>NC_088309.1:1857419-2166572 GCF_910592395.1 Lineus longissimus
AATGAAAATTTAGACATCTGTACATGGATGATTAGATAACAAGATAAGGAGGAAGAAAAAAAGAGAAAACAGCGGCAGATTCACCGGGAGTCGAACCCATGACCAGCCGATCCACAGTCAAACACTCTAAGCGCTGAACCGTCAAGGCTTTCATGCTGACATGGAGATTTTATTCGCCTCTTATGCAAACGAGCACGCCGCAATTGAGACAAGGTCGCGCAGGTGGCAAAGTGATTTGCCGAAATAGTTCCAAGTAATCGTATATTTCGATAGTTGTTCAGATTTTTCTCAACATATCGTATTTATATACCTCAGTGATATAAAAGATTATCTTTGCAGTTGATTTAACGTTTGAATGGCCTTTTTTGAAAGTTTTTAGAAATCGAAGTCAGCAGGGTCAGAGTCAATCAAAAAATAGTTTTGAAAGTCTGTGGCAGGGTCAAAAGTAATAGTTGTTGGCGCCGATGATGTCAGCAATATGTCGGATTTCCGCCCCACCCGTGAGATTTGCTCTCGTCACGTCATGGGCATATTGAACTGCTAGTGAACCATGCTGAATATGTACCGGCTACCGCTATCTCCATCATCACCGACGATATGTGCCGGTGCCGGTTGTGCGAAGTCGTTTCAATGAAAAAGACGCACGCCACTGCCGTACCGGTACCTAAGAAAACTTGCCTTTTCAGGCAAATTTGCGATGATCGAAACAATACATCTACCTCATAGTTCATGTATTCTCATATGACAAACCCAGTGGACACATAACCTGAACTAACATGCAGCGATCGGGAAAACTTGGTGACTACTGACTATTGGAGTCGATAGGTGTTAGAAGTAGGAACTAGATGTATTTGGACCAACATTGAATATAGGTCAACTACCGGCGTACCCCTTTAAACATCCAGGCACCAGTGGTTTTCGATATCCTCCGCCTCTCATAATGACGAAGGAGTATAAAAAGCCTGAAACCCAGGATACGCTTTCACTGATTTTGATTCAGTGGAAATTTCACGGTCCGACACTAATACTTTTTAGCCACAATGCATCCTCGAATATAGCAGCTGCCGATTCGAACCATCCTCGGTAGTACTCGAACGCCCGAAATGAGTATGTGCTACAGTTTGAAAAGTTTGGGTGCGGGATATAATAATGATGATAATGAAAATTTAGACATCTGTACATGGATGATTAGATAACAAGATAAGGAGGAAGAAAAAAAGAGAAAACAGCGGCAGATTCACCAGGAGTCGAACCCATGGCCAGCCGATCCACAGTCAAACACTCTAAGCGCTGAACCGTCAAGGCTTTCATGCTGACATGGAGATTTTATTCGCCTCTTATGCAAACGAGCGCGCCGCAATTGAGACAAGGTCGCGCAGGTGGCAAAGTGATTTGCCGAAATAGTTCCAAGTAATCGTATATTTCGATAGTTGTTCAGATTTTTCTCAACATATCGTATTTATATACCTCAGTGATATAAAAGATTATCTTTGCAGTTGATTTAACGTTTGAATGGCCTTTTTTGAAAGTTTTTAGAAATCGAAGTCAGCAGGGTCAGAGTCAATCAAAAAATAGTTTTGAAAGTCTGTGGCAGGGTCAAAAGTAATAGTTGTTGGCGCCGATGATGTCAGCAATATGTCGGATTTCCGCCCCACCCGTGAGATTTGCTCTCGTTACGTCATGGGCATATTGAACTGCTAGTGAACCATGCTGAATATGTACCGGCTACCGCTATCTCCATCATCACCGACGATATGTGCCGGTGCCGGTTGTGCGAAGTCGTTTCAATGAAAAAGACGCACGCCACTGCCGTACCGGTACCTAAGAAAACTTGCCTTTTCAGGCAAATTTGCGATGATCGAAACAATACATCTACCTCATAGTTCATGTATTCTCATATGACAAACCCAGTGGACACATAACCTGAACTAACATGCAGCGATCGGGAAAACTTGGTGACTACTGACTATTGGAGTCGATAGGTGTTAGAAGTAGGAACTAGATGTATTTGGACCAACATTGAATATAGGTCAACTACCGGCGTACCCCTTTAAACATCCAGGCACCAGTGATTTTCGATATCATCCGCCTCTCATAATGACGAAGGAGTATAAAAAGCCTGAAACCCAGGATACGCTTTCACTGATTTTGATTCAGTGGAAATTTCACGGTCCGACACTAATACTTTTTAGCCACAATGCATCCTCGAATATAGCAGCTGCCGATTCGAACCATCCTCGGTAGTACTCGAACGCCCGAAGTGAGTATGTGCTACAGTTTGAAAAGTTTGGGTGCGGGATATAATAATGATGATAATGAAAATTTAGACATCTGTACATGGATGATTAGATAACAAGATAAGGAGGAAGAAAAAAAGAGAAAACAGCGGCAGATTCACCGGGAGTCGAACCCATGACCAGCCGATCCACAGTCAAACACTCTAAGCGCTGAACCGTCAAGGCTTTCATGCTGACATGGAGATTTTATTCGCCTCTTATATGCGGTATGCAAACGAGCGCGCCGCAATTGAGACAAGGTCGCGCAGGTGGCAAAGTGATTTGCCGAAATAGTTCCAAGTAATTGTATATTTCGATAGTTGTTCAGTTTTTTCTCAACATATCGTATTTATATACCTCAGTGATATAAAAGATTATCTTTGCAGTTGATTTAACGTTTGAATGGCCTTTTTTGAAAGTTTTTAGAAATCGAAGTCAGCAGGGTCAGAGTCAATCAAAAAATAGTTTTGAAAGTCTGTGGCAGGGTCAAAAGTAATAGTTGTTGGCGCCGATGATGTCAGCAATATGTCGGATTTCCGCCCCACCCGTGAGATTTGCTCTCGTCACGTCATGGGCACATTGAACTGCTAGTGAACCATGCTGAATATGTACCGGCTACCGCCATCTCCATCATCACCGACGATATGTGCCGGTGCCGGTTGTGCGAAGTCGTTTCAATGAAAAAGACGCACGCCACTGCCGTACCGGTACCTAAGAAAACTTGCCTTTTCAGGCAAATTTGCGATGATCGAAACAATACATCTACCTCATAGTTCATGTATTCTCATATGACAAACCCAGTGGACACATAACCTGAACTAACATGCAGCGATCGGGAAAACTTGGTGACTACTGACTATTGGAGTCGATAGGTGTTAGAAGTAGGAACTAGATGTATTTGGACCAACATTGAATATAGGTCAACTACCGGCGTACCCCTTTAAACATCCAGGCACCAGTGGTTTTCGATATCCTCCGCCTCTCATAATGACGAAGGAGTATAAAAAGCCTGAAACCCAGGATACGCTTTCACTGATTTTAATTCAGTGGAAATTTCACGGTCCGACACTAATACTTTTTAGCCACAATGCATCCTCGAATATAGCAGCTGCCGATTCGAACCATCCTCGGTAGTACTCGAACGCCCGAAATGAGTATGTGCTACAGTTTGAAAAGTTTGGGTGCGGGATATAATAATGATGATAATGAAAATTTAGACATCTGTACATGGATGATTAGATAACAAGATAAGGAGGAAGAAAAAAAGAGAAAACAGCGGCAGATTCACCAGGAGTCGAACCCATGGCCAGCCGATCCACAGTCAAACACTCTAAGCGCTGAACCGTCAAGGCTTTCATGCTGACATGGAGATTTTATTCGCCTCTTATGCAAACGAGCGCGCCGCAATTGAGACAAGGTCGCGCAGGTGGCAAAGTGATTTGCCGAAATAGTTCCAAGTAATCGTATATTTCGATAGTTGTTCAGATTTTTCTCAACATATCGTATTTATATACCTCAGTGATATAAAAGATTATCTTTGCAGTTGATTTAACGTTTGAATGGCCTTTTTTGAAAGTTTTTAGAAATCGAAGTCAGCAGGGTCAGAGTCAATCAAAAAATAGTTTTGAAAGTCTGTGGCAGGGTCAAAAGTAATAGTTGTTGGCGCCGATGATGTCAGCAATATGTCGGATTTCCGCCCCACCCGTGAGATTTGCTCTCGTTACGTCATGGGCATATTGAACTGCTAGTGAACCATGCTGAATATGTACCGGCTACCGCTATCTCCATCATCACCGACGATATGTGCCGGTGCCGGTTGTGCGAAGTCGTTTCAATGAAAAAGACGCACGCCACTGCCGTACCGGTACCTAAGAAAACTTGCCTTTTCAGGCAAATTTGCGATGATCGAAACAATACATCTACCTCATAGTTCATGTATTCTCATATGACAAACCCAGTGGACACATAACCTGAACTAACATGCAGCGATCGGGAAAACTTGGTGACTACTGACTATTGGAGTCGATAGGTGTTAGAAGTAGGAACTAGATGTATTTGGACCAACATTGAATATAGGTCAACTACCGGCGTACCCCTTTAAACATCCAGGCACCAGTGATTTTCGATATCATCCGCCTCTCATAATGACGAAGGAGTATAAAAAGCCTGAAACCCAGGATACGCTTTCACTGATTTTGATTCAGTGGAAATTTCACGGTCCGACACTAATACTTTTTAGCCACAATGCATCCTCGAATATAGCAGCTGCCGATTCGAACCATCCTCGGTAGTACTCGAACGCCCGAAGTGAGTATGTGCTACAGTTTGAAAAGTTTGGGTGCGGGATATAATAATGATGATAATGAAAATTTAGACATCTGTACATGGATGATTAGATAACAAGATAAGGAGGAAGAAAAAAAGAGAAAACAGCGGCAGATTCACCGGGAGTCGAACCCATGACCAGCCGATCCACAGTCAAACACTCTAAGCGCTGAACCGTCAAGGCTTTCATGCTGACATGGAGATTTTATTCGCCTCTTATATGCGGTATGCAAACGAGCGCGCCGCAATTGAGACAAGGTCGCGCAGGTGGCAAAGTGATTTGCCGAAATAGTTCCAAGTAATTGTATATTTCGATAGTTGTTCAGTTTTTTCTCAACATATCGTATTTATATACCTCAGTGATATAAAAGATTATCTTTGCAGTTGATTTAACGTTTGAATGGCCTTTTTTGAAAGTTTTTAGAAATCGAAGTCAGCAGGGTCAGAGTCAATCAAAAAATAGTTTTGAAAGTCTGTGGCAGGGTCAAAAGTAATAGTTGTTGGCGCCGATGATGTCAGCAATATGTCGGATTTCCGCCCCACCCGTGAGATTTGCTCTCGTCACGTCATGGGCACATTGAACTGCTAGTGAACCATGCTGAATATGTACCGGCTACCGCCATCTCCATCATCACCGACGATATGTGCCGGTGCCGGTTGTGCGAAGTCGTTTCAATGAAAAAGACGCACGCCACTGCCGTACCGGTACCTAAGAAAACTTGCCTTTTCAGGCAAATTTGCGATGATCGAAACAATACATCTACCTCATAGTTCATGTATTCTCATATGACAAACCCAGTGGACACATAACCTGAACTAACATGCAGCGATCAGGAAAACTTGGTGACTACTGACTATTGGAGTCGATAGGTGTTAGAAGTAGGAACTAGATGTATTTGGACCAACATTGAATATAGGTCAACTACCGGCGTACCCCTTTAAACATCCAGGCACCAGTGGTTTTCGATATCCTCCGCCTCTCATAATGACGAAGGAGTATAAAAAGCCTGAAACCCAGGATACGCTTTCACTGATTTTAATTCAGTGGAAATTTCACGGTCCGACACTAATACTTTTTAGCCACAATGCATCCTCGAATATAGCAGCTGCCGATTCGAACCATCCTCGGTAGTACTCGAACGCCCGAAATGAGTATGTGCTACAGTTTGAAAAGTTTGGGTGCGGGATATAATAATGATGATAATGAAAATTTAGACATCTGTACATGGATGATTAGATAACAAGATAAGGAGGAAGAAAAAAAGAGAAAACAGCGGCAGATTCACCAGGAGTCGAACCCATGGCCAGCCGATCCACAGTCAAACACTCTAAGCGCTGAACCGTCAAGGCTTTCATGCTGACATGGAGATTTTATTCGCCTCTTATGCAAACGAGCGCGCCGCAATTGAGACAAGGTCGCGCAGGTGGCAAAGTGATTTGCCGAAATAGTTCCAAGTAATCGTATATTTCGATAGTTGTTCAGATTTTTCTCAACATATCGTATTTATATACCTCAGTGATATAAAAGATTATCTTTGCAGTTGATTTAACGTTTGAATGGCCTTTTTTGAAAGTTTTTAGAAATCGAAGTCAGCAGGGTCAGAGTCAATCAAAAAATAGTTTTGAAAGTCTGTGGCAGGGTCAAAAGTAATAGTTGTTGGCGCCGATGATGTCAGCAATATGTCGGATTTCCGCCCCACCCGTGAGATTTGCTCTCGTTACGTCATGGGCATATTGAACTGCTAGTGAACCATGCTGAATATGTACCGGCTACCGCTATCTCCATCATCACCGACGATATGTGCCGGTGCCGGTTGTGCGAAGTCGTTTCAATGAAAAAGACGCACGCCACTGCCGTACCGGTACCTAAGAAAACTTGCCTTTTCAGGCAAATTTGCGATGATCGAAACAATACATCTACCTCATAGTTCATGTATTCTCATATGACAAACCCAGTGGACACATAACCTGAACTAACATGCAGCGATCGGGAAAACTTGGTGACTACTGACTATTGGAGTCGATAGGTGTTAGAAGTAGGAACTAGATGTATTTGGACCAACATTGAATATAGGTCAACTACCGGCGTACCCCTTTAAACATCCAGGCACCAGTGATTTTCGATATCATCCGCCTCTCATAATGACGAAGGAGTATAAAAAGCCTGAAACCCAGGATACGCTTTCACTGATTTTGATTCAGTGGAAATTTCACGGTCCGACACTAATACTTTTTAGCCACAATGCATCCTCGAATATAGCAGCTGCCGATTCGAACCATCCTCGGTAGTACTCGAACGCCCGAAGTGAGTATGTGCTACAGTTTGAAAAGTTTGGGTGCGGGATATAATAATGATGATAATGAAAATTTAGACATCTGTACATGGATGATTAGATAACAAGATAAGGAGGAAGAAAAAAAGAGAAAACAGCGGCAGATTCACCGGGAGTCGAACCCATGACCAGCCGATCCACAGTCAAACACTCTAAGCGCTGAACCGTCAAGGCTTTCATGCTGACATGGAGATTTTATTCGCCTCTTATATGCGGTATGCAAACGAGCGCGCCGCAATTGAGACAAGGTCGCGCAGGTGGCAAAGTGATTTGCCGAAATAGTTCCAAGTAATTGTATATTTCGATAGTTGTTCAGTTTTTTCTCAACATATCGTATTTATATACCTCAGTGATATAAAAGATTATCTTTGCAGTTGATTTAACGTTTGAATGGCCTTTTTTGAAAGTTTTTAGAAATCGAAGTCAGCAGGGTCAGAGTCAATCAAAAAATAGTTTTGAAAGTCTGTGGCAGGGTCAAAAGTAATAGTTGTTGGCGCCGATGATGTCAGCAATATGTCGGATTTCCGCCCCACCCGTGAGATTTGCTCTCGTCACGTCATGGGCACATTGAACTGCTAGTGAACCATGCTGAATATGTACCGGCTACCGCCATCTCCATCATCACCGACGATATGTGCCGGTGCCGGTTGTGCGAAGTCGTTTCAATGAAAAAGACGCACGCCACTGCCGTACCGGTACCTAAGAAAACTTGCCTTTTCAGGCAAATTTGCGATGATCGAAACAATACATCTACCTCATAGTTCATGTATTCTCATATGACAAACCCAGTGGACACATAACCTGAACTAACATGCAGCGATCAGGAAAACTTGGTGACTACTGACTATTGGAGTCGATAGGTGTTAGAAGTAGGAACTAGATGTATTTGGACCAACATTGAATATAGGTCAACTACCGGCGTACCCCTTTAAACATCCAGGCACCAGTGGTTTTCGATATCCTCCGCCTCTCATAATGACGAAGGAGTATAAAAAGCCTGAAACCCAGGATACGCTTTCACTGATTTTAATTCAGTGGAAATTTCACGGTCCGACACTAATACTTTTTAGCCACAATGCATCCTCGAATATAGCAGCTGCCGATTCGAACCATCCTCGGTAGTACTCGAACGCCCGAAATGAGTATGTGCTACAGTTTGAAAAGTTTGGGTGCGGGATATAATAATGATGATAATGAAAATTTAGACATCTGTACATGGATGATTAGATAACAAGATAAGGAGGAAGAAAAAAAGAGAAAACAGCGGCAGATTCACCGGGAGTCGAACCCATGACCAGCCGATCCACAGTCAAACACTCTAAGCGCTGAACCGTCAAGGCTTTCATGCTGACATGGAGATTTTATTCGCCTCTTATGCAAACGAGCGCGCCGCAATTGAGACAAGGTCACGCAGGTGGCAAAGTGATTTGCCGAAATAGTTCCAAGTAATCGTATATTTCGATAGTTGTTCAGATTTTTCTCAACATATCGTATTTATATACCTCAGTGATATAAAAGATTATCTTTGCAGTTGATTTAACGTTTGAATGGTCTTTTTTGAAAGTTTTTAGAAATCGAAGTCAGCAGGGTCAGAGTCAATCAAAAAATAGTTTTGAAAGTCTGTGGCAGGGTCAAAAGTAATAGTTGTTGGCGCCGATGATGTCAGCAATATGTCGGATTTCCGCCCCACCCGTGAGATTTGCTCTTGTCACGTCATGGGCATATTGAACTGCTAGTGAACCATGCTGAATATGTACCGGCTACCGCTATCTCCATCATCACCGACGATATGTGCCGGTGCCGGTTGTGCGAAGTCGTTTCAATGAAAAAGACGCACGCCACTGCAGTACCGGTACCTAAGAAAACTTGCCTTTTCAGGCAAATTTGCGATGATCGAAACAATACATCTACCTCATAGTTCATGTATTCTCATATGACAAACCCAGTGGACACATAACCTGAACTAACATGCAGCGATCGGGAAAACTTGGTGACTACTGACTATTGGAGTCGATAGGTGTTAGAAGTAGGAACTAGATGTATTTGGACCAACATTGAATATAGGTCAACTACCGGCGTACCCTTTTAAACATCCAGGCACCAGTGGTTTTCGATATCCTCCGCCTCTCATAATGACGAAGGAGTATAAAAAGCCTGAAACCCAGGATACGCTTTCACTGATTTTGATTCAGTGGAAATTTCACGGTCCGACACTAATACTTTTTAGCCACAATGCATCCTCGAATATAGCAGCTGCCGATTCGAACCATCCTCGGTAGTACTCGAACGCCCGAAATGAGTATGTGCTACAGTTTGAAAAGTTTGGGTGCGGGATATAATAATGATGATAATGAAAATTTAGACATCTGTACATGGATGATTAGATAACAAGATAAGGAGGAAGAAAAAAAGAGAAAACAGCGGCAGATTCACCGGGAGTCGAACCCATGACCAGCCGATCCACAGTCAAACACTCTAAGCGCTAAACCGTCAAGGCTTTCATGCTGACATGGAGATTTTATTCGCCTCTTATATGTGGTATGCAAACGAGCGCGCCGCAATTGCGACAAGGTCGCGCAGGTGGCAAAGTGATTCGCCGAAATAGTTCCAAGTAATCGTATATTTCGATAGTTGTTCAGATTTTTCTCAACATATCGTATTTATATACCTCAGTGATATAAAAGATTATCTTTGCAGTTGATTTAACGTTTGAATGGCCTTTTTTGAAAGTTTTTAGAAATCGAAGTCAGCAGGGTCAGAGTCAATCAAAAAATAGTTTTGAAAGTCTGTGGCAGGGTCAAAAGTAATAGTTGTTGGCGCCGATGATGTCAGCAATACGTCGGATTTCCGCCCCACCCGTGAGATTTGCTCTCGTCACGTCATGGGCATATTGAACTGCTAGTGAACCATGCTGAATATGTACCGGCTACCGCTATCTCCATCATCACCGACGATATGTGCCGGTGCCGGTTGTGCGAAGTCGTTTCAATGAAAAAGACGTACGCCACTGCCGTACCGGTACCTAAGAAAACTTGCCTTTTCAGGCAAATTTGCGATGATCGAAACAATACATCTACCTCATAGTTCATGTATTTCATATGACAAACCCAGTGGACACATAACCTGAACTAACATGCAGCGATCGGGAAAACTTGGTGACTACTGACTATTGGAGTCGATAGGTGTTAGAAGTAGGAACTAGATGTATTTGGACCAACATTGAATATAGGTCAACTACCGGCGTACCCCTTTAAACATCCAGGCACCAGTGATTTTCGATATCATCCGCCTCTCATAATGACGAAGGAGTATAAAAAGCCTGAAACCCAGGATACGCTTTCACTGATTTTGATTCAGTGGAAATTTCACGGTCCGACACTAATACTTTTTAGCCACAATGCATCCTCGAATATAGCAGCTGCCGATTCGAACCATCCTCGGTAGTACTCGAACGCCCGAAATGAGTATGTGCTACAGTTTGAAAAGTTTGGGTGCGGGATATAATAACGATGATAATGAAAATTTAGACATCTGTACATGGATGATTAGATAACAAGATAAGGAGGAAGAAAAAAAGAGAAAACAGCGGCAGATTCACCGGGAGTCGAACCCATGACCAGCCGATCCACAGTCAAACACTCTAAGCGCTGAACCGTCAAGGCTTTCATGCTGACATGGAGATTTTATTCGCCTCTTATATGAGGTATGCAATCGAGTGCGCCGCAATTGCGACAAGGTCGCGCAGGTGTCAAAGTGATTTGCCGAAATAGTTCCAAATAATCGTATATTTCGATAGCTGTTCAGATTTTTCTCAACATATCGTATTTATATACCTCAGTGATATAAAAGATTATCTTTGCAGTTGATTTAACGTTTGAATGGCCTTTTTTGAAAGTTTTTAGAAATCGAAGTCAGCAGGGTCAGAGTCAATCAAAAAATAGTTTTGAAAGTCTGTGGCAGGGTCAAAAGTAATAGTTGTTGGCGCCGATGATGTCAGCAATACGTCGGATTTCCGCCCCACCCGTGAGATTTGCTCTCGTCACGTCATGGGCATATTGAACTGCTAGTGAACCATGCTGAATATGTACCGGCTACCGCTATCTCCATCATCACCGACGATATGTGCCGGTGCCGGTTGTGCGAAGTCGTTTCAATGAAAAAGACGCACGCCACTGCCGTACCGGTACCTAAGAAAACTTGCCTTTTCAGGCAAATTTGCGATGATCGAAACAATACATCTACCTCATAGTTCATGTATTCTCATATGACAAACCCAGTGGACACATAACCTGAACTAACATGCAGCGATCGGGAAAACTTGGTGACTACTGACTATTGGAGTCGATAGGTGTTAGAAGTAGGAACTAGATGTATTTGGACCAACATTGAATATAGGTCAACTACCGGCGTACCCCTTTAAACATCCAGGCACCAGTGGTTTTCGATATCCTCCGCCTCTCATAATGACGAAGGAGTATAAAAAGCCTGAAACCCAGGATACGCTTTCACTGATTTTGATTCAGTGGAAATTTCACGGTCCGACACTAATACTTTTTAGCCACAATGCATCCTCAAATATAGCAGCTGCCGATTCGAACCATCCTCGGTAGTACTCGAACGCCCGAAATGAGTATGTGCTACAGTTTGAAAAGTTTGGGTGCGGGATATAATAATGATGATAATGAAAATTTAGACATCTGTACATGGATGATTAGATAACAAGATAAGGAGGAAGAAAAAAAGAGAAAACAGCGGCAGATTCACCGGGAGTCGAACCCATGACCAGCCGATCCACAGTCAAACACTCTAAGCGCTGAACCGTCAAGGCTTTCATGCTGACATGGAGATTTTATTCGCCTCTTATGCAAACGAGCACGCCGCAATTGAGACAAGGTCGCGCAGGTGGCAAAGTGATTTGCCAAAATAGTTCCAAGTAATCGTATATTTCGATAGTTGTTCAGATTTTTCTCAACATATCGTATTTATATACCTCAGTGATATAAAAGATTATCTTTGCAGTTGATTTAACGTTTGAATGGCCTTTTTTTAAAGTTTTTAGAAATCGAAGTCAGCAGGGTCAGAGTCAATCAAAAAATAGTTTTGAAAGTCTGTGGCAGGGTCAAAAGTAATAGTTGTTGGCGCCGATGATGTCAGCAATATGTCGAATTTCCGCCCCACCCGTGAGATTTGCTCTCGTCACGTCATGGGCACATTGAACTGCTAGTGAACCATGCTGAATATGTACCGGCTACCGCTATCTCCATCATCACCGACGATATGTGCCGGTGCCGGTTGTGCGAAGTCGTTTCAATGAAAAAGACGCACGCCACTGCCGTACCGGTACCTAAGAAAACTTGCCTTTTCAGGCAAATTTGCGATGATCGAAACAATACATCTACCTCATAGTTCATGTATTCTCATATGACAAACCCAGTGGACACATAACCTGAACTAACATGCAGCGATCGGGAAAACTTGGTGACTACTGACTATTGGAGTCGATAGGTGTTAGAAGTAGGAACTAGATGTATTTGGACCAACATTGAATATAGGTCAACTACCGGCGTACCCCTTTAAACATCCAGGCACCAGTGGTTTTCGATATCCTCCGCCTCTCATAATGACGAAGGAGTATAAAAAGCCTGAAACCCAGGATACGCTTTCACTGATTTTGATTCAGTGGAAATTTCACGGTCCGACACTAATACTTTTTAGCCACAATGCATCCTCGAATATAGCAGCTGCCGATTCGAACCATCCTCGGTAGTACTCGAACGCCCGAAATGAGTATGTGCTACAGTTTGAAAAGTTTGGGTGCGGGATATAATAATGATGATAATGAAAATTTAGACATTTGTACATGGATGATTAGATAACAAGATAAGGAGGAAGAAAAAAAGAGAAAACAGCGGCAGATTCACCGGGAGTCGAACCCATGACCAGCCGATCCACAGTCAAACACTCTAAGCGCTGAACCGTCAAGGCTTTCATGCTGACATGGAGATTTTATTCGCCTCTTATGCAAACGAGCGCGCCGCAATTGAGACAAAGTCGCGCAGGTGGCAAAGTGATTTGCCGAAATAGTTCCAAGTAATCGTATATTTCGATAGTTGTTCAGATTTTTCTCAACATATCGTATTTATATACCTCAGTGATATAAAAGATTATCTTTGCAGTTGGTTTAACGTTTGAATGGCCTTTTTTGAAAGTTTTTAGAAATCGAAGTCAGCAGGGTCAGAGTCAATCAAAAAATAGTTTTGAAAGTCTGTGGCAGGGTCAAAAGTAATAGTTGTTGGCGCCGATGATGTCAGCAATATGTCGGATTTCCGCCCCACCCGTGAGATTTGCTCTTGTCACGTCATGGGCATATTGAACTGCTAGTGAACCATGCTGAATATGTACCGGCTACCGCTATCTCCATCATCACCGACGATATGTGCCGGTGCCGGTTGTGCGAAGTCGTTTCAATGAAAAAGACGCACGCCACTGCAGTACCGGTACCTAAGAAAACTTGCCTTTTCAGGCAAATTTGCGATGATCGAAACAATACATCTACCTCATAGTTCATGTATTTCATATGACAAACCCAGTGGACACATAACCTGAACTAACATGCAGCGATCGGGAAAACTTGGTGACTACTGACTATTGGAGTCGATAGGTGTTAGAAGTAGGAACTGGATGTATTTGGACCAACATTGAATATAGGTCAACTACCGGTGTACCCCTTTAAACATCCAGGCACCAGTGATTTTCGATATCATCCGCCTCTCATAATGACGAAGGAGTATAAAAAGCCTGAAACCCAGGATACGCTTTCACTGATTTTGATTCAGTGGAAATTTCACGGTCCGACACAAATACTTTTTAGCCACAATGCATCCTCGAATATAGCAGCTGCCGATTCGAGCCATCCTCGGTAGTACTCGAACGCCCGAAATGAGTATGTGCTACAGTTTGAAAAGTTTGGGTGCGGGATATAATAATGATGATAATGAAAATTTAGACATCTGTACATGGATGATTAGATAACAAGATAAGGAGGAAGAAAAAAAGAGAAAACAGCGGCAGATTCACCGGGAGTCGAACCCATGACCAGCCGATCCACAGTCAAACACTCTAAGCGCTGAACCGTCAAGGCTTTCATGCTGACATGGAGATTTTATTCGCCTCTTATATGCGGTATGCAATCGAGTGCGCCGCAATTGCGACAAGGTCGCGCAGGTGTCAAAGTGATTTGCCAAAATAGTTCCAAGTAATCGTATATTTCGATAGCTGTTCAGATTTTTCTCAACATATCGTATTTATATACCTCAGTGATATAAAAGATTATCTTTGCAGTTGATTTAACGTTTGAATGGCCTTTTTTGAAAGTTTTTAGAAATCGAAGTCAGCAGGGTCAGAGTCAATCAAAAAATAGTTTTGAAAGTCTGTGGCAGGGTCAAAAGTAATAGTTGTTGGCGCCGATGATGTCAGCAATATGTCGGATTTCCGCCCCACCCGTGAGATTTGCTCTCGTCACGTCATGGGCATATTGAACTGCTAGTGAACCATGCTGAATATGTACCGGCTACCGCTATCTCCATCATCACCGACGATATGTGCCGGTGCCGGTTGTGCGAAGTCGTTTCAATGAAAAAGACGCACGCCACTGCCGTACCGGTACCTAAGAAAACTTGCCTTTTCAGGCAAATTTGCGATGATCGAAACAATACATCTACCTCATAGTTCATGTATTCTATATGACAAACCCAGTGGACACATAACCTGAACTAACATGCAGCGATCGGGAAAACTTGGTGACTACTGACTATTGGAGTCGATAGGTGTTAGAAGTAGGAACTAGATGTATTTGGACCAACATTGAATATAGGTCAACTACCGGCGTACCCCTTTAAACATCCAGGCACCAGTGGTTTTCGATATCCTCCGCCTCTCATAATGACGAAGGAGTATAAAAAGCCTGAAACCCAGGATACGCTTTCACTGATTTTGATTCAGTGGAAATTTCACGGTCCGACACTAATACTTTTCAGCCACAATGCATCCTCGAATATAGCAGCTGCCGATTCGAACCATCCTCGGTAGTACTCGAACGCCCGAAATGAGTATGTGCTACAGTTTGAAAAGTTTGGGTGCGGGATATAATAATGATGATAATGAAAATTTAGACATCTGTACATGGATGATTAGATAACAAGATAAGGAGGAAGAAAAAAAGAGAAAACAGCGGCAGATTCACCGGGAGTCGAACCCATGACCAGCCGATCCACAGTCAAACACTCTAAGCGCTGAACCGTCAAGGCTTTCATGCTGACATGGAGATTTTATTCGCCTCTTATGCAAACGAGCACGCCGCAATTGAGACAAGGTCGCGCAGGTGGCAAA
This sequence comes from Lineus longissimus, assembly GCF_910592395.1. Lineage (NCBI taxonomy): Eukaryota > Metazoa > Nemertea > Pilidiophora > Heteronemertea > Lineidae > Lineus > Lineus longissimus. Next base: position 1,872,742 of record NC_088309.1, read on the forward strand.
GTGATTTGCCGAAATAGTTCCAAGTAATCGTATATTTCGATAGTTGTTCAGATTTTTCTCAACATATCGTATTTATATACCTCAGTGATATAAAAGATTATCTTTGCAGTTGATTTAACGTTTGAATGGCCTTTTTTGAAAGTTTTTAGAAATCGAAGTCAGCAGGGTCAGAGTCAATCAAAAAATAGTTTTGAAAGTCTGTGGCAGGGTCAAAAGTAATAGTTGTTGGCGCCGATGATGTCAGCAATATGTCGGATTTCCGCCCCACCCGTGAGATTTGCTCTCGTCACGTCATGGGCATATTGAACTGCTAGTGAACCATGCTGAATATGTACCGGCTACCGCTATCTCCATCATCACCGACGATATGTGCCGGTGCCGGTTGTGCGAAGTCGTTTCAATGAAAAAGACGCACGCCACTGCCGTACCGGTACCTAAGAAAACTTGCCTTTTCAGGCAAATTTGCGATGATCGAAACAATACATCTACCTCATAGTTCATGTATTCTCATATGACAAACCCAGTGGACACATAACCTGAACTAACATGCAGCGATCGGGAAAACTTGGTGACTACTGACTATTGGAGTCGATAGGTGTTAGAAGTAGGAACTAGATGTATTTGGACCAACATTGAATATAGGTCAACTACCGGCGTACCCCTTTAAACATCCAGGCACCAGTGGTTTTCGATATCCTCCGCCTCTCATAATGACGAAGGAGTATAAAAAGCCTGAAACCCAGGATACGCTTTCACTGATTTTGATTCAGTGGAAATTTCACGGTCCGACACTAATACTTTTTAGCCACAATGCATCCTCGAATATAGCAGCTGCCGATTCGAACCATCCTCGGTAGTACTCGAACGCCCGAAATGAGTATGTGCTACAGTTTGAAAAGTTTGGGTGCGGGATATAATAATGATGATAATGAAAATTTAGACATCTGTACATGGATGATTAGATAACAAGATAAGGAGGAAGAAAAAAAGAGAAAACAGCGGCAGATTCACCAGGAGTCGAACCCATGGCCAGCCGATCCACAGTCAAACACTCTAAGCGCTGAACCGTCAAGGCTTTCATGCTGACATGGAGATTTTATTCGCCTCTTATGCAAACGAGCGCGCCGCAATTGAGACAAGGTCGCGCAGGTGGCAAAGTGATTTGCCGAAATAGTTCCAAGTAATCGTATATTTCGATAGTTGTTCAGATTTTTCTCAACATATCGTATTTATATACCTCAGTGATATAAAAGATTATCTTTGCAGTTGATTTAACGTTTGAATGGCCTTTTTTGAAAGTTTTTAGAAATCGAAGTCAGCAGGGTCAGAGTCAATCAAAAAATAGTTTTGAAAGTCTGTGGCAGGGTCAAAAGTAATAGTTGTTGGCGCCGATGATGTCAGCAATATGTCGGATTTCCGCCCCACCCGTGAGATTTGCTCTCGTTACGTCATGGGCATATTGAACTGCTAGTGAACCATGCTGAATATGTACCGGCTACCGCTATCTCCATCATCACCGACGATATGTGCCGGTGCCGGCTGTGCGAAGTCGTTTCAATGAAAAAGACGCACGCCACTGCCGTACCGGTACCTAAGAAAACTTGCCTTTTCAGGCAAATTTGCGATGATCGAAACAATACATCTACCTCATAGTTCATGTATTCTCATATGACAAACCCAGTGGACACATAACCTGAACTGACATGCAGCGATCGGGAAAACTTGGTGACTACTGACTATTGGAGTCGATAGGTGTTAGAAGTAGGAACTAGATGTATTTGGACCAACATTGAATATAGGTCAACTACCGGCGTACCCCTTTAAACATCCAGGCACCAGTGGTTTTCGATATCCTCCGCCTCTCATAATGACGAAGGAGTATAAAAAGCCTGAAACCCAGGATACGCTTTCACTGATTTTGATTCAGTGGAAATTTCACGGTCCGACACTAATACTTTTTAGCCACAATGCATCCTCAAATATAGCAGCTGCCGATTCGAACCATCCTCGGTAGTACTCGAACGCCCGAAATGAGTATGTGCTACAGTTTGAAAAGTTTGGGTGCGGGATATAATAATGATGATAATGAAAATTTAGACATCTGTACATGGATGATTAGATAACAAGATAAGGAGGAAGAAAAAAAGAGAAAACAGCGGCAGATTCACCGGGAGTCGAACCCATGACCAGCCGATCCACAGTCAAACACTCTAAGCGCTGAACCGTCAAGGCTTTCATGCTGACATGGAGATTTTATTCGCCTCTTATGCAAACGAGCGCGCCGCAATTGAGACAAGGTCGCGCAGGTGGCAAAGTGATTTGCCGAAATAGTTCCAAGTAATCGTATATTTCGATAGTTGTTCAGATTTTTCTCAACATATCGTATTTATATACCTCAGTGATATAAAAGATTATCTTTGCAGTTGATTTAACGTTTGAATGGCCTTTTTTTAAAGTTTTTAGAAATCGAAGTCAGCAGGGTCAGAGTCAATCAAAAAATAGTTTTGAAAGTCTGTGGCAGGGTCAAAAGTAATAGTTGTTGGCGCCGATGATGTCAGCAATATGTCGGATTTCCGCCCCACCCGTGAGATTTGCTCTCGTCACGTCATGGGCACATTGAACTGCTCGTGAACCATGCTGAATATGTACCGGCTACCGCTATCTCCATCATCACCGACGATATGTGCCGGTGCCGGTTGTGCGAAGTCGTTTCAATGAAAAAGACGCACGCCACTGCCGTACCGGTACCTAAGAAAACTTGCCTTTTCAGGCAAATTTGCGATGATCGAAACAATACATCTACCTCATAGTTCATGTATTCTCATATGACAAACCCAGTGGACACATAACCTGAACTAACATGCAGCGATCGGGAAAACTTGGTGACTACTGACTATTGGAGTCGATAGGTGTTAGAAGTAGGAACTAGATGTATTTGGACCAACATTGAATATAGGTCAACTACCGGCGTACCCCTTTAAACATCCAGGCACCAGTGGTTTTCGATATCCTCCGCCTCTCATAATGACGAAGGAGTATAAAAAGCCTGAAACCCAGGATACGCTTTCACTGATTTTGATTCAGTGGAAATTTCACGGTCCGACACTAATACTTTTTAGCCACAATGCATCCTCGAATATAGCAGCTGCCGATTCGAACCATCCTCGGTAGTACTCGAACGCCCGAAATGAGTATGTGCTACAGTTTGAAAAGTTTTGGTGCGGGATATAATAATGATGATAATGAAAATTTAGACATCTGTACATGGATGATTAGATAACAAGATAAGGAGGAAGAAAAAAAGAGAAAACAGCGGCAGATTCACCGGGAGTCGAACCCATGACCAGCCGATCCACAGTCAAACACTCTAAGCGCTGAACCGTCAAGGCTTTCATGCTGACATGGAGATTTTATTCGCCTCTTATGCAAACGAGCGCGCCGCAATTGAGACAAGGTCGCGCAGGTGGCAAAGTGATTTGCCGAAATAGTTCCAAGTAATCGTATATTTCGATAGTTGTTCAGATTTTTCTCAACATATCGTATTTATATACCTCAGTGATATAAAAGATTATCTTTGCAGTTGATTTAACGTTTGAATGGCCTTTTTTTAAAGTTTTTAGAAATCGAAGTCAGCAGGGTCAGAGTCAATCAAAAAATAGTTTTGAAAGTCTGTGGCAGGGTCAAAAGTAATAGTTGTTGGCGCCGATGATGTCAGCAATATGTCGAATTTCCGCCCCACCCGTGAGATTTGCTCTCGTCACGTCATGGGCACATTGAACTGCTAGTGAACCATGCTGAATATGTACCGGCTACCGCTATCTCCATCATCACCGACGATATGTGCCGGTGCCGGTTGTGCGAAGTCGTTTCAATGAAAAAGACGCACGCCACTGCCGTACCGGTACCTAAGAAAACTTGCCTTTTCAGGCAAATTTGCGATGATCGAAACAATACATCTACCTCATAGTTCATGTATTCTCATATGACAAACCCAGTGGACACATAACCTGAACTAACATGCAGCGATCGGGAAAACTTGGTGACTACTGACTATTGGAGTCGATAGGTGTTAGAAGTAGGAACTAGATGTATTTGGACCAACATTGAATATAGGTCAACTACCGGCGTACCCCTTTAAACATCCAGGCACCAGTGGTTTTCGATATCCTCCGCCTCTCATAATGACGAAGGAGTATAAAAAGCCTGAAACCCAGGATACGCTTTCACTGATTTTGATTCAGTGGAAATTTCACGGTCCGACACTAATACTTTTTAGCCACAATGCATCCTCAAATATAGCAGCTGCCGATTCGAACCATCCTCGGTAGTACTCGAACGCCCGAAATGAGTATGTGCTACAGTTTGAAAAGTTTGGGTGCGGGATATAATAATGATGATAATGAAAATTTAGACATCTGTACATGGATGATTAGATAACAAGATAAGGAGGAAGAAAAAAAGAGAAAACAGCGGCAGATTCACCGGGAGTCGAACCCATGACCAGCCGATCCACAGTCAAACACTCTAAGCGCTGAACCGTCAAGGCTTTCATGCTGACATGGAGATTTTATTCGCCTCTTATGCAAACGAGCGCGCCGCAATTGAGACAAGGTCGCGCAGGTGGCAAAGTGATTTGCCGAAATAGTTCCAAGTAATCGTATATTTCGATAGTTGTTCAGATTTTTCTCAACATATCGTATTTATATACCTCAGTGATATAAAAGATTATCTTTGCAGTTGATTTAACGTTTGAATGGCCTTTTTTTAAAGTTTTTAGAAATCGAAGTCAGCAGGGTCAGAGTCAATCAAAAAATAGTTTTGAAAGTCTGTGGCAGGGTCAAAAGTAATAGTTGTTGGCGCCGATGATGTCAGCAATATGTCGGATTTCCGCCCCACCCGTGAGATTTGCTCTCGTCACGTCATGGGCACATTGAACTGCTAGTGAACCATGCTGAATATGTACCGGCTACCGCTATCTCCATCATCACCGACGATATGTGCCGGTGCCGGTTGTGCGAAGTCGTTTCAATGAAAAAGACGCACGCCACTGCCGTACCGGTACCTAAGAAAACTTGCCTTTTCAGGCAAATTTGCGATGATCGAAACAATACATCTACCTCATAGTTCATGTATTCTCATATGACAAACCCAGTGGACACATAACCTGAACTAACATGCAGCGATCGGGAAAACTTGGTGACTACTGACTATTGGAGTCGATAGGTGTTAGAAGTAGGAACTAGATGTATTTGGACCAACATTGAATATAGGTCAACTACCGGCGTACCCCTTTAAACATCCAGGCACCAGTGGTTTTCGATATCCTCCGCCTCTCATAATGACGAAGGAGTATAAAAAGCCTGAACCCCAGGATACGCTTTCACTGATTTTGATTCAGTGGAAATTTCACGGTCCGACACTAATACTTTTTAGCCACAATGCATCCTCGAATATAGCAGCTGCCGATTCGAACCATCCTCGGTAGTACTCGAACGCCCGAAATGAGTATGTGCTACAGTTTGAAAAGTTTTGGTGCGGGATATAATAATGATGATAATGAAAATTTAGACATTTGTACATGGATGATTAGATAACAAGATAAGGAGGAAGAAAAAAAGAGAAAACAGCGGCAGATTCACCGGGAGTCGAACCCATGACCAGCCGATCCACAGTCAAACACTCTAAGCGCTGAACCGTCAAGGCTTTCATGCTGACATGGAGATTTTATTCGCCTCTTATATGCGGTATGCAAACGAGCGCGCCGCAATTGAGACAAGGTCGCGCAGGTGGCAAAGTGATTTGCCGAAATAGTTCCAAGTAATTGTATATTTCGATAGTTGTTCAGTTTTTTCTCAACATATCGTATTTATATACCTCAGTGATATAAAAGATTATCTTTGCAGTTGATTTAACGCTTGAATGGCCTTTTTTGAAAGTTTTTAGAAATCGAAGTCAGCAGGGTCAGAGTCAATCAAAAAATAGTTTTGAAAGTCTGTGGCAGGGTCAAAAGTAATAGTTGTTGGCGCCGATGATGTCAGCAATATGTCGGATTTCCGCCCCACCCGTGAGATTTGCTCTCGTCACGTCATGGGCATATTGAACTGCTAGTGAACCATGCTGAATATGTACCGGCTACCGCTATCTCCATCATCACCGACGATATGTGCCGGTGCCGGTTGTGCGAAGTCGTTTCAATGAAAAAGACGCACGCCACTGCCGTACCGGTACCTAAGAAAACTTGCCTTTTCAGGCAAATTTGCGATGATCGAAACAATACATCTACCTCATAGTTCATGTATTCTCATTTGACAAACCCAGTGGACATATAACCTGAACTAACATGCAGCGATTGGGAAAACTTGGTGACTACTGACTATTGGAGTCGATAGGTGTTAGAAGTAGGAACTAGATGTATTTGGACCAACATTGAATATAGGTCAACTACCGGCGTACCCCTTTAAACATCCAGGCACCAGTGATTTTCGATATCCTCCGCCTCTCATAATGACGAAGGAGTATAAAAAGCCTGAAACTCAGGATACGCTTTCACTGATTTTGATTGGAAATTTCACGGTCCGACACCGCTAAAACTTTTTAGCCCCAATGCATCCTCGAAAATAGCAGCTGCCGATTCGAACCATCCTCGGTAGTACTCGAACGCCCGAAATGAGTATGTGCTACAGTTTGAAAAGTTTGGGTGCGGGATATAATACATGTAATGATAATAATGAAAATTTAGACATCTGTACATGGCATTGCCGTGGGTCGACGCGGTAAACCGGATTAACCATTCCCATGGCCTGAGCATTTCATATGTTTCCCGGTAAGTTACTTGACGAAGGTTATTATTATCATACTCCGCAGTCAAGCCATAATTAATAAGCAAAGATTAAGTCAATATGCTTAAGCATATTGACTTAATCTTTAAAAGAAACAGAAATTGAAACAAATTTACAACAACTAAAAGTATGATCTTAAAATAGATACTGACACGATAATGAACGGAATTCCATGCCGTGACGTCATTTGCGCCGACGAGCGGCCATGTTTGGTTTTCCCCACTAAATTGGTGGAGATCGGCATGGTTCGGCATTGGGCATTGCGTATTGATTTAGTTGCCAGGTTACGTGACGCTCCTTACGTCACGATCTCGCCGCCTGACTGTTATGCTAATTATTCTATACATGTATTTCGTTATATTGTATACATTGTTAAGAAACTCCTACGGACGGATATCATAAACTCGCTATTTACACCAAATTCCTCTTATATTTTCGGATTTTTTTCGCACGGAGGAAATCATAAGGATATATTTCTCAGTTACCGTTTAATCGGCAAGATGACTTTGTGATTAGATGGTATTGTATAGCGAGTTTTGTCAGTGAAGAAATGTGTCATAAGCGCTAACCACTTGACTTGACTTTTAGGCACTTTCTTCCCTCAAAATGATCCTGATTCGATGGATTAATGATCAGATTGCTGGACAGTCTGCTACCTTGAAGGATTTTAAAATCATTTTTCTATTTCTCATCTCACTTTGGCTGGCTATAGGTAAGAAAACTTTAAAAAGCAGTTCTGCATCTTGTGTATTATATAGAAATATTGCCTGGCTTTTAAATAATAGAGACGTTTCGGTTTCGAAAACGTTTACGTATACGTAAACAAAACTGTTATTCATTCATGTAAGAACCAAATTGTGGGTGTGGCCCAATTGAGTTGTGAGCATGATAGGCCTACTGTTAAGACGAAGCACAGCACAGACAAAACAAGTGTGCACAATCAGAACAGTGAACACATGGGTGAAGCCAAGATCAACTTGCCTAAGACAATGCCATAAAGCCACAGCTGCCCTGTCCCAGATAAAGCATGACTGGTCAGGGCCCAAACAATCGTTCTCAAAATTGGTCTATGAAACATTGTAATGTCTTTATTTCAGGGTCTTCTGATGGCGCATGTTCCACGGCAGAGTGTGGGACAGACTGTGTGAATAACTGTCCTACTGGTCAGTATTGGGATGGAACCGCACGAACGTGTCGTGATTGCCCTCAGGGATATTAGTAAGTGTCCAAACTTTCATAGCCTCCATGGAGAAAAGAAAGGCAGTGTACTGTTCTCCACACCCTTTAAAATAAGGCAATGAGGGTGTGGAGAACACCCTTTAAAACAACCTTTTGAAAATGACCTCCTAATTTGTTTCTCCACCTTAAAATGCTAAATTATGACCGCAGATGCCTTTAAAGTCCTTCTGAAGTCCTTGAAATCTTCAAAATAGGACCTTTTTCACAGTGCCACGGAAAAGCGGCAAAAAGTGTTAGATTACCAAAGACTTTGGAGTACACTGGCAAAGTGATGTTAAATATAGAGGCCTTAAGATTTCTTCTTTTCCACAGAAGATGCATGTATGTAGTTTAGGGCACATCATTCAACTCCACAAGTGCTATCATCATTACAACATGGTATCTTTATTAAACTACATAAAACTAAAAACTAACAACATAAAACTAAAAGCCGCCAGTTGATATCATTCACCTCAATTGAGATGATGTTAGGGGGTCTAATTGTGGCTAGTGTCAATGCATTGTCAGTTGGACAATATAATTCAGCAAATTCATGAGTCTATTGGATGACCTGTTCGTGGCTGTTGTCCTCACACACTTCCAACAATAAAACATGTCAGGAGGTCAAATATGGGAATTGATCTTGATAAAAGGTATTTTAGTGATAACATTTCTTGTCAACCCCAATGAATTATGATTATGGTAAGTCTTTCTCAGTCTCAGGTTTTCTAGACGCCTTGGGCAGCCATCGTGTCATCCTAATTTGGTCTCCTTATGGACTGCCAAATATTACGAGAATTTGTGGGGCTGGACGATTAAATCTGATTATTCTGAAGTGTCCTTTTCAACTTATAAAGTGCTGTATCTTTGAATCTGCTTCTATTATCTCTTCAGTTGTACTAGCAGTAGTAATTTGACACCGTGTCCGGCAGGGAAATCCCACTCCAACACAAAGCAAACAACGTCTTCAGCATGTCAGGACTGTGCTGCTGGTTATCACAGTTCTGCTGGTGCATCATCCTGTATCAAGTGTCCACTGGGAGAGGAGCCCGTGGGTGATAAGAGCTCTTGTAAACAATGTACTGCCGGGACATATAAGGGTGGAAGTGTTCTCACATGCCAGAACTGTCCTAAAGGTGAGAATTATTAGCTGAATTTAATTCCTTCACAGATATCCTCAATCGATTTCAAATTTGGGTAGAATAGAATGGCTTCATTGTCTTTACCCGCTTTCCCTCCACCTTATTATATGCTGACTTTGTCCTTTTTTTTCAGGAAAAAAATGTCCAACGTCAGGTTTATCAGCTCCCGAGACCTGTCCGTCAGGTAAGATCAATTTTGATGAATCACACATGAAGCATTATTATTTTTTATCTAAAAAAATGAACGCGTAGGAATAATGATTTCCTTATGATATGAGCCGTCGGCCTGGTTTTGTCCCACTCCCATGATGAACTGTTCCATCATTCTGACCCATGGTACAAAATGTAGTTTTGCCCATCGTCAGACGTTGTCGCACTCATGACATCGACGAGTCAGTGAGCATAATGTGTGTGTGAAGAATCGAATGATAACTGTAATGTTGTTGAGGGGATGCTTTCTGGAGATTTTTGAGTTGAACAAAGTTGAATGAGAATGCGCCTGAATGATTGTGTAAATCGACGACGGCAATTTGCATGCTTTGCGGAATTGACAGTACTTGTCTAACTTGATAGTTATAAATAAATCGCGGTCGTTGATCAATGAAAATAGCAGTACCTTCACTAAAATTGGTGACTCTGCACTTACATGTACCGGGTATAATTGTACATGTACAGCGACAACATTCAGTCATAAGTCTTATTTGACGTCAACATTGTGGCTAATCAGTGCTTGCTATTGCAACAGGGGTTGTTTGTGTATTGGTAGCATTGCTGAAGTGCTAAGCCTGCATATTAGGCCTATTTCTTGCCACAGTTTGGGCAAGTTTTATGCCATAAATACATTACCCAAGCTCCAAGTATACATGTATATTTGGGTATTGGTGTTCACTAATGGTTTATAACTAAACTCATTATATTGGGTTTTTTGGCAATGCTTATAATATGTTAAAAATTGCCCCACCTTGATTGCACAAGTTACATGTAGAGTTATCATAATGTGGTGTAGTGAGTTGGTTATCGCTTTCAAAAAGTAGGCTTCAGTGTAAAATGAACTCTTAGCAAGTACAAACCCAAAATAGTAGATTTATAGATAGAATGTCTTTCTGTTAGTATTAGTGTAACAACTACAGTATGTTGTCCGGTAGAGCCGTGTATAGGTGTGACCGAGGGGTTTCTTGCTGAGCTTATAGTCAGTTCGTTTGTTTCAAATAACAATGCCAAGATAACTTATACTTGCAGACTGTGATGGTTGTGAATAGTTGCCTCATAGTCATGTAAGACTACATTGTAATTTTACTTTGAAAGCAGCCAAAAGTAAAAAAGTGCATAGTTTCTGGCTCCGTCTAATTGTTTCATTCCAAGGGATAGCCATTTATTTTGTTGGAACAGAGTTTCGTGAGCTTTATGCTGCATGCATAGGCAAGGTAATCCACAAATCATAACTTCTTGAAAATATGGTATAAATTTCAGATCAGTTCATCAAAGGTACATTCCCTTTGCACATGATGAAGACAATGTTCTTCCTTTCCTAGTTCTCTCTTGGTGTTCATTCTAGTTTCTGGCATATTCTGCTTTTGTCTTTTCGCCACTCAGGTTCATATCAAGATGCTGTGAATCAGACAGTGTGTCTGGACTGTCCCGCAGGATACAACTGTAACGACCCATCCACCATCTCACAATGTGCAGCCGGCAAATACAGCCCCTACAATGTCTCCGATTGCATGGATTGTTACCAAGGTAGGATGACATTTGATTTGTTTGATTCTGATGTGGGAATTGAGCCTGAGCTCAGAAATGAGATCAGGATGTGAATGATTTGGGAAGATTTATATCATTATATCATGTATAAGGTGGACAGGATAAGAAGACATCCAACTGGCATTTCTTGTTGCCAAACCCAGAATATAAGAGAAAACATTATTGGTTGGGGTGGGTGGCCGGGTAGTGGTGTAGGCGAACTGACTTCTTTGCACTTTGGTACTACAGACAGGTACTGTAACCCGCCAAATTAGGTGTTTGAGAAATCTGGCAAGATGAAATGCCTGTGAAAATTTGGCGGTTTATAGTATTGGTATTTTGGCAGCACCAAAGTGTTAAACTGGTATTGGTTGAGGAAAGAGTCGTATTAAAATCCATGTTTTTGGTGACTGAGAGTTTTCCCCTACAATAACAGTCTTGTCTGCACAGTGTATTGCACATTTCAAGTCATTGACCAATTGTTTATTACAAGTAGCGTTTATCATCATCTAAAACTTTCGTTTCATTTGACGTCATTCTCACTGAATTGTCAGTTTTAATAATAAATGGTTTGATTTTCAGCAAGTTTAGAACATACATCATACCAGTCCTTCTCTGACTATGTAACTATTCATGATTTTAAGATGACCATGCTTTATTGAATGCTATCTATAGGTCAGTACAGTAGTTTAGGATCTTCAAATTGTACCGCATGTCCTGGCGGGTCTGACTGCACTGATCCCGCAGTCACCCCATCACCATGTGCGGCCGGCACTTACAGCCTCGAAGGGACAGCATCCTGCATCACATGCCCCGACGGATCATACAGTGAAAGCGGTGCTTCATCTTGTACGCCCTGTCCCGCTGGCTCAGACTGTTCTGACCCGGGTGTGAGCCCTTCTTCCTGTTTGCCTGGGACTTACAGTGCAGCCGGGACAGCTGCTTGTATCAACTGCCCAGCCGGTAAGACTTCAGAGATCATTTTTCTCTATGTCTATCAGCAATTTCAGGCAGCCTATGTGGTTGCTTTTGATTTCATCCGCAACAAGGGAATGGCTTTCACGGCTGCCATCACAACATCTCGAATTTGGACTGTCATAGTTCCTTGAGATCAGCTTCCTAGTCCTCCCAGACTGCCACATTTATGCTTCCACCATGCTAGAGGCAGTCCAGAACCAATTGTGGATTTACACAATGAGTTTGTTGTTTGTTTGAGTCATGTTGAGAACATTAATTTCAATTTGGAAAAAGCAATTTCAGTTTTCAAGAACACATATTTAACTTTCCAGGTCAATACAGCATCGGCGGAGCCTCAAATTGCACCAGTTGTGATCCTGGTTATAACTGCACAGACCCAGCTCAGACCCCTTCCAAATGCCCTGCTGGAACATTCAGTGCTGCAGGAGTTGCCTCATGTAGTGCTTGCAGTACCGGTTTCTATAGCGCAGCTGGCTTAGCAAGCTGTACCATATGTCCAAGAGGGCACGATTGCAGTGATCCATCAGCAACGCCAACCCAATGTCTTGCTGGCACTTTTAGACCTGAGGGGACGGCAGAGTGTAGCAACTGCCCAGCCGGGGAATATAGTCCTTTAGGAGCTTCCGCTTGTACCCCTTGCACAGCCGGCTATGACTGCACAGATCCCGCCACTACACCTACAAAATGTCCAGCGGGAACATTCAGCCCTGCTGAAGTGGCCTATTGCAGCCCTTGCAATATCGGTTATTACAGTGGAGAAGGTGCCATTGACTGCTCAAGATGCCAAGGAGGATACAACTGCACAGACCCTAGCATCACACCATCTCCGTGTCCAGCGGGAACTTTCAGTCCACTGGGGATCACTGGTTGCAGTGACTGTCCTGCTGGCGAGTACAGCTCAGTCAACTCGTCAAGTTGTACATCCTGTGCTGCTGGATATGACTGTTCAGATCCTGCTGCTATGCCCACAAAATGTCCTGCAGGGATGTTCAGTCCGTCAGGTGTTTCAAGTTGCAGTCTTTGCAGTGCTGGTTCATACAGTACCGAAGGATCAGAGAATTGCTCAACCTGCCAAGGTGGATATAACTGCTCTGACTCGGCCCAGTCTCCTATAAAGTGTCCAGCTGGAAGTTTCAGCCCTTCAGGAGTTTCATCTTGCAGTCTTTGCCCGACTGGTTCTTATAGCGGAGAAGGTGCTGAGAGTTGCTCTGTCTGCCAAGGAGGCTACAACTGCTCAGACCCAGCTGGAACCCCTTCACAGTGTTCAGTAGGATCCTACAGTCCTGAGGGTACCACTGACTGTATTGCCTGCCCAACAGGTGAGAATGCATTTCTGGAACACTGACTCGAATCCTCTGTTATTACTATCCACAGAAAAGAGTTTGCGGGATAAATATCAAAAGTGTAGAGCTACATCTATAACACTGGTATTGTCAGACACAAATTAATGATGGTAATTAGCTGCATACTTATGTAGAACTCTCCTGAGCATTTTGAACCTTCTCTTTCAGGATACCACACCAGTGGACCAGGAGCAGATAGCTGTAGTCGGTGCCCTGGAGGCCTGGACTGCAGTGTCCAGGGGGTCAGTCCGTCTAACTGTAATGGTGGAACTTACAGCCCTGAAGGCACTGCTCTGTGCATCAACTGTCCTCAAGGTACCATCTTTTTTGAGTCTACTTCTATGTTCCTGACTGCTTTCTCAGTTTGCTGTCCAGTGAATAAATGACCTAGCTGGCCCACATTCAACAGTGGAGAGGGTGCATGGAGAAGTTGTGTTTGGCTGCTAAGATGAATCGCATTGTATATTTGTATTGTTTGAAATAAACAATTATCATTCTCCGTCAGAAATTTGTGTTTCGTTCAGTTATTTCTTTGATAATTCTCCAAAGCTGATGATATTTTTCTTTCATTTTCTCTAGGATATTACAGTGAACCTGGCAGCGCTAATTGCAGTGTCTGTCCCACTGGCAGCGACTGTAGTTCCCAGGCAGTGGCACCAGGTGGCACTCCGCCGCTTTGTCCTGCCGGGAACTTTAGTACCCAGGGGGCAGATGGTTGCACGTCTTGTGAAATAGGTATTTGAATGTTTCATTCATCCTCATGATTTGTTTGCCCTTTCCATCACAACCTTTCATAACCCCTGCTTCCAACAGAATATGCTTATCAATTTATAGACCATTGTACTCCTACAAACTTTTCAATTGCTGTGAAGTGATATAAAAGAGCAAGTCTGAGCCAGCTCGAATACTTCATAAGAGAGTTACACCCATGAGCTGCTAAAACCATAAGTTCAGCTGTGTATACAGAATTACATTCAAGAAAATGAATTGGTGTCTTTGGTCTAAATTTTGACAGAAATATTTATTTCCTTAGACTTTGAAATATCTTGTGATAATTCTCAATCTCTCCCTCACCATTTCCACAAAGTGTCACTAAATGAGTCTTTATTTCCAGATGTAAAAAAGTGACCCCTTTACCTGTTTCATCGTTTCTGGTTGTAGGGTTACATGTCACTCATTTTCCTTTCAAAATTATGTATAATGTTTGTCTCGTGTATATGTTTCTGTTCGTCACACCTCACCAAATGATATGCATTTGAATTCCTTTGTTTTGTGGATTTTTCCTATCCATTTCATACCTTGAAGACCATGGTGATTATCTAAATGTAGTCATTAATTACCAGTGTACAGTTTTCTGTGGGATGTAGATTCTTGGTGCGGTTTGTAATAATCATTTTCCATTTCAGCATTTATTGAAGTACATATACATGAATTCCTTAATACTGACTCTGTCAGTTTCGTGGAAATTGTTTTTAGAGATTTCAATTTTTGCTTTGCTATGCCTGACACTTTAATTCAAAAGGGTTGATCTTCACCTTGTGTCACTTCCCCAGTTCATGTTTTATTTTGTTTCATATCATCCATTAAGAAGTATACCATTGTTTATTATGTGTGTTGCCAAAAACATACATGGGAGATGTGACTGAACCCATTTCGCCCCAAGCACATTATCCCAAGGAGATTGCCCCCTAATTTCCCTGTGCTTTCTCTAATCCTTCCATGCATTCCTCAGCATACATAAGACCACTCTATAGAAAAACAACTTGAAAACAGACTGTATTTGGTTTAAGTATTGTTGTTTATTATGATGCAATGCTTTCATAGTTTGAAAGCAAATCAATCTGTTGGTGGGGTATATAATACTTTAATATGGCTTTTATTGTGGTGATTTATGTCAGAAGTCTGCAAACCTTGAAAGATGCAAAGAGGTTTATAAACTATAAAACTTTATGCAACAATTCTGTTGTTGAAATGTTGGTAAAGAAAGAAATGAATGCCTCATTAAAGAGATCCCTGCCATGTCATAATTCATGAATTATACTTCAGAGAATTATGATATGATAAGTTTGAAATTTAGTGATTGGGTTCGTCTGATAGCTGAAAGCGCATGGTGTGACCATTGCTAATGAAAGAGTGCAGAACCTTTTGAGTAAAACTTAGTCATAAGCTAGTCATAACATACAGTAGAACCTCCCTTAGCGGACACTCTCTATTGAGGACACCCTCTCCACTAAGGACACTAGTTTTGGACCCAAATTGGTTGTATCAATTCACTTTGACCTCAAATCAGGACACCCCTCTATTAAGGACAGGACTTGTCAGTTTTGAGGTGTCGTAACTGAAGGTTCTACTGTACAGTTTTATGGCTTGTTTTTGATTCCTTTACGTCAGTGTTAATGATCTTAACTGCCACCCCAGTGTGCCTAACCTTAACCCTCCTCTTCCTCCAGGCTTCTACAGTGCGGAAGGTGCTACCAACTGTTCCTTATGCCCCGCCGGCCAACAGTGCCCCGTCCCGAGTATAAGCCCTGTGAACTGTTCACCTGGAACCTACAACAATGACGGTGATGCTTTCTGTTATGGCTGTCCGGATGGAACGTACAGTACAGGAGGTTCCTCAAATTGTACTAGTTGTCCAGAGGGTTATGATTGCACGGAGCCTTCAGTTGTACCATCTCTGTGTATTGCTGGGACATTCAGCCAGGTCGGCAATTCTGCTTGCCAAAGTTGCCTCACAGGTATAATATCTTAACTGTTGGGTGGAAGTACATGTATCTTGGTGACGTTTCAGCCAGTGCCAACAAACCTCTGAAAAGTAATG
Source organism: Lineus longissimus (assembly GCF_910592395.1). Taxonomy (NCBI): domain Eukaryota; kingdom Metazoa; phylum Nemertea; class Pilidiophora; order Heteronemertea; family Lineidae; genus Lineus; species Lineus longissimus. The sequence goes on from NC_088309.1 coordinate 1,888,820, forward strand.
AAATTGGGAACTGTCCTGGTTTTACAGTGGATATCCCTCACTGCCATGACTGTCAACTTGTAATCTTTCCCCCCATCCTTGACCTTCATCCAGTGCCTCTCTAATGACACCCGGCTTCATTCCTGTGTGTGAAATGTACATTGCATCCCCAGGATTGAACCTTGAATCTTAATTTGTGATGACACTAATATGCACTTTAATCATGATTTGAAGCGTTTGAAAATAAACTCGTGTGTGCAGAAATGTAAGTTCCATCATCGTGGTTACCAAGATTAATAACATTATGGATGAAATCATACCTGTTATTCTCTACTCCAGGTTACTACAGTACTGAAGGATCTGGGACCTGTAGCCCTTGCCCGGCTGGATCACAGTGTCCGGTACCAAACATCTCACCATTACTGTGCTCTGCGGGGACATACAGTGCCGCAACAAGTGCTTTTTGCATAGGATGCGAGAAAGGGTACTACAGTGGGATTGGCTGGAGTAACTGTACTGAGTGCGCGGCTGGTTATGACTGCTCCGATAGTGCAGATAGCTCACCATCTCAATGTCCACCTGGGACTTACTCTCCCCAGGGTGTGACTGTATGCAGTGTTTGTGATGTTGGTACCTATGCCGATTCAAGTGGCGCTGAATCCTGCACGTCATGTACGGCTGGTTTCAACTGCTCTGACTCAAGTGCTAGACCAATGCCCTGTCCTGCTGGTACCTACAGTGCAGAAAACACTGCTGCATGTATCTCATGCCCTGCTGGACAATTCAGTGCTTCTCAGGCCAGTTCCTGCTCGGTCTGTGCTGCTGGCTTTGACTGTTCAGAGCCAAGCCTCACACCAACACCATGTGCTGCAGGCACATACAGTGCAGAAGGCTCTGCTTCCTGCTCGCCCTGTTTGACAGGCCAATACAGCACCGCACAGGCCAACAACTGCTCAACCTGCTCACCAGGATACGACTGCTCTGATCCAAGTGCAACACCAACGCCATGCTCAGCCGGAACCTACAGTATCTCAGGATCCACAGCTTGTATCCCATGTCCAACAGGAACCTACAGTTTGGCCCAAGCAAGCAGTTGTATCGTCTGCCCGGCTGGATCTGACTGCGCACAGCAAGATCAAGTACCGTCTGCCTGTGATGGTGGATTCTTCAGCGTAGGAGGGAACTCAACCTGTGTCCCATGCCCAACAGGTGAGAGATTTATTCCAGACTATTATAGTTTTTAGCTATCTTTTTGGCATCTTCATGTATTTGATGATGAAGTTTCTTTGCCATCATACAACATTTCCATAGAAATAAAAAATATTCCATGATATTTGTGACCCGGGGCATCAAAATCACAGTCAGCGTTAATGCATTTGATGTTGTCTGTACATACAAAATGTAGTTCCTCGGGCATTTCCAGTAGATTAGCAACCCACTTTTCCGCCTGTGTGTTTTCTTATCTTTAAAAAACGAAAAGATTTATTGGCATTGTATTTGCATTGTCGTGGTTTATCATCTCAGGAAGTAAGCTTTAGCCCTTGGCAATATCTCTAATGATTATTTTGGCAGAAGACATTTTCGTTGGAGGATAAATGTACTGAAAGGCTGAACGTGAAAGTGTTTATGTTGTGAATTTGTTGCTTGGATTTTGGATTGTTGGGATAATCGCAAGAAAATCTATCCGCTTATACTTTTTGTCTGCATAATTGTCTCTGTTATTTTGGAAGTAGACTTAAAATTTTGTGCCAATTTAACCCATTCAATCCAAAGATCTAATGATTTTACATATCGTCACCCTCATAAAAAAATGCCCAACCAATTGAACCATTTTCATTTAGACTTCTTTCATCTTCTCTCTCACTTCTCAACTTTCAGGAACTTACAGTGAGCCAGGCTCCCAAACCTGCACCCCCTGCCCAGCTGGTAAAGACTGCGCTAACTCCTCTGTTGCTGCTGGGGTGCTACCCCCAGATTGTCTGAATGGCACCTACAGCTTACTTGGAGACACCACCTGCAGGCCGTGCCCATCAGGTAAGCTGTTGTTGATTTGAGTTCACCTCTCTTGGGGTCTGGGATAATATAAGCTGACTGATAAGATTGCTTTGAAAGTGACACAAAAATTTTATATGAGCGATTGACCGTGGGTTTGTGTTAGTTCTAAATGGTTGTCTGCCAATAGCTGATCAGTCCCAAAATAAATTCATTCCTGGTCCAACTGATCAATAACTTGTTTGCCCTACTTTCAGAATAAAGGTAAAATCTATGCTATCAGATCGGTGGTAAGATTAGCAGTTATCTAATCATAATAAGTAGAACTGCAGTTGTCATTTGTTTATTAGATGCTTCTAAGTTCTAGTCGAGTAGTTGCATAACGTTCACTCTAGTTTCAGCTTATGTTCAGTTATGTTACTCAAGTGCTAATGGCTTTCTTCAACTGCTTGGCTTGCTTTTATCAGTTATTACTAACGGCAGTGTCTTGTATTCAGCAATTGAAATGGAAAATATTTTGATTCTGTTATTGCACCAACCTCAATCAAATACACCATCACAGATATCAAACACAAGTGGTTCCATGTCGTTTAGACCAGAAAACATGCAGAAGTACCCGGTATCGTTCTGAAAGTCAGGATCAGTGGTCAGGCGAGGATCACTGGGGTAGTGCACCAGGCACATGCTCCCTTATTTGAGAAAGTTCTTTGAAATTGACAAAGTTATCAGAAGTTGACAAAGTCTTTTTTCTGTTTCCTGTATCCACGCCTGGGTGTTCTGGTGTCTGTTTTCAGGGTGTGAAGTGTTTGATCTGCATGATGTGTGCTCTGCTGGGTGTCAATGAGTGAGGGATTGGGATAGAAGCAGGCCCACATAAAAACTGTGTGAATCTGTGTGTGCTGTAAGATAAGCGAGTGAGGTTATAGTTGATCTTCTCTGAGAGATTACATGAAGAATGGCCCTACTACTATCTGAGTTGTCTATATGAAAGATGGCTTTGATAATATGTGACTTTTCTCTTAAACTGTTTTCTCTCCTTTCAGGATGGTACCAGACAAGCACAGGTCAGTCTTCATGCACAGAGTGTACTGCAGGTGAGTGATTTCTTAGGGCCCATGCTATTGAAAAGTGTGAAAAATCTATTTTTTCAAAATCAAGATTTCAAAAGTGTTGAAAACCTTTCCCGTAAATCTCATCTTTTTCATTCAGGTCAACGGTGCCCCCACCCTGGCCAGGCTGCTGAGGATTGTCCAGCTGGGACATACCAGAACATCAAAGGCCAAACAAGCTGCAAAGAGGTAGGTGTACTTTTCAACCATTCTACGTTATAGAACTTGGGCTGATTTATTGAGACAGAAGTGTGTAATTTACACTAGCGTTACTATTCTTAAAATCTCAGTTTTTCTGACCTTCTTTGACTTGCTTTTCAGTGTCCCTCGGGTTACTACCAAACCAGTGCCAAGCAGACGTCTTGTAACATCTGCTCCGCAGGAAAGAAATGTCCATATGCTGACCAAGCGGAAGTGGCTTGTACCGGGAACACAGTAAGTATAGTAATAAACTGTATGCTACCGCGGCATTAGTCAAGTGACATCCCACAGCTGCAATCAGTCCTTTGTGTTAGTCCTCAGCAACCTGACCTTGTGATGGTTCGATCTGCACTCTCATTTCTCTGTACCAGTGAAATGATTTGTTTTCTTTCAGTATTCTCTTCCTGGCCAGACAGGCTGTACAACCTGCCCTCCAGGGAAAGTCTGCAGTAGTGGTCAGATATCATCCTCTTGTACGGTGAGTTGTTATTTCTTTGATCTTTTTCACATTCAAGCAGTGCAAAAGGCAGTTTAAGATGATCATTATCACCCTCTAAAGTTCTCCATTGCATCAAATTTGTCAAGTACATTTTCCCATCAATCTTTTCAGAGATACCAGCATTAAGACAGAATGTCGTAAATTTCTATTTCAGTCCGGCCAATATTATACCGACTCAGCTTGCGTCACTTGTGAAAATGGCTACTATTGCCCATCACCCCTTGCTGGGCACATTCCATGCCCAGACGGGACCTACACCGACTCCACCGGACAGACATCATGTACGACTTGCCCTGCTGGCAAGAAGTGTTACCCCACGTCTGCTACGCCAAGTAACTGTGAGGCCGGATACTACAGTCCTGCTGGCCAGGGCCTTTGTCTGGTAAGTGATATTTTACTTTGCTTTGCTGAGTTTAGAATGGTCACCTGAACTTGCTTTGATTCTTGTCATTTGAAAGTTCATGTGGACAATGGCTTAATTACAGCTTTTCTTCCATAATGTCAACTGTCTCCCCATGGCTTATACTCGGATAAAATGACTTGACCTTAAAATCTTTTATTATTTCTTCTCTAGGTTTGTGGTTGTGGTACATACAGCGCAAGTGGGGCTGAATCATGCTCAGTGTGCCCAGCTGGTCAGCGCTGTTCTAACTCTAGCACCCCTGTTGATTGCAACGCTGGTGAATACAGTCCTGCTGGGTCTGCTGCTTGTACACCTTGTGAAAGTGGTGAGTAACCTTAAACTTAAAGTAGTTTACTGACCTGAAGTTCCGTGTATCTTTTGCCGATGCCAGGGCATTCAAAGTGACAATACATGTAAAGGCTAGCTTGTGATCGGTAATTTCTCCTCACTTGCCTCACAGCGTCACGATAGTCCATTTCATGAGAATTTGGAACCGCATGAAAAAAAGGTCGAGATGGCGGGAAGAATATTCAGTATTTCACCTCAAATGTCTCACTTCTTTTAAAATACTTTTGTTCTTTTATAGGCTACTACAGTGGGACTAAAGCAGGTGCCTGTTCGACCTGCCCAGCTGGGAAATCCTGTGCGACTCCTTCAGCCACTCCTGCCAACTGTTCCTCTGGTTCCTACAGTTTAGGAGGAAAGGTTGTCTCATGTACCACATGTCCCGCTGGGTTCTCATGCGGCGCTGCCAATGCATTGCCCGTTGCTTGTACGGCTGGGAAGTATGCTGTGGCTGGTTCCTTGAGTTGTAGTCCATGTCCTGCTGGACAGTCTTGCCTCGATCCAGCGTCTGCACCCACCAATTGCCCAAGTGGATACTACAGTGCATCCGTAAGTCAAAAGTGACCCAGGTTTAGCCTTTCCAAGTGTTTCGAGATTTTGTGACGAAGTTTCTCATAAAAGTGTGTACGTTACCTGAAAGTGTATGTCACTATCATGGCATCAATGGCTTTTTCCCTCTTTGGTGCCAATGATGCCACAGAGAAACTCCTTTTTGCGTTGTTATGACATAATGGACAGCTGACTGTGGCCTTGTGGAAAAGTTCTCATCGAGAGCTTTCCAACCAGTGGTTATGTCTGTTGGTTTTTAACACTGGACCCTTATATATTTGGCAATTCCTTTTAAACTTTAGTTGTTATCTGTTCCAGGGTGCATCTCAGTGCAGCATTTGTCCTGCAGGCTTCAGTTGTACCTCCAGCACAACTGCCGCTTGCAGCTCTGGCAAATACAGCCGCACTGGAGAAACGACATGTCAGAATTGCTCCATCGGGAAAATGTGCCCGTTTGCCAACATCTTGCCGATCAGTTGCCAGAGTGGTTTCCATACCAGTGGAGCTGAGAGTGCAACATCTTGTACAGAGTGCCCTGCTGGATCCTACTGTTCTACTCCTGAGTAAGTTCGCATCTCGTAGCTATTCAGTTTGCAGGGGGGAACAGTTTACACATATGCAGTCAGTGCATAGTTGTCAGGAGTATTTCAGGTTTATGGTTTGGCTTTTAAGATGGCGATCTTCAAATGAACCCCCGGCATCCCAGAACCCCTGGAGTTGCCATAGAGTAACTATAAACTTTACTGAAGACGTGAAATTATGAAATAGTTCCCAGTCTACAGTAAGCGAGGTGATATATTGATGTCTTTGGTGCCAGTCTACCTGCAGTTTGGTTAAACCCTTATTCATTATTCCTTCAGAATGTGTTTTAGAAATTGCTACCAACTTCACCTTAACATTCGAATCTTGATTGTAGGGCATCTCCACAGACTTGCAGCAGTGGAGAATACAGTACACGTAAATCGACCACCTGTACGAGTTGCCCTCCAGGGTACTCCTGCCCTACTACCAGCTCTTTCCCATCACCGTGCAACGCTGGCACCTACTCCACCGGAGGTCAGACGTCTTGCTCGGGTTGTGATGCTGGTTATGCTTGTCCTTCGACCACAACTGCCAGTGATAAATATGCTTGTGCTGCTGGTAAGTAAAGTTTTCATTGTATCATGGTATAAAGACTAGTAAACTCTTACAGTGCAAGAATTTCATCCCTTTTCAGACCACCCCATGGAAAAAGATCTATTATAGGCAGCTGATGTATAGAATCTTTTGCAGTAGCTTCTCACTAGCCAGGGGATTTCGTTTGACCTCGGACTGTTTGGCCTTTGTTATTTATCAGTGTGACTCGGGCTATCCTGGGTAATACCAACTCGAGAGAAAATGATACATGGTTTGGGACAGTTCACTTCTTACATGTACTCTTAAAACTTTATTTATTTCTGTAAATTTGTTTTCCAGGAACCTACTCTGCTGGCAACCAGTCATCATGCACACCATGTCCGGCTGGAAGTTACTGTCCGGTCACAACTGCGGCAACAGTCACTCCCTGTGCATCTGGATCGTTCTCATATTCGTCACAGACATCATGTACCCCTTGTCCGGCTGGATGGCAATGTCCAACAAACGATGGCACCGGCAATTCACAGTGTGAGAGTGGTTACTATGCTCCTGCTAATGCAACAAGCTGTGTCGAATGTCCTGCCGGGAAAGCTTGTCCAAGCTCTGCCTCTGCTGTTGTCATTGACTGCCAACCAGGAACTTATTCAATTGGAAAGCAGACGACATGCACTTCATGTCCACCAGGATACGCTTGTTCAAGTATCACGTCTGCTGCTAAAACTCTATGCACAGATGGTAGTTACAGTGCTGGTGGCCAGGACACTTGTACTCCATGTCCTGCTGGCTATGCCTGTCCAAGTAAATATGCTGACATGAAGATCATCTGTGCTGACGGGACGTACTCAGTTGACAAGCAGATATCTTGTACAAAATGTAAAGCCGGGAAGGAATGTCCTATGAGGAATCAAACTGGAACGGCTTGTGCTGCAGGAAAGTACAGTTTGGAAGGATATACTCAGTGTTTTACATGTCCTGCTGGTTACCAGTGCCGGAATCAAGCCGCTGCTCCTGTCGTCTGCCTGGCAGGAGAATACAGCTATGCTGGTTCTCCCTCTTGTACTGCATGTAATGGTGGCTATGCCTGCCCTGGAGGAAGTATATCTCCTCAACCAGCAACTGCAATCTGTCCGTTAGGGTACTATTGCGCAAACGGGAAAGATAAAACTCCATGCCCAAAAGGGAAATATGGTTACTTGACTGGACAGTCATCTGAAGCAAATGCCTGTAAGAAGTGCCCAAAAGGCTATTTCTGCCCTGAAGGTACCACTGGTTCATCTCTAAATCCACCAATTACAAACAAGCTGATATGTCCGCGAGGCCATTATTGCCCAGAAAGCACAGGTGACTACAAAGACCATCCTTGCGCACCTGGGACCTACTATAAGAACCTTGGAGCTGTATCTGCTGATGAGTGTCTCTCGTGTCCCGCAGGTAGGGTCTGCGCTGGAGGAACTGCTACACCCAACTGTAAAGAATGTGTTTGTCCCCGTGGTCACTTCTGTCGACGGTCAACAGGAACAGCCACTAAGTGTCCTGCTGGTTCATACACAGAAGAGGAGGGCGCTACTGGCGGAGAGTTCTGCAAGAACTGCCCAGCAGGTCATTGGTGCGCATCAGGAACTGCCACTCCAACCCCTTGCCTCCAAGGAACATATAATCCATACGTCAGCCAGCAGAATGTTACTGGCTGTATGTCATGCGTCGCTGGTGAATCTTGTACGAATTTTGGCCTAACGTCACCAGATCGGCCCTGTGCACCTGGATATTACTGTCCTGGAGGAAACTACCTTCCAAATCAAACGGAATATGCCTGCCCACCAGGAACCTTCACCAACTTCAACAACCTGACAGCGATTGAGCAGTGTGAGACATGTCCACCTACTGTTGCATGTTTAATCGGCACCGGTGGCCAACAGAAACCACCTGTTGCCTGTGCACAAGGTCATTATTGCCCCAACGGTACTGGAAGCCCGACACAACATCCCTGCCCCGCAGGATCATGGACTAACCTGACTAATTTGCGTTCTGTGGAAGAGTGTTATGTGTGTCCGAGAGGATATTATTGTCTGGAAGCCACGGTTCTCCCTGCAGAAACCTGTGCCAAAGGTCATTGGTGCCCAGATGGTAAGTTATCTCGGAATTCACAATGAAAGAAATTTCTTGGAAACTATGACAAGTCAATGGTTGACATTATTGAAGTTCAAACAAAATATTCAGAAGTTGTGTAGTTGAAGGTTGGGTTGCAGCTGCTGTGAGCCCTCCCCAGGTCTCCTGAGGCATAGAAAGCATGTTAAAATACATTCACTGCATGAAGAATTTAATGACCAGTGCTTTAGTGTGGATAAGTTTCATTTCGTACGAAGTGTTTTATCTAAACATCTTACGCGTTTGTGTTTCAGGTACAAAGACGGCAACAGAGAACCCGTGCCATGCTGGGTCCTACAGTAACAACACTGGTAACACGGCATGGGAGCAATGTGTCGACTGTCCGGCCGGTCATTATTGCCCTGCAGGATCCGCATTACCTACTCCATGTTCAGCGTAAGTTTGCCACTTCCTCTTCTCTTCTTTTGTAGCGTGAAAGAAGCCGGATGGGTTGTAAAGTTGTGATCCTGAGGTGGCTTAAAACAGGTTGAATCTTCAAAGTTGTGACCAGAATACAGATCGTAGCATTTTGAAAGGTTGTTGTCATAATCGCCCCTGCATTTGGGATGACAAGTGGTTGATTCTTCCTTGAAACTAGGTGTCACTTTTCAGAGTGGTTGTAGAAACGTTTTATATGGTATGCAGTCAGACATGGTTTGACACATCTTACATTATAAAAACAGTTCATGGGTTAATACTATGCTCTGTGCTTGATTTTTTTGTGATGGTGAGATAACTTTGGTTCATTTCAGGGGTACTTATAATCCAGACGAAGAAGGGAAGAATGTCTCGGCATGCGTTCCATGTACAGCTGGATCGTATTGTCCTATAGAGGGCGTTGCAGATCCACTTCCATGCGACAAAGGAAACTTCTCAGATTCTGGTGCGGCCGTGTGTACGACCTGCGATGCCGGACATTACTGTGATCTAAACACCACAAGTCAAGCATACATGTTGTCGGACAGGATCTGCCCTGCTGGAGTCGAATGTCCACCAGGAATGGTTCAAGCGCCAGATTTAGACAATGATAAGTGCCGCACTGGTTACTACTGTCCACGAGGTGATGTCAATCCATATCCAGTGCCATGTCCAGTGGGGACCTTCAATGAACATTATGGCTTGCAGAAGGTTTCTGAATGTCAGGCGTGTACCGCTGGGGAGTACTGTACTCCAGCTGGATTGTCTCAGCCGGCTGGACCCTGTCCTGGAGGTTACTATTGTCCTGTAGGAACTGGTCTTTCCAACACATTCCCCTGCCCTGTTGGCTTCTACCGGAATTCATCGGCGAGAGAGTCATTCCAGGACTGTACAGAATGTATCTCTGGTTATTTCTGTAACATTGAAGGCTTAGCTGAACCAATCATTTGTCCAAGGGGCTATTTCTGTGTGAGTGGAACAGTAAACCCACAGCCCTGTCCTCTTGGGACTTACAGTAACTCATCTGGCTTGCGAACCTCTACCGATTGTACTCCGTGTCCTGGTGGCTCCTATTGTGATGGTATCGGAATGACTGCTCCAACAGATATCTGCGATGCTGGATTCTATTGCCGAGAAAAGGCCTATACCTCTGCACCTCCTGATGGCCCCACTGGTGGTCTCTGTCCCGCTGGTGGTTATTGCCCAGCCGGTAGTGCTACACCCACATCATGCCCCGTTGGCAAGTACAGTAAATCAGCTGGTGCCAAGACAGAGTATGATTGTATCCCGTGTGACCCTGGATTCTACTGTGCTGGCTCCAGTAGCACGGATGCCTCCCAGAAGTGTACGGCCGGTTATTACTGTACTGGCGGATCTGGTATCCCAACACAATATGAAACCAGTGCTGGGCATTTCTCGGAGGAAGGTGCCTATAAAGAAACTCCATGCCCTCGTGGGACGCATCAACCAGCCATGAGGTCACCATCTTGTCTCCAGTGTCCTCAGGGATACTACTGCAATGAAACTGGTATGATTGACAATGTTATCTGCCCGCAAGGATCATACTGCCCACTTGGAAGCAAGGTGCCCACGCCATGCCCGAGAGGTACCATGTTGAAAGAAGTCGGACGCTACGAGGAGGCTCATTGCGACCCATGCACTGCTGGACAAGCATGCGAATCTGTTGGACTCTCGGCACCAAATACCATGTGTGTACCAGGACATTATTGCAATGGTAAGTTCAATCTCTCAAGTTGTCATTCCTTAAATGAGAAAAATATTCAGTTTATCTTGAATTCTTGGTCATGGTCCAGGTTAATGGGCTTCTATGCTTTGTCAGATGCCATTGCTGAAGAAGTAGTACTAGGAGATGGAATTTGACAGAGTTAATATTCATGATGGTTGAAGATGGAATTTGAATAAGGAATTTGATCAAGAGTCTATTTCCCAATGTAAACCTTCTCTTGTAATATTCCAGATGGTGCCAACATATCAACACCTGTGGGGATGCCCTTCGGTGACCTCTGTCCACCTGGATTCTATTGTCCTGAGGGTACAGCCCAATATCAACACCACCCCTGTCCAAATGGTACCTACAGCAACTACACTGGCAACTCTGCTGAGGACAACTGCACGCTGTGTGACCCTGGGAAAGTTTGTGCAGGATCTGCTCTAACCACTCCTAATGGTGTCTGCGATCCGGGATATTTCTGTCGTCGGGGAGCATACACGGCCCGCCCGAATGATGGCGGCTCGACCGGTGCCCCTTGCCCGAAGGGTAATTACTGCCCACAAGGAACTGGTGAACCACTGACTTGCCCCCCGGGAAGCTTCACCAATGTCACCCAACTCGACTACTGCTTTGATTGTCCAGCAGGATTCTATTGTACCGATGGTGAGATACCGTTACGATGTCCCAGAGGTCGCTACTGCCCTGAAAACACCACCATCGATCAGCCAAAATGTCCACGGGGAACTTACAATGCAGAGCTTGGTAGGTTGAGTGTTTTCTTGAACTTCTTCTGTTAGTAGTGTCAGTGAAAAAGGTACTTTGATGCATTTGGTACCAAATCACTTTGTCCGTTCAGTTGAGGTCGATTGACACCTTTTCCAACTCTTTCAGGAATGTCTCGGGAGAGTGACTGTCAACAATGTTTGGGCGGTTACTACTGTTACAAGATGGGTGCCACCAGTTTCGATCCGAGTGTGAATGACACAGGCACAGCTGAATGCGCGGCCGGTTATTATTGTAAAATGGGTAAGTCAAAATATGCTCTAAGTTATCAACCAGTCAAAGATAATGAGCTGCTGTGGAAACATACAGAATCACAGGATTGAACAATCTACCGGTGCTTTAGCTTTATAAGGTCTTGGGAGAGAAAGGTTGGGATGTGTCCTTATTTTTTCTGATGAAATTGCTTCCATGGACTGCTGCAGATAAGGCTGAAACAGGTCATATGGCCCACTAATAGTTATGCCATTTTGACTAACTACAATGTGGACCATGCTTTCAGTATATCTGAAATATATTTGCCAAGCCAGTTGGTATTCTACTTCTTACTGTCCACTTTTCAACTGTCATACAAATTTGTTTCAGGTGTAAATGTTAGCACTCCCACTCCCGAGACCACTAGTGGGGTAGGCGGGCCTTGTCCTGTCGGCCACTACTGCCCGAAGAAGACAGAAGATCCTGTCCCTTGCCCGAGTGGAACTTACAGGGACACCATACAAGCCACTGCTGTTGGCGATTGTATTGACTGTAAACTTGGACAATATTGTGGTAGTCCTGGCCTGAACGATTCTACTGCACCGTGTGCTCCTGGATTCTATTGCCTGCGGAAGAGTAATACACCAACACCAACAGGTAAGAAGCTAATTCAAAACGTCCCACCTATAGGGCTGGGTTTGCAAAGAGTTTACGTTGTAGATTTTATGTGTCACTTCTCATATGGGGCATCACACAGGGTATTTGAATGCCGATTGTAAATTTTCATTCCTGACATTTCAGGGTCTGATTCTTCGGTCGGTGGTCCGTGCCCGTACGGAAGGTACTGTCCCGAGGGCACATCATACCCACTTGGCTGCCCAGCCGGCTCCTACCAGAATCTGACAGGTCAGCCGACCTGTTTCAACTGTCCTGAAGGGTACTTCTGTCCAGAGAATACAACGGATTACTCTAAATTCCCCTGTCCTGTTGGCCATTTTTGTCCAAATGGTACAACTTATGGTGTAGAGTTTAAGTGCCCGAAAGGATATTACCGTGGTGGTCAGAATGGTGTCAGTTTGAGCGACTGCTCTCCATGTCCACCCGGCAAGTACTGCGGCTCTGAGGGACTGAGTGCACCAACTGCAGACTGTGATGCAGGTAAGTAATCTTACATTGATCTTATACCAGTGTTTTAGGTTGTGGCTTTGTTCTCATAAAGTTATCATCATCGGCAGAATTTTTCACAGTGCGCAGCTCAGTAGTGATAATCTCCATGCCCAGGGAATCCATCCTATCAATTATGGTAGCTCCTTCCACTTCTATCGGTTGTTCCATATAAACCTTCTTTGCATTCCAGGTTGGTTCTGTGTCAATGCTGCATGGTCCGCCCAGCCGTCTGACTACGACAACTTCACCCATGGCAGCTGCCTCTGCCCGGGCAACTCAACAGGAGGGAAATGTCAGCCTGGCTACTACTGTCCTACTGGGTCTGAGGAACCCATTCTGTGTCGGGAAGGCAGCTACTGTGGCACAGCTGGGTTAGCGGATGTGACAGGAGTATGTGCGCAAGGATATTACTGTGCTCGCGGTGCCACCAAGCCCAATCCAACAGATGGAGTGACCGGGGATGTTTGCCCTTCTGGTAGATACTGCGGTACTGGTACCACCACCAATCAGCCCCGCTGTCCCCCTGGAACCTATTCCAACACAACTGGCCTGAAAGCCATCTCGGATTGCGTCCCCTGCGAACAGCGTTACTACTGTGGTTCCTATGGTCTAACGGCACCGACAGATCTTTGCGACGAAGGTTAAAAGATACATCTTTCTTAATGATTGTCTCGTGTAACTTTAGATTATGATCGAGGTTTTCAAATGTAGATGAATTCTAGGCACCAGTTAATCACTGGATTGCGAAGAAGCTACTAAACGAAACTTGACTAATGCCTAGCACAAGTACACTCCCAGTCACCACTGACATACCCTCGGCTTCATGTGGTTTTTTGTGTTCTGTTTTTCAATTTTTCAAAAAGTTCATGAGTATTTTCATCCTTGTCTTCCAGGATACTACTGCCCCACTGGACAGAACATGAGCAGTCCATTGGCATGCAGCCCAGGTTATTTCTGTGTGCGTGGAAGTTTTGTCATGGAGGCTTGTCCATCTGGTACTTACCAGGATGAATCCGCTCAAGGGTCCTGTAAAGAATGCCTTGCAGGTAAGCACAATATCCTTTATAGTTGATTTTAAAGAATGCTATCGTGGATGCTGTCTGGAGAGACACCACGTTACCCACAGAGCTAATCCGTGGGTGGTCAATTCCATGACGTCAGACAGGGGTCAACCGATGTCAAAGGTTGCGCTCAGGTTTTTTAACAACTCCCAATATAAGCATAAGGTTTCTCCCACGTGCCCTAGCATTTGACTGCATCGTTCGAAACTTCCTATTGGTATAAACATTTCTTGATAGGTTTCGTTTCAAAACATTCATCGTCTTCTTTCAGGTTTCTACTGTGACAAGGCCAATGCTCCAGTCACGACCTATACCAGTTATCCCTGCCCTGTTGGCCACTACTGCTTGAATGGAACACAGTTGTCAACGCAGTACCCCTGTCCAAGAGGCACGTACAACCCGTCAACACAACTACAGAGTGAGGACCAGTGTACGCCATGTGACCCAGGCTCCTACTGTGGAACACTGGGAAGGAGCAACGTGCAAGGTAAGATTATTCAATGTTATCATCAGAACGTCCCTGCCCTTGAGTGCTAGCAAAACAGCATTTTACCAAAGAAAACAAAACATTGTCTCTGCTTCATTATCATAGAAATGGAAAAGATATGAATTCTTTTATGATAGTGATTGCCGTGTTGTGGCTGCAGATGTCTATATGCTCATTCATGTATCCTTGTATGCATTTCAGGTCCTTGTGATGCTGGTTCTTGGTGTAAGAATGGTTCATCAGTGACAGCTCCCGTAGATGGTGTTACTGGTGGTCCTTGTCCGGCTGGTAAATACTGCCCACAGGGCACTGTGGTTCCTGTGCCCTGCCCTGTTGGAACCATGTCAAACTCCACTGGATTGTCATCGGCTACGGAATGTCCAGCATGTCCTGCAGGATATTACTGTGACAAGACTGGAATATTTGAACCTGTTGGTCCATGTGCACCAGGTTACTACTGTACAGGCAACACAACCAGTGCTACACCTAATGACGGTGGTGTCACTGGAGCACCATGTACGGTCGGTCATTATTGTCCTGGTGAAACAGCCAGTCCTGTACCTTGTCCAGTTGGGACGTTCATGACCAACACACAAGCAGCTGTCTGTGATGATTGCACGGCTGGACACTATTGCCTAGATGGCTTGAACCTCATTCAGTGTCCTGCTGGATTCTATTGCCCATCTGGTACAGGAAATGTGTGGAAGTCCTGTCCGTATGGGACTTACAGCACCAACCCTGGATTAGCTGCTGCCTCCCAGTGTACTGACTGCAGTGGTGGCTACTATTGCAACAGATACAATGCCTCTGGACCCTCTGGACCGTGTGATGCTGGGTATTTCTGCACGTTTGGCTCAGACACCCCAACTCCTGATGCCAACTTCACCGGCAATGCTGGACCCTGTCCTGCTGGGTCGTACTGCCCACAACAAACAACAACACCTCTTCCATGCCCTATTGGTACCTACAGCAACAAAACGAAACTGACAAACTCAACTCAGTGTACTTTATGTCCCTATGGCCAATACTGTGGGACACCTGGTCTCTCTACCCCTACTGGTCCATGTGATGGTGGATTCTACTGTCTCCTTGGAGCTAAAGTACCCAACAACCCTGTAGTTGATTCGACTGGAGGACCATGCCCATTAGGGTTCAAATGTCCACCTGGAACCTCATTCCCCTTGAGTTGCCCAGCAGGAACTTACAACATGGCTGCAGGTCAACAATCATGCCCACTGTGTTCAAAGAACTACTACTGTCCTGTGAACTCGACAAGTTCTACAGCATTCCCATGTCCAGTTGGTCACTACTGCCCTGCTGGCACAGCCTATGGGACTGAGTTCCCGTGTGAGAAGGGGACATACAACAACTTCACCACAAAGGGTAGCAAGACGGATTGCCAGCCTTGTGATCCAGGAATGTACTGCCCAACTTCGGGGCTGAGCAAACCTACTGGCCCGTGTAGTGAAGGGTGGTACTGTGTGCGAGGATCCTGGGCAGATCAGCCTGCAGACTATGGTACCCCAAGCTGTGATAACTCGACCGTCAACATCAGCAGTAACTGCTACTGTCCAACAAATGCTACAGGAGGCCAGTGCCAGAAAGGACAGTTCTGCCCCCTGGGATCCAACGAGCCAATGTCCTGCACTGAAGGTAAGAATAGAGAAAAGGAGTGTGGCTATAATCAAATTCAAATGGATTTCGGCAAATTTGTCATGCTACAGATGAAAAAAAAATTTCAAGTCCAAATATTTTTTTCACTTTTCTTTTTTCTGCTTTAAATAAGTTTCACTTCTTTATTGCAGGATACTTCTGTGACCAGATTGGCCTTAGTAACGTCACCGGCAGGTGTGCGGCTGGTTACTATTGTACCGGTGGTGCAACCCGTGCTGACCCGCAGAATGACGGCACCGGTAGTGTGTGCCCTCGTGGAAGTTACTGTCCTGCCGGGACTGCTGTACCCAGCCCATGTCCTCCTGGCTACTTCTCCAATGCGACCCGTAATACAAAGTTCGACGATTGTCAGCCTTGCACAGCAGGTCAGTTTCTTCTTCCTTGGCAACTTTCTCCAGAGTCAGTCTTGGCAAAATCCAGAATTTTGTAAAGCAGTTGATAATTTCACTACTGGTGTACACTCAATAATCTAGGAAAGGGGCTCAGTAATCTAGCTTTTTATTCGTTGTGCTTAAAGAGGAATAAGCACCACACAGGCGGAATTGGCAGAATTTGAGCTCCATCCTCACTAAAGATTAGATTCTCTTCATATTCCTTCCTCATCCCACAGGATACTACTGCCAAGATTTTGGTCTTGCGGCACCTAATGGTCTTTGTGACGGCGGGTACTACTGCCCAAGTGGACAGAACACCAGCAGCCCCATCAGTAGGCAGTGTACTCCCGGTCACTTCTGCCCAGCAGGGAGCGTGGCCGAGCAGGCTTGCATAGCTGGAACATTCCAGGATGAATTCGCCAAGGTAATATGAATCTCGCAATTTTTTTTGTTTGAAAAGGTTTCTGCCAACTTTGGGCAGTTCATTGAGTTGAAGATCTTATCTCTCTTTTGTATAAGCTAGTGAATAGAAATTTGACCTGTTAAACAAGAACATTTCTCAAAAGCTGGCTCTATTAACCTGAATATGTGCAGGGAGTCTCGACTGGTGAATTTAGCTCATCTTTGTAGAAAGCTTTGGAAATGCTAATCAAATGACATAGTTCAAAGACATATACATGTGTCTTTATTTGTTTTTTCAAACGTTTTCCGTTTCTGATTTGCAGGACTTGTGCAAAGTGTGCCCACCAGGTTTCTACTGTGATGCCACATTACAGAATGACACGCTGTGTTCTCACGGTGTCCATAACCCTGAACCCTGCCCTGTAGGTCACTATTGTCTCAATGGTACAAGATTTGCAACTGAATACAAGTGTCCTGTTGGAACCTTTAAGTGAGTACCCATAGCAGATTCTCCCCGTGGCAAAAATGTATAAAATCAAGGAGAGACTTGACAGATTTATGATAGTTTCTTACTGAAAGTACATTGCCTTCATTGATGCTTTTGCTAAAGGGCTCGTAAACTATTAAATTTATTTCCGACACTGGACATGTGCTCTCATCATGATTCAATTTTTTTTGATAATAGAGGTCAATGTTGGTTCGAGTCTTCACCAGTATGTCTTTACGTTTCCAGCAACGTCACCCATCTCCAGAGACTCTCCGACTGTACTCCTTGCACCGGTGGCATGTACTGTGGCAGCGAAGGTCTCAGTGGCCCTACCAGTGTCTGTGCCGGTGGCTATTACTGCACCAGTGGTGCGTCTGTCGATAGCCCAACTGACAACACCACAGGTGCCATCTGTCCAGCAGGAACATACTGTCCACCTGGATCGTCAAGTCCAAAGAATTGTCCTCCTGGAACTTTCAATGCTGCCGAAGGTGAGTTCAACTTGGGTTGTGAATTCGACTTGTTTTCCAAGGTTCAACTTGAGATTAGGATTTGGATCAGGTTCAGACACTTTTTGTCTTGTTGTGACTGAACATCATACAAAGATGCTATTCCTTAATGCTACCAAAGGCGCATTGGGTGGCATCTTCATTTTGGTGCAGATTCCTGTGCAAGACTCAAGTGGAATGGGGAGATGCCTTTGGGCTCCCAGTTGGCTTCTGCTGGTGATATCTGAGTGGTGAAGTTGATGGAAACTTTCTTGTTGATTTTGTAGCTGGTTATTTGTTGATCTGTTTTTAGTTGCTGATATCTTTTTTGTTGGTTTCTTCTAGGTGTTATCAACATGGGTAACTGCAGTCCTTGCAGTCCAGGAATGTACTGTCCAGGATATGGTAACACTGCCCCACAAGGCAACTGTACTGCTGGATACTACTGTAGCACCAGTGCTACTGTGGCCGCACCTGTTGATGGCAGCAGTGGGGATCAATGTCCGATCGGCCACTATTGCCCTTCAGGGACTGGCCAACCGATCCTATGTCCGCCTGGAACCTTCACCGACACGTTGCAGAATTCTCAATGTCTTACCTGCACTGCTGGACATTACTGCACGAATGGATCACACCCGCAAGACTGTCCTGCAGGATTCTACTGCCCAGCTGGTACAGGTTACGTCTGGCAGTCTTGTCCTGCTGGCACGTACAGTTCCCTTACAGGTTTGGCTAATGAGACACAATGTACGACCTGCCCAGGCGGGAGCTATTGTAGCGAGACAAACGCAACTTCTGTCACTGGACCATGCTCACCCGGATATTACTGTTCCAGTGGATCCAATATGGCGGCACCCTCAGGTGGCAACACTGGTGATGCGGGAATCTGCCCTGTCGGCCATTATTGCGAATCAGGCACTGATGTCCCAACACCATGCCCAGCCGGAACCTTCAACAATGCAACTATGGCAAAATCACTAAGCGGCTGCACAAGCTGCTTACCTGGGTACTACTGTAATCAAGCTGGACTCGAATTCCCGGTTGGTTTTTGCGAACCTGGATTCTATTGCCTTGGTGGATCCATCTCGTCTCGGCCTCCGAATACAACAAGCACTGGAGGCCCATGTCCTGCGGGCTCGTACTGCCCAGAAGGGTCCTCCAGGGATATCTACTGCCCCTCTGGGACCTACAGCCCAGCTCAGATGAGCTCAAACTGCACGGATTGCCCGGCTGGTTATTACTGCAAAGGTGGAACTGTCACATTTATAGAATGTCCAAAAGGTGAGTTCAGTCAAGATTCAAAGAAAATTCACAGATTTTGTATCCGGTAATGCATGCGGATGAACAATCATAACTTTGTTACAGCTTGGTTACCTTGGACTTATCAATTCACAAGCATAACCAGGTACAAAAGAGGAGATTTTGTTCTGATTCCTGCAGACTGTGGTGTTGATTCTAAGTCCTCAAAGGAGAAATTGTACCTATCTTTGACTCTAAATGACTACCGTCCAAGTCCATGCTGGGTGAATGTGCATCAAACTCGGTTTGAATGATAAAAACGTGTGTTCTGGTGGACCAGTTATGCATGATCCTCTTCCTTTCAGGTCACTATTGTCCTGCCAAGACCGAGTTTGCCATCCAGTATCCTTGCAGCAATGGAACGTTCAACAACAAGACTGCAGCAGAAGATGAGAGCGCCTGTCAGCAATGCTTGCCTGGTAACTACTGCCCCACGGTTGGTCTTGCTGAACCTGCTGGTCTATGTGCAGCGGGCTGGTACTGTACTCTGGGATCATGGTCTGATCAGCCTACGATAACAGGAAACGCTACGGACGGGTGTGCTTGCCCACTTCTGAATATGGGAGGCATGTGTAAAGCTGGAACGTACTGTCCCTCTGGTGCATCTGCTCCAATACCATGTGATCCAGGCTCCTACTGCCAAACGGATGAATTAGCAACCGTCACTGGTGACTGCCAGGCTGGCTACTATTGTAATGGAAGCACTATTCTCCCCAACCCAGTCAGCGATTTGACTGGTGATGTTTGTCCGAAAGGTCACTATTGCCCCCAAGCAAGTGCATCACCAATTGCTTGCCAGCCTGGTGAATTCTCCAACAGATTTGCCAACCAGAATAAGAGTAACTGCTTGCCGTGTACAGCCGGGAAATACTGCTCAGGATATGGCCGTGCTCTCCCTGATTCAGATTGTGATGTTGGCTGGTATTGTCCAGAAGGAATGACTGTCCCACAGCCACCAGGCAAGCAATGTTACGCAGGCCACCAGTGTCCAACAGGTAGCCCAGTTCAAACACCATGTGAAGCAGGATACTACCAACCTCTTCCAGAGCGTGGGGTATGTCTGGTATGTCCAGCTGGCCTGTACTGCGATCGAAATGAGGCTATTTTGGAGCTGCAGAGTGGAACGAACGCAACCTCGCATGGCGTTGTGACACCTAAGGATTGTCCTGCTGGTTTTTACTGTCCAAACGGAACGGAAACCGCTCGTCAGAATCCATGTCCTGTCGGTACCTACAGCAACACGACAAAACTTGAAAGTGAAGCTGAGTGTCGTCTTTGCCCTGCAGGATGGTATTGTGAGGCCGAGAACATCACGGAACCTACTGGTGAATGTACGGCTGGATACTACTGTGTGTTGGGTGCAAAGACGCCCACACCTTCCTTGTCTGCCAGAGGGGGACCATGCGCTCAGGGTACATACTGCCCACAGGGATCTTACTGGCCAAACCTCTGTCCAAAGGGAACGTACGGCAATAACGCCAACTTAGCTGCACTTACGGATTGCACTGTGTGTCCACCAGGAGAATATTGTGCCTCGCCTGGATTGACGGCACCAAATGGATCATGTGAGGCTGGCTTCTATTGTATCAACGGCTCCCACAGTGTCGCCCCGGTGGGCCAGTCTTACGGTGATGAGTGTCCTGTTGGCCATTACTGCCCAGAACACAGCACAACACCACTAGCTTGTCCTTCAGGAACATACCAGCCAAACACAAGGATGACCAACACGTCTGCTTGCCTGTCATGTGACCCTGGCAAGTTCTGTAATGCGTCTGCTTTGGCAAACTACACTGGTGATTGTGATCCTGGCTACTACTGTATTGGAGGCGCTTCAAGTTCTGCTCCTGTTGATGGTACGACTGGCAACATCTGTCCGAAGGGATCTTACTGTCCCCAGGGATCAACAACCCATTATTTCTGCCCGAACACGACATTCACCGACTACCAAGGTGCTGCAGTATGCCAGGACTGCCCCGCTGGATATTATTGTAACTTCCGTGACAAGGCAAAGATCTGTCTCCCAGGCTACTACTGTCCATTCAAGATTGGACTCCAGCAATGTCCAGCCGGTACCTACAACCCATTGACTGGGTTACAGAATCTGACCCAGTGTACACAATGTGATGGTGGAGAATACTGCCCTTACCCAGCCATGAATGAGACCCAGGGGCAGTGCTCAGCTGGTTATTACTGCAAGACGGGTGTCAACATGGCTGAACCAAACGGCACCAATACAGGTGATGGAGATATCTGTCCTCTTGGCCACTATTGTCCCATAGGAACTGTCAGTCCTCTACCTTGTGCTGCTGGAACTTACAGGTTAGTCATTTGAAACTTTAACTGCCAAATTTTCGCAAATTGTGAAAATATTTTCTGAATCAAATTTCGATGTAGCTGGAAGAAATTCCTGGTAATGTACTGTTTTGCCTTGCGGGAGAGTGGATGAATGTGCCAGGTGGTTTCCATCTCTGCTCTTGTGATTTCAGTGACCGTGTCGGCCAGTCTGTGTGCCATGGATGCCCTGCTGGCTATTATTGCCTACAGAACTCGACTGAACATGCTAGTCAAGTGTGTCCATCCGGCTATTACTGCCCCAGTGGTACCACGAGTCCCTACCAGTTCCCCTGTCCCAAGGGGAGCTACAACCCGGTGAATGGAAGCAATGCGCCAGAAGACTGCCTCTCGTGTCCTCCTGGAGAGTACTGCGAATGTGAGTACTTAACTTCGCCTCAAATGATATCTTCTTCTGAGCTCTCTCATACAGGAATGATGGAGAAATTGACATGAAATATGTGATCTTCAGTGTTGAATGTGCCTGTGGATCAAGTTAGACCTGCACTGAAGCTACAAAAACTTGACTGAAATATTATTATTCTTTCAGATGATGGCATGAGTATGACAAGTGGCAATTGCAATGCTGGTTGGTACTGCACTGGTGGATCCTGGATGGCTGAGCCGCTTCATGAAGGCAACTCAACAAACCTGTCTGAATGTACCTGCCCACTTGCCAACTACACTGGTGGGAAATGCTGGCCTGGTTACTACTGTCCAAGCGGCAGTGCCTACCCTGTCCCCTGCAGCCAAGGACAGTATTGTATGGGCTATGGTAGGGCTACGCCAAATGGTCCTTGCAATGCTGGATACTACTGTGATGTCAATGCATCTCGACCTGATCCGCCACACCGAGAGTGTCCTGCTGGATATTACTGCCCAGAGGGATCTGCAACGCCATCTGCTTGCCCTGCTGGTTCCATGTCTGATACAATCAAGAACACCAACCTGACTGACTGTATTCCTTGCACCGCTGGGTACTATTGCAGTGGTCCCGCAGATACGAATGTCACCGGACCCTGTGCCCCTGGATACTACTGCCCAGCTGGTCAGGTCACTCCAACACCAAGTGCTTACAACTGTACTATCGGCCATTACTGTCCGGGAGAGACTGGATTACCACTTGCATGCCTTGCTGGAACTTATCAAGATGAGATACTGCAAAGTGACTGCAAGGGCTGTCCACAGGGAAGGTGAGTTGGAATGCCTGATTAGGACAACATCCTCAACTGTGGTTGGTGGTATATAGCAGTTAGCCTTAAGGGTCAAAATAAGAGATAACATTTGACCAAGTTGAGTTCAAACATCTCTTGTATTCTATAGCTCTCCAGTGGGGTGTCCCCTAATCATCAGTTGTCCTTACTGACTTCGTTGTCTTGCCATTTTGATCAGGCCCGTGCTGTAAGTTAATTGTTAATAGACCTTTCCGTCATACACTCTTGTTTGATGATGTACTGTTTATCCTTCCAGATACTGTGACCCAAGTGAGGCGGCTGCATTCTATGGTGTACCAAGCCACGGCGTAGTGAACCCCGCCAGCTGCCCGGCTGGCTATTACTGTCCCTTCAACACATCCAGTGCCCACGAGTCGCCATGCCCTGCAGGGACATTCAGCAACCAGACCAACTTGTACCAAGACAAGCAGTGCACACCATGTACTGGTGGTTATTACTGTGGCTCTCTTGGTAAGATTTCTCTCTCTTATTGAACAAATACCTGATTGTTTGACTAGTGTGCCCTCACAAGAAATGATGGTTACAACTTCAAGGCTGTCAACATTAAGAGGCTGGAGAGAAGCCCAAGTAGCCATATTCCAAATGAGAACTGGTAACTGCCACCTCGACAAATGCTTGAGAAGATGGGTCTTTGTGACTGATATCTGTAAATGTGAAGTTATTTATTGTTGTTTACAGGTCAGACTGAGCCTACCGGTCTGTGTGATGCCGGCTACGTCTGCTTCGTAAAGTGCAGCTCTGCCCGTCCTATTGATGGTATCTATGGTTACGAGTGTCTCCCAGGTTACTACTGCCCCGAGGGGTCAGACCAGGGCACCAAGTGTCCCCAAGGAACCTTCAGCAATCAAACTGGATTACATAATGTGACTGAGTGTGAGGCATGCTCGCCTGGCAAGTACTGTCTCACAGAAGGTAAGATTATATTTCTTGGTATCATCTATCTAACATTGCAGGGTCGCCCCAATGGTTTGCAATACTGCAGGACACAATGAGCATGAGAATCATCTATTTGAGCTTTGAACCCTGTACATGTTCTTCCTTCACAAAACTTACCTGATATAGATTGTGCTGACCTGTTTTAAATGTGATCTTTCGTTTCAGGTCTCACCACACCAACCAACTCCTGCATTGGAGGCTACTACTGCAGCTCTGGAGCAATCCTACCCAATCCCATCAGCCAGAGTTATGGTGATGTGTGTCCTGCTGGCCGCTATTGTCCGGTTGGAACTGGTACCCCTATTCCTTGCCCAATTGGGACGTACCTGCCTGACACTGGAAAGGAGTCTTTAGCTGATTGTATTAACTGCCCGGGAGGGAAATATTGCGATGTGGAAGGACTCACAAACTACACTGGTAAGTAAGGCTGGTTTTCCAGATAATCCAACTTTCTTGGTGGCTTCCTAGAAGTTTATGCATGTATCATTGTGATATGGAAGGACTCACTAATTCTACTGGTACTAAATGGCTCTTTATCAATGGATTGTTCATAATGTCCTGCAGGTTTGATGAATATTTTCTATTTTTACAGGTGACTGTGATGCTGGCTTCTATTGCACATCTCGTGCCAACACTAGCTCACCAATGGATGGATCAACCGGAGATGAATGTCCGATTGGCAACTACTGTCCAGTCGGCTCACCGGCTCCTGTACCTTGTAGCCCAGGTCAGTGTTATCTGCCATTACTAGCATGACTTGACTAATTGCCACCTTTTCTGTTGCTTGCGCCTCATGTTACACATAAATCAATTAGTATTACCTTAGTCATTATCGTTTCCTATGATAATGCTCCACCATGCTTAATTCATTCAATTGTTTCCTGCAGGATACTACATGAACCGTACCCAGGCGGCTCTCTGCGATGTCTGCCCATCACGCCACTTCTGCGTTTCGGGCAACACAGCTGACCCTTGCCCTCTTGGTCGATACTGTCCAGGCAATAATGGCTACAGTCAAGAACTGTGCCCACGTGGCACCTATGGGCCTGTCCAGTATTTGAAATCATCATCAGAGTGCACACAGTGTGATGGCGGGTACTACTGTGCTGTAGCAGGAGCTGATAACGTCACTGGACCATGCGCACCTGGCTACTATTGTCAATACGGTGTGGACACTGCTGCGCCCAGCAACAATAATACTGGATATGGCGGTAAGGAAAACACATGTGTCCATTATCTTCTATTTCAATACCACCAAACCTTTGTTACAGCATCACCTCGAGCGTTTAAATGCTGTAAAAGAGAGCCAAATCAATAGAGAAATTGATCTTCAACTCTGGATTTGAATAGTCTAGATATGGTCCAAAGTAAAAAATGACTTTTCCAGAACGCTTTCATGAGAATATCTTTGCTATTAACGACTTTCATTCACTTTTATTTGGTTCGTGGAAAGATTGCCATGATGAGCCTAATTTTGACCATTTCTAAAAACTTTTTTTCAGATGGTTGTCCTCTTGGCCACTACTGTCCCGAGGGAACATCTGACCCCATTGGCTGTGCCCCTGGAACCTACGCTGCCATGACCCACCAGGCAGCATGCACTCAGTGCCCTGCAGGATACTACTGTGTTGCCAACTCGACCACGTACACTGACAAGCCATGCCCGACAGGCTCTTACTGCCCATTGGGTACTGGCTACTCCACACAGTTTGAATGTCCTCCAGGAACGTATAATAATGAGACAACAGCAAGCTCGGAATATGACTGTCTTCCATGTCCTGGTAAGTCCGACTCACCTCCTTTGATTCTCACTCTCTTTACAAGATATGAATACACTCAGTACTAATAAGATTTGCTGAGCTATAACATCTTATCAGTAAAAGTCTCTGTCTTTGAAGTCTGTTAGGTTGTATTCCGTGCATAATCAACTATTCGGGCCACAATTACTCAATTTGAGTAGTAATTGGCTACAATTGAGCTATAAGAAGCTAATAGCTTTACCCCTCATCATTTCCAGCTGGTAAATACTGTGAAGGAAGTGGACTGGCTGTCCCTACTGGCGACTGTGACCAGGGCTGGTACTGTACCCGTGGAGCCTACCAGAGCAAGCCTCTGCCGTACACTAACTCCAGCACCTTCTACAGTGTCACCACAGGGAGCTGCCCCATTTATGCCATGAATTTCACTGGAGATGTCTGCCCAGAAGGTATGCCTTATGTTGTTTGTTTACTGTAAGATAATCTACTCTAACGTTTGTAAGTTACATGTAGGATGTCCCTTTGATTTGAGATGAAGGTGGCCTTTGATATTGTCAGCTACATAAAAGAGAGTTTAAACTAAATTGAGCTTGATTGGAGCTACATTTAGTTCAGTGTGCTCCTGGCTGAGGTGTCCTCCCTGTAGGTTTTACTGTAAATATTTTGTGTTACCTATTGTAACTCTCTTATTTCAGGCTACTATTGTCCTGTCGGTTCTGATGCACCCAAGCCGTGCCCACCTGGCCAATACTGCCAAGGTGTGGCGAACCCCACCCCTGATGGTGATTGCCTGGCTGGGTTCTTCTGCAATGGTACAGCGATGACCAGCAATCCGGTGCAATGTTCGCCCGGCTACTACTGCCCTCTTGGAACACCTGTAGAGGAGCCATGCATACCTGGGACATTCTCTAGTAAGTAAAGTTACCTTAGACCTAATACAGCAGTATCATTGAATAGCTTTCTCACTCAGTTTAGCAACAACTTTCCACAGAGTGAATGTGATTGCTCCTTATAGGTCCTGTTGACTGAAAAGTTTAATTGTTTCAATTTTTTTATTTGTTTCTTCTTATTACCTTCAGATCGGTCTGGCAACCAAAACCTTACCGATTGCGAGCCATGCACAGCCGGGTCTTACTGTGAGAGTTACGGCCTCGCCCAGCCCACTGGTCTGTGCACCGCTGGATATTACTGCCCTGCTGGTCAGGCCTCTGCCCAACCAACCACCTATGCTTGTTCTCCTGGTCATTTCTGTCCAGCTGGCAGCCACAACCAGACTGGATGTCCCTCGGGAACATACCAAGCTCATTGGAAACAGTACTCGTGTGTTGACTGTCCCAAGGGATTCTATTGCAAGGCACTTGGTAAGTAGGAAATTGAATAGATTTACGCTTATTTATTGCACTTTTTATGGTATCTTGAACCTTCCTCAGTGGGCTTAAAAAATCCACAAAGCTCAAAATTGGAATTTGAGCAAAATTTTTCTTTTCACTGGACAGTAGGACATGTATGACCTTCTCCTCTAAAGCAAGAGTTTACTTCTTTGCTCTTGCTTGTAGTTACGATATGATTATAACCTCACTTCTATACCTGCATGCTGCTGGTCACAAACTTGTTTTGAAAATGACCAAATTCTGTTTCAGGTGATTATGAAGACCTCGATGCCTCGAATGTCACTCTGAGCGGCAACTTCACTGGGCGCTTCAGGAGCTACCGAGGTGTTTCCGTGCCTACCGAGTGCCCTGCAGGATCCTACTGCCCTCTTGGTAGTGAGTGGGGCCAGCAATATCTCTGCCCCGAGGGGACGTACAGCAATGTGACTGGGCTGCACCAGGAGAAGCAGTGCACACCTTGTGACCCTGGCTACTACTGCCTTGGACAAGGTATAGACATTCTTTCTCTCAGGACCCACTATGATAGGTTATTCATACTATTGTCGTCATGTCAGTTTCAAATACTTCATCGAGTAGCAACTTGTCTGTTCTGCTGCCTACTTGATATTCAGTAGTTCTCCTTTTTTATTGATTCTGGGCTGAAGAATGAAGGAATAGATTATCGCAGGGCCTGAAAGGACAAATTGCTTCAACAACTTTGCAGTCTTGGGTGTCAGTTCATTGAGGCCACAATCTTCATTTCAGGCAACACTGCCCCGACGGCCCAGTGCTCCCCTGGCTACTACTGTACCATCCATGCCAGCAGCTCCACACCGACGGACAGCATTTTTGGCGACATCTGCCCAGCTGGCAAATACTGCGTGCTTGGCAGTATCACAGGTGTAGGCTGTCCAAAGGGAACGTTTAGTAACCGGACTGGATTAACCAGTAGCACTGAGTGTGACGACTGTACCCCAGGATTCCACTGCTCACAGACTGGCTTGACGGCGGTGTCAGATACTTGCTGGGCTGGTAAGTATTCAAAATTCTTCAAACTTATAGTTTGGTTCAAGATGTTGAGAAACGCTGCAAATCGCTCTCATTTTAAAAGTATCACGTCAGGAAGCTTGTATGAATATCTACAATAACAAGTTGTCTTATTTCTTTCAGGTTTCTACTGTAGTGGACGTTCCCCTGAAGCTGCTCCCATTGCCCAATCATATGGCGGCGTATGTCTACCAGGTCACTACTGTCCTAATGGAACTGACATCTCTAAGCCATGTCCCCCTGGTACCTTCCAGGATAAGGATGGCATGGGTAGCATCGATGACTGCTTGTCATGTAGCCCAGGTAAGACATGCGTATGTTTAGAGCACTTTTTTTTTCTTCATTAGGACAGGTCACCAAAGTTCAGATCTCTCTTGTGGCCATTTATTGAAATGAAAAGAAATTCTCCATTGGCATTTGACTTTACTCCACTGATCTAAACTCATCCATTGACATACTTCAGGGAAATTCTGTGGACACTTCGGCAGAACCAACGTGACAGGCCCGTGCCAGGAAGGCTATTTCTGTACGCTCGCTGCCAATACCAGTGCACCCACAGATGGAACCACTGGTGATATCTGTCCCACTGGGCACTACTGCCCTGAAGGCTCATCTGCCCCGATGCGCTGTGGAAACGGTACCTTCATGAACCACACTGGGGCATCGGCATGTTACGTCTGCCCTGCTGGCTATTATTGCGTGAACTGGGACCGAGCAGACGATTGCAAGGAAGGGTATTATTGTCCAGAAGGAACTGGTGCTGATCTGCAGCCTTGTCCAACTGGAACGTTTGGGAACAATACAAACTTGGTGAAAGAGGCTGACTGCACTCAGTGTACAGGTAATTATTAACAGCTTTCATCCATATCAGGGAGATCAGTGGTATAGTGGTAAAAGTTCTGGTCTCATAGCCAGGAATGTGTAGCTGCGTGCCCAGTAGAATCTCAGCGGTTTATTCTGTGTGCTGTTGAGCAAGACACAAACACTACCTTCCTCCTCAAAGAAAAACGAAGCTACTGATTTGCAAGCAGGGATCAAGCTTGGTTAATTGCATAGTTGTTGTTCCGAGTCTAATCAATTCTTATCTTTTGATGTCTGTATTTTCAGGTGGTCAGTATTGTGGTACTCCAGGATCGCCTAGCCCTGATGGTGATTGTCAGCCAGGTTACTACTGCGAGTACGGCGTTGATACAGTGACTCCGACAGATAGCTCCCCTCACAAAGGCGTGGGTGCCGAATGTCCACCTGGATCATATTGTCCTAAAGGATCAGCTACACCAACGGTCTGCCCACCTGGGTCTTACAACTCTGAGAAAGGTATGTGCAGCTCTATTGATACTGTCTTCCCCTACTTAATATCTTCAACTTACTTGGACTTATTGTGGTCAAATTCTTATTCCGTGTTGGTGGAATGTTTGGCAGTCGTGTCTAGGAAGTATATTATCTTAATGGGCTTCTTTTATGGTCCGAGTCAGAAGAATCTTTCCTGTCTCGCTTGTCTGACTTCTGTTATGCTCTGTATTCCAGGCAAGCCCTCATGTCAAGTGTGCCCCGAAGGTTACTACTGTATCTCCAACACCAGTGACCCTTACCAGGACCCATGTCCAACAGGCCACTACTGCCCCACTGGAACCGAATATGGTGTTCAACACAAGTGTTCATCAGGAACGTACAACCCCCACACTCACATGTCCAACGCCACTGCTTGTCTGCTGTGTCCGCCTGGTCAGTATTGCCCAGGACAGGGACTCACTGACCCAGCTGGCAACTGTAGTGAAGGATGGTTCTGTACTGGAGGTGCCAGTTCAGACAAACCTATTGTTCTGGGTAAGTATTGTTCATATTAGATCCTCTAGTGTTCAATCCATTTAATCCGTTTCAGGTAAGTTCAGGTCTTGGATACTGGAATCTGCTGTGAACAAGTTGCTCAGACAGCCGGCTAGAAGTTATGAGGTCCCTTGCTCAAACCCTACAGTCATCGTGAGACTCTTGGAAGGTCCCTTGGTCTAAGTTGCCTTACTCGACCCAGGTGTATGGTTGGTACCAGTCAGAAATGCTGAGGTTGCAGCACTGATCGAGCAACTCAGCTGAGTTCATCTAAACTCAGATGATAGACAACCTCTCTCTTTCAGGTAACTTTACATCCATTGATGTGTGTACTTGCCTGGCTTACAACTATACTGGAGGAAAGTGCCAACCAGGCACCTACTGCCCCAGTGGATCTGCTGCCCCGGTCTCCTGCACTGGCGGATATTATTGTGATGACTACGAACTTGCTGCCCCAAAAGGTAAGTAATGAGACCTGGCTCTAGACTGGACTGACATGTATGGATACTGACATGTATCTATTTGTTCATTTAGCCCAATTCATCATCCACATAATACTCTATCTGAATCTCTTTTTCAGCCGAATGTCAACCAGGATTCTACTGCCCTGGAGGAAACGTTCGCCCAGACCCACCGGCATTCCTCTGCCTGGCTGGCCATTTCTGTCTCCAGGGATCTGCCACCCCCACGCCATGTCCCAACGAAACCTTCTCAAACGAAACTGGTAATACTGAAGAGGCCAACTGTAAAGCATGTACTCCAGGTAAGAATGGGTCTGATCGTTCCTCCACTTCCAATCCCATGTTATGTGGTATTCCAATTTTCATGGATTGAGAAAATGTAGATTGCCAATGCCCAGGCCTTGTACTACAACTCCCACGTTGTCTAAATGATGATGAGTACGACTGTTGAATTCCAATGATAATAGTGTTGACGGCATTTTGGTCCTACTGTTTCTTTGTCAACGCTACTTGCTTCAGATTGTGGTATTTGTATCATAAAAGTGGACAAAGTATTCACTTGACTTTCATCCATTCTGTAGGTTATTCATGTGAAGGCGTTGGCTTGATTGCGGAGACCGGACCCTGCGACCCAGGATTCTATTGCCCAGGTGGCCAGGCTACAAGTTCACCCATAGACTACACATGCCCACAAGGTCACAAGTGTCCCACCGGCAGTGCAACACCAGTCAGGTGTGAGAGAGGTTCTTACCAAGCTGTCCCTGGTCAACCGAGCTGCGATGCATGCCCGACTGGCAAATATTGCGATCCCTATGAACTCGGCAATGTCACTGGTGTGATTTCACCATCACCATGTCCAGCTGGGTTCTACTGTCCACTGGCGACCAGGTTCTCTACCCAGAATCCTTGTGAACCGGGAACGTTCAGCAACCAGACACAGCTGACCCAGCAGAGTAAGTATGAAGACATTTCTCTTTGTGAACTTGTCTGAAACTTTACAACCTCCAAAGGGCTTGGTGGCCATAGAAAGGACCTCCTCATTCCAGTCCACTTTTTCAACTACATTTAGGTTATGCAAGGTCATTCAGCAACATTCTCATTTCCATCCTATTTTACACTCTAGTTGAGCATGTGCAAGGTTGAATACCAAATATTGGCTCTTCTTTCAGGTGAATGTTATGACTGTACACCTGGATACTTCTGCGGCTTCCCTGGTAAGACCGAGCCAACCGGTCCGTGTCTTCCTGGATACTATTGCGCAGGTCGCGCAAACAACTCTGCACCCACAGATGGTGTCACTGGAGACATCTGCCCGCTCGGCTCATACTGTCCCTTGGGTTCAGCGATTGGTACGCACTGTCCAGCAACGCGGTATGGCAACACTACCGGTCTTACCCAGGCTACGGAATGTCCGTTATGTGACCCGGGATGGTATTGTCCGTCCCCAGGATTGATTCAACCATTTGGGTATTGCGAACAAGGACACTACTGTGAACTCGGTGCAAATACTTCCAACCCGACTAATGAGACGTACGGATATCTATGTCCTGTTGGTCACTACTGCCCCACTGGTACACCAACCCCAATGCCATGTGATAAAGGTTACTACCAACCAGGCCTTGGCAAGAGGATTGAAAAGGATTGTATTCAGTGTACGCCTGGATACTACTGTCTCGAGACTGGCCAGTCTGCTGTGAAGGGACAATGTCTGCCGGGATACTATTGTACCAGAGGTGCTGAAGTGGCCAACCCAAATGGTGAGTATCGACGTTTTAGTTGCTGTTCATACTAGCTTTGGGAGGTGGCTTGATTGGGAATATTTCTGCTCATCTATAATTGGCTGAAGCTAGCCCATTGGCTTTCATTTGAACAGATAGCAGACATCTTTTAACATAGTCTCTACTTTCAACCTGAATGCTGAATCTTCAGTAATCTTGATCAATCGTTCTGACTTGAACTAAAAGCTTGTCTTATTTCACTTTCAGATGGCTTTACTGGTGACATCTGCCCAATTGGCAACTACTGCCCAGAAGGCAGCATCGCTCCCATCAAGTGTGCAAACGCCACATACATGAACCACACAGGTGCGGACGTCTGCTACGACTGCCCGGCAGGCTACTACTGTACTACCGGTGACCGGGCCGATCCCTGTCCACAAGGGTACTACTGTCCATACCAGACTGGTGTGGGGATTATCCCTTGTCCTGTTGGAACGTTCGGAGCCTCTCCCATGTTGTCTGCGGAAGCTGACTGCAGCCCATGTCGTGGAGGAACGTATTGTGATATCGCTGGTTTGGATGCACCGGCTGGAATGTGTAGCCCTGGGTTCTACTGTACGTCAGGTGTGAACATTTCCAACCCTGAGACAGGCGTTCCACACACTGGTATTGGCAACAAGTGTCCTGCTGGTTCAGAATGCCCAGCCAACTCCTCATACCCAACACCGTGTCTAGCAGGCACCTACACCCCCATGGCAGGATATCCAACATGCCTGGCATGTCCACCTGGTAAGTTGTTGTCAGAGTCAGTTCCACTTCTTATCAGTTGGCTTAATGGCTGTAGAGTATATCTCTAAGGTTTTTAGCACAGTGTCGTATAGGCACAGTGACTCTGTCTTTTGGGTGTTTGAGGCACTCGGATTCAGAGAATAACATTTTAAGTATCATCCAATGACAAGTCTCAAATGTTCCTTCCTCGAAATCCATGCAAGTTTGTACAAAGTGTCAAACCTCCCCTGGGTTTGGACCTGCCCTGTTGGGTGGCCGACCAGTAATGTTGCCTACTGGCAGTGGACCATGTTTGAATCTCTCTCTTTGATTTGTTCCAGGTTATTACTGCATGAATGAGACCGTCATTCCGACCATCTGCCCTGTCGGTCACTACTGTCCCCAGGGAACCGAGTTTGACATCCAGAACCCTTGTGCCGAGGGCACGTTCAACAACGACACTGGGGCGTGGAATGCCACAAGCTGTGAGTCATGCACCCCAGGTTACTTCTGCCAGGGTACAGGTCTGTCGCAGCCAACCGGACTTTGTGACGAAGGATTCTACTGTAGTGGAGGTTCATTCAATATCCGGCCATTCGCTGTTGGAAGCCTCACAACTATCAATGGAACAGGAGCGTAAGTGTTCTTTTTTTCCATTCTGTCATACAGTGGAACCCCGGTAACACGACCACTCATGGGCCTGAGGTTGAAATTTTTTGGACTCCGAAATTTTTTCTCAATTTCAAAATTCTGAAGAATTTTCAAAGCCAACATTTTTTTTGGGCTGATGCTGTTTCTTCATTTGAGCAGAAAAAAACCCAGTGAAAAAAATATTTGGACTTGAAAAAATTTTTTATCTGTAGCATGAAAAATTTGCCGCAATCAATTTCCAGGCCCAAGCAGTGTTGTATTTTTTTCTTGCATCATCAAAAAACATCTTAAACTTTTGATGGGATTTACGTGTAATCATTGACATCCCCTCTCGTTTCAGTGAGCTGACTTCCAACGATACTTGCCACCCAACCTGGGACTGTGT
Source organism: Lineus longissimus (assembly GCF_910592395.1). Classification (NCBI taxonomy): domain Eukaryota; kingdom Metazoa; phylum Nemertea; class Pilidiophora; order Heteronemertea; family Lineidae; genus Lineus; species Lineus longissimus. The sequence goes on from NC_088309.1 coordinate 1,922,207, forward strand.
GTGTCCAAGCTTCACCATGACTACCGGTGGCCTCTGCGCCCCAGGATACTACTGCCCTCAAGGCTCAGCTAAACCATCTCATTGTCCTGGAGGCATGTACTGTGAGAGGCCTGGCCTGCCACTACCGACTGGTGAGTTGTTAATGCAGTTTCTTGTTGGTATCAGTCATGGTCCTGTCTTGGCATATTCGGCCTCTTTGTCTCCCTTTAAAGATGTAAGTGTATCAAGAGGATGTTCTCTTCTATATTTACAGGTAATTGCAGTGCTGGATTCTACTGCAATCTGACAAGCACTGTACCTAACCAGTACGTCTGCCCTCAGGGACACTACTGCCCTGTGGCCACGGCCGTACCAGAGCCTTGCCCAGAGGGGACGTACTCCAACACCACACACAATGATGGCCCTGAAGACTGTGTTGCCTGCCCTGGAGGACAGTACTGCCAAGGTGAGTTGACTACAAGTCATCATCATTTTGTGATGAAACCTGACTCAAAATTTCGCTCTTTTGTCTAGCTTTACTGACAAATGTAATACTTTCAGTCATTCTCTAATATTCCCTTCTCAATTACAGGAAATGGTAATGTCCTACCCACAGGCTACTGCAGTCCTGGCTACTACTGCCCCGGAGGCCAGAATTCCTCGAGTCCGGGAGACCTGCTCTGCTGGAAGGGACACTTCTGTTCCCTCGGTACCACAACACCGTATCTGTGCGATAACGGCACATACCAACAGAGCCTGGGACGAGACACTTGTGACGTCTGTCCGGAGGGGTATTATTGCCATGCTACATCAGGTAAGACCATTGAATACCTACCTGAATTATGTTCATGTATGTTTTGTTTTAAGAAAATAATCTTAAAAGTGTGTTCATATGTGCAGATTACCCCCCTAACAACATTTCTGAAGTTATTGAAGAGTTTTGATCCTCATTCTTGCCTCAGACATCCAATGTTTTGTCACTGATGTAACTTCCTTTTTGACAATGAATGACATCATGATTGATTTGATAATTTAACCTTTGTAATTTACTAAATTCATTGTTAAGCAATTAACAAAACTGTAAACTCTCTTCCAATTAGTTTGTTTGGATAACCGTATTCCTAAAACCTTTTGTCATAACCACTATCATTGTTTGATGTTTGTTGATATTTCTCAACTACAGGCAATACCACATATTGGAAAGGTAACCATTACACTTATATGCACTTGTATTATAGGGTCATCTTTACTGCACATATTTTGCACATATCAGCGGCTTCACACAATATTTGCTTGCATGGAACACATAGCTAGGTGCTTTTTACATGAAATGTAGTATTTTGGTTTGGACAGGTTGCATGGCTCGTTAATATGTGGTGGTATTTTCCTCTACAATATTGAATCGCAATTGCTTATAGTTTATATGCCATTGGTATCGAGGTGGTAGCCAAAACTGTCAGCGAGCTTGCCTCGTATGGTGGTAGGAAGCGTTCCCCCATTCACTTGATGAGGACAACGAGGAAGAACATCCTTGGTGAACCTTGACATCGACTGCATGGTTCTAAACTTTGTTTTCCATCCACATACTGCAGTAAAATGTTCGTGCCTAGTTATAGCCTCTGGGTAAAAGTTTGTGATTTCACTCAGTTGAAGGGGTCAAGTTGTTTGCATATAAAGTCATGGACCTGACCCTATGTTAAGAAGTGGGTCGAGAAATGCTTGTATTGTAAGTAATTATGCTTGTATTGTAAGTAATTATGCTTGTATTGTAACATCTTATCCATCTTGAGTTATCAATTGTCAATAACAGAACAGAATGTTTTGTACAAATAATCTGATTCCATACGCTACATTTCAGGTCATCCTGTGGTCAATCCAAGCCCCTGCCCAACAGGCCATTACTGCCCAACTGGAACTGCCTTGGATACCTCCTTCCCCTGCCCAGTGGGCACATATGGTCCCGATGAGAAGTACACCAACCTCGACAACTGTACGACATGTACAGCAGGCATGTACTGCGAGGCGGATGGCTTGAGTAGTCCCACTGGTAACTGCTGGGCTGGATACTTCTGTACTGGAGGAGCAGAGTCGCCAACACCTATCAACCACAATGTGAGCACCAAATTTCCGCAAATCTGTCAAAAACATCAGGTTGATAAGCCATTTTGGTCAGTGTATAAATCTAGGCTCATGGAAACCGGCCGTCCGCTTCATTCTCTATTGCTTGTCTTTCAGGTTGACTTGAATAACAACTTGACCTTCACTGGCAATGACATCTGTCCTGTTGGGTACTATTGCCCCAACGGTACAGCGTATCCATTCCCATGCCCACGCGGCACATTCTCGAAGGTACCACAGATCATGAGCCCAGAAGGATGCGAGGAATGTCCACCAGGGAGATACTGCAATGCAAGCGCATTCATCAAGGTCACAACTGCACCTATCTGTGCACCTGGGTAAGTTTTGTTTGAGTGCTTGTGTCAGTGGCGAACACCTCAGTCAAGGTCAGATTTGATTGTCATACTAAAACTGTTTGTCATGGTGAATATTGGGAAATGTTTTGCCTTGTTTTCCACAGGGATGACCCTTTCCAGGCGGAGTATGTCATCAACTCTAGTCAGTACCAGAGAATCCTGGGATCTTATTTGGTCTTGCCTGCTTGGTGTGGCTACCAAGATTTGAATCTCTCATCAGTTAATTGGCACTTCAGAAATCTTCATCAGCTTCAAAACTTCTGCAAAATCAATTGTACATGTTTATGATAATTTCCATGCATTTCAGATACATCTGCACTGGTGGCAGTACCACACCGATGCCAACAGACCCTGCTACTGAAGGTTACATGTGTCCACCCGGGCACTATTGCCCAGCAGGTGCCTTGGTCGAGCTGGGTTGTCCTATCGGTACCTACCAGTCCAATCGCGGCCAGGCCAACTGTACCATCTGCCCGGCTAGTAGCATGTGTCATGAGATGAACATGACTGCCCCTGTGCCCTGCAAGACAGGTAAGTTCTTGATCGTACTATACCTTTTTTTTGCAAAAGTGAGATTGCTTTGTTGATTTCTCTGTCTGTAAGACTTCAATTAGGCCTATACAATGAAATTTCCTTGTAAAGGTCTTTGGTTACTGATATGTAATGGTATGGACTCCAGTTTTGACTGTCTGGTATATGACTTCAGAAAAACATGGATATGACTGAAACACATCAAGTGACCAAAATCCTCTTGAACTCTCAGGGAAAGTGTGCAATTTATGTTTTCATATTTGTAGGTCACTATTGTCCAATGGGAGTAATGCCACAACCCTGCCCACCAGGAACATTCAACAACCAAACCGGTCTCAGCCTGGAGAGTGAATGTAGCGACTGCAGCGTGGGAATGTACTGTGAAGGCTACGGTAATGTCGTACCAAGTGGTCTGTGTGAGCCTGGATTCTATTGCCAGGGTGGCGCCACTGGCCGCGTTCCAAATGCGACGTCTGCTTACCCGCAGAATGGTGAATGTCCTGCTGGTCGATACTGCCCAGAGGGAACTGCCTCACCACAGAAGTGTCCAACTGGAACTCTAAGGAATGTCACGGGTATGTATTAGCCATCTTTCCTCACTTCGGTGATATTTGTCTTGTTATACTTTAACTTGAAGGGTACATGAATTGGATATTGTACTCTGGATAACATGACTCAAAGTCTTTCGAGACCATCAAGGCAGTATAGTAGGGTGCAAATGTTCACACAACTGACCTTGAAGAGTTATATCTTTATCACTTATTTGATGGTCGTGGAAACATGAAATTCACTTTCAAATCATCATTTTTTTTTACCAATAGGTGGCGCTGCTGTGGAAGACTGCCGTCCTTGTACTGCTGGTTACTACTGCGAGAAACCTGGGCTGACTGAGCCAACAGCTCAGTGTTATGCTGGTTACTACTGCCCAGCTAATGATTCTACGAGCGTGCCAACACCTGCGGCTTACATCTGTCCATCGGGTCACTACTGCCCTGTGGGATCTGCTGTCCCACTTGGCTGTCCAGCCGGTGAAAGTCAACCTAACCAAGGCCAGGCGGCGTGTGATAAGTGTCCCGCTGGGTATTACTGCATCAGTCCATTGGTACCTGACCCGCAGCCGTGCCCACCGTACAGCTATTGCCCTGAGGCAACAAAATACCCGTTTGCTTGTCCAAATGGAACCTATACCCTGGATAACTCGACCAAGTTGAAGGACCCATCAGAATGTCTGTCTTGTCCCGCTGGAAGATATTGCATGTGAGCAGAAAAAGTTTTTTCGAATTCAGAATTTTTTCATTTCAACAATTTTAGAGATTGTTTATCAGTTAGTCTGAAATTGATATCCTTGTAAGATACAAACTTACCCCTTGACTGCACCAGCAACCAATTGAACAACTGTAAACAGCACAAAAGCTGTCAAACTTGCCACTAGATAGTCATATCCTGTTTCCTTTTCAGTGCTGGTGAGATTGTTGGCAACTGTTCAGCTGGTTTCTATTGTATGGCTGGTTCCGATGAGTACACGCCTACTGGAGTACCACCAAACATCAGCTCGCCATGCTATGCCCAAGAAGAATGTGCTGGTCTCTGCCCAACTGGTCATTACTGCCCAGAGGGCACAGAACTACCTGCCGCCTGTCCAAACAACACGATACGCGAAATACCTGGAGCAGCCCAAGTTTCTGACTGTTCACCATGTCCGGCTGGTTTCCTCTGCCTCGCTGGTGACCCAGTAAAGCATCCTTGTCCTGTTGGCCACTACTGCCTCCAGGGTGTAGCGCCAGAGGAGTGTCCAAGACTCTACTACAGAGATATAGAGGGAGCTGCTAATGTTAGTGACTGCTTCCCATGTCCTGCTGGATTCTGGTGCAACTTCACTGGTATGTATCATAATCGGTTTCATTTGACATTTCTCCTTCTTAGAAAGTTAAATCCTTCTTATGTAGAAATTGAAGTGATGTTCAAAATGGGCATACCCGGCATTCACTCACGCAAAAGTCTCAGAAACTCAAATATTATTGTAATCAATCTCCCCTTTGTCTTTCAGGCATGAGTGTGTACAACAACAGTGATTGTCCGGTTGGCCACTATTGCCCCGAGGCAAGCGAACCAAGCTGGTGTCCTGCTGGACGCATGCGTCCGATGCCAGGAGCTGGTGCACCAACAGAATGTGAACTCTGCCGCCCAGGGTACTACTGTCCAAATGATACAGCAAACACCATGGGTATACCATGTAATGAAACGTTCGAATGCCCAACAGGAGCTGCTCTGCCGGTAGATTGCAGACTGTCCCATTATTGCCCTGGAATCACCGGAATGCCACCGATCTGTCCTGATGGGTACTATTGCCCCAACGCTACAGAGACGCCCATAATCTGCCCCTACCCGACCTATTGTCCTGTAGGAAGTGATGCAAAGCAGATTTGTCCCTTGGGCTATGAAGCTTTGAATCATGCGGGACTTCGATACCAGAAGTCCCAGTCGTGCCGCATCTGTCCAGCAGGAACGTATGGAAATCACACCGATCGTTTGTTCTGCGAGAAGTGTCCAGAGGGTTATTACTGCCCAGAGGGGACGTCTGATTACACCATCTACCCTTGCCCCATTGGGTACTATTGCCCGCTCATGACAGCCGAACCGTTACCCTGCCCTATGGGAACGTATGGAAACGTTGCTCTTGCGGTTACATTCTCTCAGTGCTCTTCCTGTCCGACGGACACCTACAACAACTTGATTGGTCAGTCCGCTTGTAGGCCATGTGGTAGCTCTGCTAGTGCTGCAACTGGAAGCCCCACCTGTACTTGTATTGGAAAGTTCCGAAGCTTCCAGCCGTCTGACGGATCATGTGAGTGCGAGTCAGGGTACATATTCTACAATGCTGTAGATGAGCTTGCCCAGGAGGGTAATGGAGCCGAAGACTGTCAGCCTATTGTGGATAATCGATGTGCCACGGATCAAGTCCGCTCGGCCAGTACCAGGACCTGCGTGGACGCGACCGCATATGACTGTACCACAGCATGTAATGGTGGTACGGGAAGCTTTGATGTGGAGTTTGGAAAGTAAGTAGAATTAGTTATTCATCAGTGTGTGGTTCCGAGTAAAGTCATTTTAGATGAGCAATCAAGGTTGTGTAGCATGATTGAAAATCTCTTCTCCATTTCCCTTCAGGTGTCTGTGTGATGTCGTAACGGACCCCCTTGAAATCTGCGATGCCAACTGTCAGACTACTGCTCCCACCGTCACAACATCAGTACTCTCTGATGGAACCGTCGCTATCACAATAACAGACCCAGCGACTGGTAATGTCACTACCCAGGTGTGTACAAGTGTGTTCAGAGACAACTTAAACCTTAAAAAGTTAAAAACTTAAAAAGTAATACAGCAAATAAGTTGCTCCTTCAAAGGCATACGTCATACGTCATTTTGATAATCACTGTTTGAAGAATCATTCCATAGTGATAACTCGTTAAAATCTGAACCCTTTAGCTGAAACTGGTCACATTTTTCGTTCATTTGTTTATTTTTGTGTACATTGTGTTGTTTCAGACTTTGACTGATGTCTATGGGCCATCTGAGTTCACCAGTGGCACTAAGACAACGCAGGTGATCAACTACAGAAGCACCGGAGCTGCCTCCCCAATCTACACAGATACGTCAGAAGCTGAAAGCTTGTTCAGTAAGTCACAGAGGTGATAGGCTGCCCTCAATCATTGTATGAGTGTGGAGCTTACCCAGTTGATTCTTCATGTGCATCTGCTTGTTGTCTGTATGGAGTGATCATGTTGATAATGAGAGCATTGTTCTGTGTTAAAACACTTGGCTTGAAATCCTGGGTAAACCTGTTCCCAACGGGGGTTTTGCGGGGGGAGCATGTCCACTGGTGTTGGTTTCTCCTCCATCGTAAATGGAATGTAGATAAGATGTCACCCACTGTTGATTAGTATTGCACATGTGCAGAATATGACCAAAGTTGTGCTTTGCTCTCAATGAAATGTTTCACCTTTTAAAACCCTTTCAGCTCCTCTAAATGGCGTTGCTAGACGTCGTCGTAAGAGGTCAACGACCCGTCAACTTTTCGCCGTCACCACGCCGTCGGAGATATCCAACCCCGTCCTCTGCCTCGAGCTCGAAGAAGTCGTCATCTTCAATATTGAGATAAATGATGTCAACCGGTCATTGAGTAACTACCCTGTTTATGTGAAGGACCATCTGTACAACACTAACCCCACTTTCGACTACGGACCATTCACACAACTAGCGTACTACGTCACGCAGACCAACGTCACCCTCAGTTCTTTCGCTCATACTTTCGATGAAGCTGGCACATTCGTATTCAGCGATGCACAGAATTCAGATTGGTAAGTCTAATCTTGTTTAGATGAATTGAGATGATTTGGGCAAGTCTTGAAGTTCACCCAGCCTTGGTAGATGTGTTGAAAAAGTGATGTATTGAAATGATCTCTCCTTTAACTTCAGGGAACAAATCATTGTTGTTCGCCCCTCTGGATCTACTTGTCCATCTGGCACCTTGCGAGTGAGTGCACTCTCCGTCAACTCCCTGGTAAACAGCGGAGTCCAGAAACAGTCCGTGGCAAATGAGGAGCCTGATTGGGGATTGATCATTGGTAAGGAAGGTGGAGGTGTTGTCTTGTAATTTCAGAGTTCCTCCGTGAATTTGCTTGTACTGCTCAGGAGCAGAGTAAAGAAACTTAGATATCAGCATATACTCAAACAAGTGATGTTTATATCTCGTGTGCTCACTTGTAATCAGTTTAAATGTGGTATGATGAACTCCTGACAACATTATTTCAAGTTCTGTGAGAATAAGTGTTGAATCCTGATCCCTTTGAAAGTGACAACTCGGGAGTCGATTGCCTGGCTGGTGGGAGGGGTTGACCTTGATCGCTTGATTTATGCAAATACAACTGAATTGATTTCCTCTCTCTAGGTTTGATTGCATTCTTCGGTGCCGTTGTTCTCATGCTTGTGGTGGCGGTGATTGTATGGCGGCCACAAGACGCTGGTATCTATCCCATGAAGCACTGGAAGCCGAGATATAGGAGTCTTGGAGCCCCGCCACACGTCCCCTCATATCTGCTGCATGACAAGGATGCCTGGACAAAGTACGTATTTGGCAGAAATGTTCAGACTTTTGGAGATTCTATCTTACATGTGTGCTTTTAACACCTAAAGCAAAGCAATTTCCCGACCTCTGCACTCTTTGCTCAGGTTTGCCATTAGGAGAGGGGTAAGGGTGATCTGGGGGTTGAGACAAAGTATAGTTCGTATATTTATGGCAGTAAATGATATATCTATTGTTATCTTTCAGCGACAAGTCCCTCCTTGGACCCAGGGTTGGTGGCGATGGTGCTGAAAAAGAGGCTGTCGGTAGGTACCATACATTTTATGTTAATTAAGGAGTCGGCATGGATTTTCCCTTCAGTGTGTATGTTCTTCTCCTGTGTCAACTACCATTCTGAAAGTCTTCATTATATTCAACTTTTAACCTTTTTTTTCAGTGTGGAAGGGTGAAAATGAACTTGAAGAGTTCAATGTCCGCGTTTTCTACGATAAGCTTGAAGACCAGAATCTCCACCTTGCGTCACAGTTGGCAAAACATCAAGAAGATCTCCGTGGGTTCTATGAACGCATCAGCGGCCAAAACGACGATCTGAAACGCATGTTACAGAATCTTGACGTATCGCAACTAGAGGAGGCAGAGCGTCAGCGAAGTTCAGCTGAGGGACCAAGTGGTGCTATCACCAACATTAGCCCGACCAATATCAACAGACAATATAAATTCACCAACGCTACTGGACGCGAGGCTGAACTGATGTCAGCTCTACAACTGTTGGTTGATAAGCTGAACACGGGTAACATTCCTGTCAGCCCAGAGATGCTCGAGAAGGCTCGCACTGGTGGCACTGCAACAGCAGTGTCTGCTGATGCTGGGGTGAGTGAAGAATGATATCTTTGTTTGAGAGACGTGCGATGGACTGTACCTCCAGTCAAAGGCAGAGTCACCAGACCAATAAACCCAATCAGCTCCTACTGTAGTGGAGCACAAGAATACTCATCCCTCCTGGAGAATAACACCCCCAACATGTTGACTCTTCATTGGTCTGTCACATAAATTCTGTGCTAATTCACACCATTTGTTCGCCAGGTTCACAAGCGCTCGGACATCCTCCGTAAACAGAACACCGAGAAGATGCAGCTCGAGCGTGAGTTGCAGGATGAGGAGGCGACACAGCTGGGAAGGGTGATTGATGAGCAGGAGAGAAAGGCCAGCGAGAAGAGGAAGAAGTTGGCCGACAGTCTCGCTGACAAACTCCAAGGTGAGAAAGTTTGCATTTAAACTCTTCAAAACTTCAGACTGTTGCTGGGATGCCTCTTGGATGTGCAACTCTGGACAGTTCCAGTTTTATTCTGGCAAATACAAAAGTTGAATTCTTCCATTGTTAGTCTTCTTTATGGCTGCCAGTTGCGTTACGAGAGGCTACATTTTATGGTATAGGTAGTCCATATGGGTTGGATTCTAGGCAAGAGTTATGGGTAGAGCTTATGACGCGATCAACAAATACATTAGATTGAGCTGCTCTCAACTTCAATAATGCTCCAACTACATCTTTTTGACTCCCATGACCTTTGTTTCGTTCTCCAGGAGATTTGAGCGAGGCTGAGGTTGCTGCCATCTTGGCCAACCACGAGAAGGACCTTGAGAGAATCAACAGTCAGATGGACAAAGACAAGCAGGCACAACTTGCTGAGGTCCGGAGGAAGCTGGCGGAGCGCCGCAGGATGAAAGAGGCAAGACTACGTGAGAAGCAGGAGCAAGAGGTGGGTCTTGTAGATTTTTCCCGATTCATTGTTACATCGATTGATTCTGGAGGTGGCAAAAGATCCTAAGCCTGAGCCCAGAATTGTGTCCTTGCAATACCAATGTGCCTGCTGGAGTTACACCGAAGTTCATTTTCTGAGCTTAATTTAACCATATTTACCAAAGCTGTTGTTTTTCTCTCCAGGGTCGTGAGGCGGGTCTCCCACCCCAGATCACAACAACTGACACCGCAGAAGAGAAGCTCAAGGCAAAGGAGCTGATGCTCAGGACCCTCCAGGCTGAAGAGAAGGCTGGTATGACCCGCGCCGAGACAGAGGCTGGGAGAAAGGCAACTGAGGAACAGCATAAGAAGATGTCCGATGCCCTCAAGGAACAGATTGTAAGCCCTTGTTTCATATTCCCCCAAAAGATGTGTTTCTGGAACTTTTTTTGTTGAATATTGTGCTAGAATATGGCTATGGTAGCCAGCCCGTTTATCTCTCTCAGGTTGGTTTCAAATGCAACTAGATTCAGGACAAAATTTACATTCATTCCCACTTGAAACGTTTTCTGATGAACTTTCAGGAAAGCCTTGCAGACAACGGCATCATCACCGATGCAGAGAAGGTAGCCCTGCTCAAGAAACAGATTGATCTGGAGGAAGCCATTAGGATTGCCATGGAGAAACGTCGCCAGATGCAACTTGACATGGTGCGTGGCCGCCTGGGCAAACATCGCCGCAAGAAGGTCAGTGACCTGAAGGCCAAGCAGGAGACAGAGAGAATGGAGGTAGGAAGAGTTAACTGTAATCTCATTCATTTCAGTGCTGCGTGTCCAACATCATCCTCATTGCCTCTCGAACTCCTAGATGTCTTGGAGACAACTGAGTAGAGACATCCAGAGGATCACTAGTGAGGAAAGGAAATGAATCATACTTAGTAGTAAATTGAGCTGCTGTTTGATACGAAAGAGAACATTGCCTTGCCTGGATACAGAATTTGCCATCTCTACAGTAGGCATACTTTCTGTAGGCCTACTTTGCTTTGTTTTTCCAATCTCATACCATTGTCTTTGTTGATTTCTTCTGCAGCTTTCAACTCGATTGATCCAGGAAGGTAAACATGAGGAACTAGAGCGACGTCTGTCAATGATGGACAAACGCCACAAACACGAGCAGACGGCAATCGAGGCAGAGGAGGATCTGGACGAGGCCGTCCATATCAAGAAGATCAGCGAGTCCATTGATGAAGAACATACTAATGAACTCAAACAAGGTCACAGAAAGATTATGACTGAGGTGAGCAGACGCTCGTGTTTGTATCATTGCTGTTTCTTGTTGGTGCCAGTTATGCATTATTGCTAGCTTAACCTGCGTGTGATGACTCAAGCTAATGAGTATGGACAGTGGTAGATGGGTAATGGTAGAGGCGGCAAAGACCCCAGAGGGCCAAGAAGCTGCTGCGATGATGATATCTAATTGATGTTTTTTTCTCTACAGCTACCTCAGACAAGCTCCAACATTGACGCGATCACACAACAGAGAATCCTGGACCAATACCGCAAAGACATGGAAGCGTTCGAACAGGATATGCTGAACAGCAAGGATCGCACCATGAACGAGACAAGAGCCAAACTTGCTGCGCGTAGAGCTCGCCGTTTGAAGGAAGCAAACCGATTGGCAGACGAAGAGGCGGCCAAACAGTTCATCGCAGAGCAGAACCAGCAAATGGAGCAGACGGTACAGGTCGTTGACCCCTCCATTCAGATGCCAGAAGTCAAGGTCATGGAGTCAATGGAGGAGAAGGCACTCAAGAAGAAACAGGTCAGCGATTATTCGGTTTCTGTCCAAAATGAATATGGTTCCATCTACCTTATTGTGCCTTCAATGTCATCTTCTTTTTCATTACATGTACATGTCCGTTGGTCACTGGTGGATTTGCTCGTGTCATTTATGTCCTTGTGCACCCTGTTCATGTTCCCCTCTGCAGAAAGTTCAGAATAAGAATTCAGTATTCACTACAAAACTACGAGCTATTATGTTACATTTGTTGAAATTTACGTCCTGCAGGAAGAAAGCAAGGAAGAGATGCGCGGGCGTCACAACACCGAGCGCAGCCAGCTGAGCGACCGGCTGGAACAGGACACGGCCAAGGAGGAGCACGCTATCAACAAGGAGTGGCAGTCAGAGAAGGAAAAGATTCTTCAGGAGAAGCGCAGCAGACAGGCAGCCGAGATCGCATCAAGGACCGATCTGGATGATGATGCAATGAAGGCTGTAAGTTTTCAATCTTGCCCATCTGGATTTGTTTGTTCAAATGTCATTTGAGGATGGTGGTGCAGTGGTAAATGTGTCTAAATCTTTGCAATCTGAAACCTGACAGTGTATCTTCTTTCATTGCAGCTTCTTGCTCAGCATGAAGAAGAGGTACGTGCTCTCTCTGACAAACTTGACTCAGAGCGTTCACGCCAACAGATGACCATCCGTGACAAGATCGCCGAGAGGAAACGGCGCAGGATGGAGGAGATGCGGCGAAAACAGGAACTTGAGATGACGAGAGAGATGCTGGAGCAGAGGAAGGAATTAGATGAAGTCAAAACCAAAGTGGTGAGTAGAATCTTTAACGTCTGACTCAGCCAGATTGATTGTTTATATTTCATTTTTGAAAAAAAGCAATTAATACAATAGTGAATTTCTGTAGCCAGGGGTAAGGTCCCCTTGGAGGATATTCACTACGACCAAGTAGGTCAATGTTGTGAAATAGTCAACTGAAATGGGTGTCTTTTGGGTGATGACCTCATCTGCATGGTCGCTAATGATTGGTACATTTGTTTTCAGGCGAAAGAAGCAGAGAAAGAAGCCATCAAAGAAGGTGTGCGTGAGAATGGGGTAGAGGACAGCGATAAGGTTGTACGTGCCGTGCTTGCGCAGAGACATGCACAGGAGACGCGTGATCTTGAGAGCCGCTTTGCTGCCGAGAAGAAGCTGATGATTGATGCTGCCGTTAGTAAGATGCATGATGGTTATGAAAAAGAGAGGGAGGATCTGCAGAAGAAACATGAGGCAGAATTAGCAGCTCTCAATGTAAGTTTCAAAACTGTAATGTCGAGTCAATCTATACCAACCAACATGACCAAAGACGACCTTTCCCAATGATTATCAGTGTTCAGTTTTAAACTTCATTGTTCTCATTGCCAAGTCATCGTGCCATATATCACAATATCATGTCTTTCATTTGATGAAATGGAGATTGCATGTTGATGTATGCAGGTTTTACGTGACATCTTTTGTCATGATAATGGGTTTTTTTATGCTGAACGATTTTCATTTTTGCAGAGAGAGAAGCTGTCACCTGAACAACTTCATGCCAAACGCACCCAGCTTCTAAACAAACAACAACTTGAACTCTCTGACCTGGACAAGAGGATGGCCGACGAGCAAAAGGAGATTGAGCGTGGCGCCCTCGCTGATTGGGAAGTGCGCTTCGCCAGGGCTAAGCTCGTCTTGAAGGAGAAACACTACAAGGAATTCTCAGATGCGCTGCGCGAGTATTCACCTGACCACGACGAGGTCAAGTTGACAGATGCGAAGATCCAGGAATTGGAAGAAGTCAAGAGGAAGTTGGATATTCAGCGTAAGGAAGCTGAAGAACAGCTCTACAATGAGCAGAAATCATTTGAGGATGAGCAGCGCGCTGTTCTGGAGGAGGAGCTTAAGTCCTTCAATCAGCAGCTTGAGGCAGATACGTCACGAGAGGAGGACAGGCTCCAGAGAAATATCGATATGTTGAACCAGCGTAAGGAGGAAATGGTCAAGGAGAAGAAACAGAAGGTCAAGGTGAGTTGCGTATAAGATGATGAATGCACATGTATGTTCCAAGTGAAATTCCAAAGTCAAGATGTGTCAGTTTTTGTTGCAATTTTTCTTTGAACAGATGAGTAGATATCATTAGTACCTGCTGACCTACCAATTGATATGCTCAGGTTTAAAACAATCTAAGAAATGACTAAGATATTCATTGATGCTGACCTCTGACATGTTGTCTTTAGGATGAGATTGAGCAGCTTGCTAATTCCGGTGCTAGCAAAGAAGAACAGGAACGCATCCTTGAAGAACATAACAAAGATGTGCAACGCATTGGCAACAAGATGGATGCCGACCGTCTGCGCATGCAGAGCAATCTCCAGGATCGTCTGCGCAAACGTCGTGAGGAGAAGATGAAGGGGAAGAAGAGTGAGTTGGAAGAGAAGAGCGTTGAGCAGAAGAGGGAGTTTGAGGAGAAGGTCAGGAGTGAGAAGGATCGGCTGAAGTCAGACGAGGTAGGCAGATTTCACACTTGTTTTTGAAAGAGTTGTCTGGGAATGGCAAGTGGCATCTTTCTGGATGAATAATGTAGGAAAGCCAACTACGTGTATGAGACCTCTTTTTCTTGTCAATATCGATAGGCCTACAACTACATCATTTACAAGTAGCCTACTCAATCGATCAAAGTAAGAAGTTTATTGTTTGTTGTTTCCCTTTTAGGCCTTGACCTTGAAGGAATGCCTCAACATCGACTACTTGTCGTCACAAGATTCGACCACAGTCGTCTACGAAGCTCCAGAAACTGCACCAGCAAACGTTACCATGACAACCAACGTGATGTCTGCTGCTCCTGATATGCCGGGATCCTTTGCAATGGCGGCACCGCTGAACGAGACTGAGCTGACGATGTTGCTCATGCAGTCTCCGCTTTACCAGAAGCTGGAAGAGATCAAGAAGACAGTGGCGAAAGGTGGCTTCGGTGGTCGCAAGATGGCGCCAGGTGAAGGTTATTTGGATGTACGAGACGCAGAATGGACGAGCGACACAGAATTATCCCCAGTTGATCTGAACAAGCTAAATCCAAGGTCGTTCATCGTCTACAAGTTCGGTAGCTTCATCGCAGACCTTATTTCAGCGCACTGTCAGCATCTGCCTGTGACGCTTCTCCTGGCCGACAAGATCCCACCAAATAATGAGCTTGCCCATAATGCCTATCGCAACTCGTTCCATTATGATGCCAATAATCATATCCTGTACATGAGAACAGCCAGGCTTGACTCGGTTGGAGAGTTTGTCCTAGTTTTGGTGCACACATTGGCCCATATCAAATCTGGTAAGTTCTTTTTCTCATCTGTCGGTTGTTATTTGGGTAGTTTGGTCGACATATGGTTGACTTTCTCTGCAAGTATGCGTGGTGAATCCTCTGGTAATGAAGCTGCGGCCGTAGAATGTTGTCCTTGAAACCATGATGACGCTCTCTGTTAAAAAGGTCTAGTCCATACTCAAAACAGCGACTCATTCTACTCGGAACTTTCCACACCTTCACTGCACGCCAGGGGAATGAATACAACTGAATGAGCTTTTAAGCAGTATCAGAAAAGCAAATGGAAAGATTGATTTTTGAGCTTTTTTCCAACTCAACTTTTCCACTTTAGGTGACTTGAGAGATGACACGAACCCTGATTTCTGTAAGGAGTTCTACCGAGGCCTAACAGTCGTCTGCGATGATCTGTTCTTCGCTCGGTACCGCCGGTCATCGTCCTTGATAAAATCACTAGCAGAAGACACCAAGACGGTCAACATGGAAAAAACCGCCAGTGCCCTTTTGGAAGCCATGTTTGGTGACAGTCATACAGAGGAGGAGAAGAACCAGGTCATTGATGAACTGTTGGACATCAAACTTTTGCCGTCAACTGATATAGAAGGTGTCCATTTTGACAAGGAGAGACTGAAAGACAGGTAAAGCACCTCCCAGTGATCATTTTTTTACACTGCAAAGGGCAATTATAATCCCTGCTATGTGAGACGAAAAGACCTCTCGTCTGCGAGCAAAGCCGGTTGCCAATATATGTAGGCTTGCTCCATCCTCGGGCTTTGAAGGTGAACAACTCAGTTAATGACTTCGCTGTTCCTGTTTCAGACTTGCCAAGTATTCCAAGTTTGCCATCGGAAACAAACTGCACAGTCACCTTGGAAAGGTCGAGGATAAGATTGCACAGGCGAAGATACATGGCACTATGGATGGAAATGATGCACAGCTGACCAAGTTACAGAGATCGTCTGCAGCCTCAACCTCTGGTGAGTTGATACACATTCTAGGTAGACTATTCTTGGGAAAGGCTCATCACAATTTTGGTGTCCTGTTGGGTCTTTGCTGCAGGTTGAGGGAGTTATCTTTTGTTGGCCTGATACAGACGGGCACTTGTCAGTTTTAAACAACTTTCAAAGGAGGAGGTGATCAAAGTAAACTGAAATGCCCGAGGCCACAAGTAAGATGGTCTGTAATGGATATTGTGCATAGATGAATGTATATCCATGATGGTGGATGAGACATCAGTTACTACCCTGCCTCCCACCATTTGGAATATTTCTGCTCAAACTGAAATATCATAATCCTTGTCCAGGTAATACGATGCTGACCAGAAAACTCAGCCAACCAGCTGCGAGCATGGCAAACATGACTGGTACTGCCCTCTGGCAGAAGTTTGTCAACAATATGGAGGCAAAACAGACGGCTGGTGGTCGTATCCAACAGGTGGCTAAGGTCGCTAAAACACAAGATCTCTACAAGAAATTCCTAAAGGTACGTGATGAATAGTGAATGCCAGATGCTCGCAACTACATGTAAGATCAAATAAATTGAGATATCAGAAAGATCAGTGGCACAGTTTTGCTGAGGAATATCGGCTAATGACAGATATCAGTTCCTTGATGGGAATGTGATAGATTTTAACCTTGTCTCATGAATGATCTTCAGAGCAGACAAATGTTCAACAGAATCTTTCATTAATTGCAGGATGAAGTGCAAGACCTACAGGACCGCGTCGACAGCCTGAATGGTGACTTCTCTCAGAAAACGCAGGAGGCTTTGAACCTCTCCGAGAAAATACAACAGCTGAGGGACGAGGTTACCAGCCAGACAGACCTGGTCTCGAAGGCAACAGGTGTTGTCCAGGGCAAGGAGAAAATCCTTCTGAAGGAGACAAGTATGCAGCTTGGATTGGCCCAAGAACAACTGATCACGATTCAGTCCAAAAAGGCGCAGATTGGTGACCGTCTTGAGCGGACGCAGACACAACTTGAAGTTAAACAGCAACAGTTGGCTGGATACCAAGAGCATAAGAAATCTGTTGGGGCACGAGTTCCTTTGGCCAAATCCTCCCCTGGAAAAGCTGTACGAACATAGACATTTTATCCAAATTGACCCAGTCTTCAAGTGGAAAGACATTCTATCCAAATTGACCCAGTCTTCAAGTGGAAAAGCTTGTCATCATTTGATATCTTCCACAAAGTACATGTAACTACCACAGGAAACGAATATTGTATTAGTCAGATATGTCAAAGGTTGATTAGAAAGCATGCTAGTGTAAGCTTTTTGAGATATCATATTTACAACCTGGCCCATTTATATCTTTATTTTTGTATGCATTGGTAAACATGAACTTAGTAAGGATGATTTTTTATAAAGCTTATGGTGATATTTGTCATTATCAACAATGCCGTCCGTCAGTTTCTGAGATTTTGTATTATATTTTTATCATGTATTTATAATTGTAATATATTCAAAGACATTTTCATTGAATTTAAACCACTGATCAAAGAGCAATCCGTCCAATCAAACACATGACCAGATAACCAGTATCCTGATAACATTAGTTAAATATAAATTACAAATAATTTAATTTTTGTACGAAATTTTGTGCTGTTTTAATCTCATGTTGTCGAGAAATGTGGCTCAGAAATCCAGAGAAGATATTATTTTTCGTCAATGCGCTGGAAGCATTGTTTTTGTATTGAGATGAATATTGGTAGAACAGAAGTTGTTGTTGTGTTTGCCTGTAGGTAGAAGTCTCATGAGCAGCCTTGCGTTGTCTTTGTGATAAATTTGTAAGGTTTTCTGTGGTCACTAGTCACTTCGCGATTTATAATTCTGAGATAAAGTATATTAATAAAAGTTCTGTATATTCTTATAAGATGCGTCCTTTTCTTCTATTTTGTGATGGATGTCACATCAGTTTTCCCACTTTCCTCAGGTTCTTCCTGAGTAGCAGTTTTCCAGTGTGGTCTCAAACCTTCTGGAAGTCATTGATCAGGTCTGAAATTCTGAAGTGATTCCATGGTTGAAATGGATGAGAGTAGCTGCACACTTGACTCCTAGATAACTGTGGACATCCATTTTGAGCCCCTGTCATGTAACTCCAAGCACGAAAGCTTGCTATGACACTTACACAAGCGAGCTTTGGATGAGGGGGGCATGTTCCTCCTTTGTATAGAAAAGTCTTTGGAATTGTCTTGATGGAGGCCTCTGTGCTTGTGGGATCCTTCAATGAATATATACAAAGGAAAGACAGATATCTAGACATGTCAGAACCAATAAAACACTGCCAATGTAGCTGTTGATGTCGTACAGAAGCTGTATACGAAAATCAGCTCAAAATTCCTACCGCTTCATGGTTTTTCAAAAATTTGGTAAATTTTTGCAAAATTCTGCCATCAAACTCAAAAAGGGGCCTTGGATCCAGGGCCCACATGACCATTCATGAGCATGAATGTATAGGACTGAAAAGCCTGTAAGACCTGGGTACAAGGTATTTTTAAAGTAGTCTGCATCAGCAAACTGTGCTAGATATAAGGCTGAAAATGCGGGATATTGATGATAGGTAAATAATCTGATAGATGTTATGTTCTCAAAATGTTCTCAAAAAATCAAAAATTTTCTTGAGGACATAGAAGACAATGTCAGTCTGAGTACTGAACCAAGCTTCGGGGTGAAAACATCAAAGTCTAGTTGATTGAGAGGGAATATCGTGAAGTATAATATTATTCAATGGAATCAAAGCTGGTGAAACTAGTCGGAAACTGTTCTCCCTATATCCACTGCAATGACATGCATTACCCGAGGTGAGCACATGGTCCCTGAACCATTTTATTACGGTCCTGCTCATTTCAACTGTAAGCACATTATATTGTATGTCTGGTTGAAATGTCTCATCTTGCAATATCATCATCATAAGGGCCATAGACATAAATACCTGTTTAGAGGCCTAACATTGAAAAGTGAATGAAAGTGATTATCTATTAACCTGGGTGGGATCACCAATTGATTTCATGCAGAGTTGACTTGTCTGGTCAGAAGTCGGCATTGGTGAGGACACCTCATAGCATAGATTTGTTCCACTTCTCCCCTTGACCAGGCCGAATCAGTCCTGGCTGCTCCACCGTGTTGACAACATGATGAGAGTTATGAGACAGTCACAGCCAGGCCGCATCAATCTTCGCCGCACTGCCTAGTTGTTAATATGGCGAGAGAGATGAGACAATCACAGCCAGGCCAAATCAGTCTCGGCTGCTCTGCCAAGTTGTCAACATGGTGAGAGAGATGAGGAAGTCACTTTGCTTCTATTTGATCACATATCCTTGTCTGTTCTGTGGCAGTGATTGATGAATGAGGAGACTTGTTCTGGGATACACATCATCAGAGTTAAAACTGGACGTCTCGTTCACCCTCCGGCTGCATAGTCAATGGTCTTCAGATTCTTATTCTACTTGTGAAGAAAGGACTACCTGAGACTATGATAGCAAAGTTGTTTGCAATGAGGACACCCGTTGGACACAACTTGTTCAATGTGTTGAACATATGATAGGACTCTGGAATGGCTGTCTGAGACAAGGACACTCACTCTAAGAGTAAGGATTGACTAGACAACCTTTGTACCGTTTGCAGCAGAGCATCAGTCGGACGGAGCCCGTGAGAGCCGCAACAAACCAGTAGCAAACATGACTGTGTGCCAAGTGACCGCTTGCCAAGTGCTCTTTGTCAGTTGTGCCTGTATTGGTTTGTTTTTGGCTCTGAACAGCCGGCAGTTTGCCATGTTGACTGTTGCGATCTGTCCCATGTGTTAGCTGGACAGCTCCAGCATGGTTGCAACCAAAGAGGACATGATCTGTCAGGCTTTAAGATTGCAGACCTCTTGCACCAGTTTGCTGTAGAGCAACTTGTCCTTAGACTTGTCCAGTAGAGAGGGATTCACATCATGAGAGTGAAGAAAGGACAACCTAGCACTAGCATAGTTGTTGTGATGAAGACACCAGTTGGATACACAACCCGTCTCCACTGAGGACACACACCATGTCAAGAAGATGACAGTTCGTGGAGACATCCATCTTGTAAAAAGGTAGGGAGGTTTTCTTATAGGCTCCTTCATACATGGCAGGGTTGGCGCGCCCATTCGCATTTTCGCCACTGGCGTTTCAATGAAAAAGACGCACGCCACTGCCGTACCGGTACCTAAGAAAACTTGCCTTTTCAGGCAAATTTGCGATGATCGAAACAATACCGTCATCTACCTCATAGTTCATGTATTCTCATATGACAAACCCAGTGGACACATAACCTGAACTAACATGCAGCGATCGGGAAAACTTGGTGACTACTGACTATTGGAGTCGATAGGTGTTAGAAGTAGGAACTAGATGTATTTGGACCAACATTGAATATAGGTCAACGACCGGCGTACCCCTTTAACCATCCAGGCACCAGTGGTTTTCGATATCCTCCGCCTCTCATAATGATGAAGGAGTATAAAAAGCCTGAAACTCAGGATACGCTTTCACTGATTCTGATTGGAAATTTCACGGTCCGACACTAATACTTTTTAGCCCCAATGCATCCTCGAAAATAGCAGCTGCCGATTCGAACCATCCTCGGTAGTACTCGAACGCCCGAAATGAGTATGTGCTACAGTTTGAAAAGTTTGGGTGCGGGATATAATAATGATAATAATGAAACTTTAGACATCTGTACATGGATGACTAGATAACAAGATAAGGAGGAAGAAAAAAAGAGAAAACAGCGGCAGATTCACTGGGAGTCGAACCCGTGACCAGCCGATCCACAGTCAAACACTCTAAGCGCTGAACCGTCAAGGCTTTCATGCTGACATGGAGATTTTATTCGCCTCTTATATGCGGTATGCAAACGAGCGCGCCGCAATTGAGACAAGGTCGCGCAGGTGGCAAAGTGATTTGCCGAAATAGTTCCAAGTAATCGTATATTTCGATAGTTGTTCAGATTTTTCTCAACATATCGTATTTACATACCTCAGTGATATAAAAGATTATCTTTGCAGTTGATTTAACGTTTGAATGGCCTTTTTTGAAAGTTTTTAAAAATCGAAGTCAGCCCAGGGTCAGAGTCGATCAAAAAATAGTTTTGAAAGTCTGTGGCAGGGTCAAAAGTAATAGTTGTTGGCGCCGATGATGTCAGCAATATGTCGGATTTCCGCCCCACCCGTGAGATTTGCTCTCGTCACGTCATGGGCACATTGAACTGCTAGTGAACCATGCTGAATATGTACCGGCTCCCGCTATCTCCATCATCACCGACGATATGTGCCGGTGCCGGTTGTGCGAAGTCAATGCCGCACATGAGTGGCGAATGTAAAACAATGTCTGGCTAAAATTTTTGCGAATTCAATTTGAATTGCCATGATTTGGCGAGAGAGTAATAGTGTTGTGCGAAAATTGATCAAAGTCAATCAAAAAGATCCACTTACACACCAAATGCACCAAGGAACGATCGTTAGTCAGTCAAACTTTCAATTAGCTTATTTGCGGGCGGCCGCGCTATCACACGTGGTTGCTATCGTCTGCATTGTAGTTCTGCCCGTTGCCGCTACAGTGATTCTGTTGGCGCTGGTGGTCGCCTTACGCATACATTATCAGCTAGTTTCCCGATCGCTTCGTTGCCATGGAGTCTCCGGTCACGTGTTCCTCGAATCGTTCGTTGATTTGCTAGTCTCAGTACTGGCGGGCTGCCATTCTCGCACATGTTACTGTGGGCTGGGTCGGCCCAAAGATGGACAAACGATCGGCAATGGCTAGAGCTGACTCAATATGGCTAAAAGTGACAGCCACTTGGCTAAAAAGTGGCTAGGAGGAAAAAATTCACAGAGCCAACCCTGTACATGCCAAATAATAAGGATTCATAGACCTTAGGCCTCGAGATTGGTCACTGCCACGATCCTTGCCATCCGTTGTGATAGGGTTAATGGGTTCCTCCAGCATTGTTGACTCTTGTGATAGCCAGACCAAGAGCCTTCTCAAATCATGAATGGGTAAAGCAATCGAGAATTGCTCCACAAAGAAACAAAGAATATTTTTCTGTTTTCTATTCCTTTATTTACCTTTGTACATGCAGTGCGGTTTACACAAATATCCATCAATGGCTGCGAGTACAGGGAAGGTCATACAACAATACACTCATTATAGTACTTGTCTTATTTCTTGATGATAGCGTCTTTTAATCAAGCAACATGAGGAAGCCCCAACCATGGTGAACTGCTTAACAGACTTGATGATAACATCATGACTACATTAGTGTACGCCATTGCATGCATTGTTTCATGATGTCATGCCGAAATATTTTATGGCAAAGCGGTTGAAAATTGTCACTGATAACCCCCCCCCCCCCCCCGGTGAAATATCTGGCCCACCTAAGGACCCCAAATTTGTCAGTTTGACAATATCTGGCCCACCTGGGAACCATGAAGTTAAGTTTGACAACAAGATAAGAATGGCTTTAATCTTATGCAAAGAATACAAAAATGGCAACTTGAGACACTTGAAAATGGAAACAGATGAATAAGTTAATATTTATAAGTATTTACAAAAGGATTGCAGGGGGCAGACAAGACTCAAATCGATAACTGCATCATTTACCATGCACCATACTCTGGTGAAGTCACCCTTGAATTCATTACCCACCCACGGCCGAAAAAAATAATGTCCAACTGAAAATTATAGTTGCCTTACAAACATAGCAAATATTATCCATATCACAAAGCCAAGCATCAAGCTTCTGACCATCTTCCAATCATAGCACCACAACATACATAAATCTATTTTCAAATAATGCCAAAAATTGAAATGGACCGCAACATTAGAACAGCACCGCAAGCTATTCGTCATGCATCCAGTTTTTAGCCACACCCACAGTAAATGAATTTGAACAATCATCAAAAACATTTCGTATCAGTCTTCAACCTCTGTAGGCCTATGATCTGTGACATCATACTCTAGCTGATGAAAAATCTAGACAGACTGAATATTTCACACATCAAAATTGTCTCACGAAATGTGCATGAGCCACTTTATCAAGCTACCATGTACCCTAGCGCTGGCTAGCTTTCTAGATGAAACAGTCAAAGCTTACATGAAAACCACCCTGTGTTTTTCCATTTAGATAACATTGGCCATCACATCCATTGCTATTTGATTTCGATAGAATCACACTGAGTAGATTATGCTGAATACATGTACAACTAACACAGAGATGTCCTCTAATATCTTACCGCAAACTGTCAACTGTTCATGGGCATTTTACTTTGGTGGATTTCCAAAACAAGTGAAAGATACCTTTCAATTTCATCTGCCACAAAAAGATACCGTTTGCTCTCTTGAAACCTGTATTGATCTGATGAACCAGCCAGTACTCAGTCCCTTTAACATTGTCTGCACACCGACATATTTATGACAGCTCAAATCCTGTGTTGCTGGTTATAGCATATCGTAGCTTCTCGCGTAGCGTGCTCTTCCTCTGATAGTTGGGAAGCTTCAAGAGATTGAAGCAAGTGGACGACGTCGGTAGCCTGCCAACTGGGTCCTTTTTACGAATGTTGAAGAAACCTTTCAGGACACTTCCCACAGTATCACCAGTGTCCTGAAAATGAAAATCACCACTTAACAAAGACTCTTTTTTATTTACGAATTGTGTTTCCGGGGCAGTCGGCAGATATATGATTCTTTGTTTATCTACATCTGCTCAGGCTTGACCCCTGAGAAACGGTATAAATAACTTAAATGAAGGAAAACTAGCACACAAGTATAATGAAATACTGACCTGGTCATCACTGACTTCCACACATCTGATAGAGAATGGTGGCTCAAGGTGTGCAAAGCCCAGGAGGGGAGGCTTGGAACAGCTCGTGACAAACTGGAATAGATGGAACAGCTGTTAGTTAAAGTGGCAGAAAAAGGGCCAAGACATTTAGTACAAAGCTCTAGTTTGGCTCGATATCTCTCGACAAGGTGGGCGATTTGTATAGTAGGGGGAAGCCTAGGCTGTAGAAGAGACATCCTCACTATCACAGGAGTACACCGGGGCCAGGAATCAAACCTGAGACCCAAGATGTGACAGGTGCTGATGTTTCCACTGGGGCACTCCATCAGCCCACAGCAGTGAGGCTGATCGAAGTCATCACCATAGAAGTTGCTATGAACCTCCAGGGTCATGTCATAGGTTTACCCTTCATCCTTCATAGGACTTAAGGCCTCAATATGTGGGTTTCAAAATACGAATAATGATAATTACCTTGAGAAAGAGACTCCTCTCTGTGGGTGTAAAGTCTTTGAGTAGAATATCCCAAAGCCAGCTAACCACCTTATGGTTATTGTGAAAGCCTCCGTAATACTGAGTGTGTTTCCTGCAAAGTAATAGAAAAGATGACACTTTGGTTGAGACTTCTGCATAAGTGTTTAAAGAGTAAACTTGAAGAGACAGATTACAGGTCCGATGGCCTCTGCAGGCCAAACTTGACTCAATACTGACACACTCCCCTTGCCTACCTACCTGAGGTCCTCGAGGTCAATATCTGTGGTATCTCCAGATATGAGCTTCTGCAACTCTGGTGTTGAGAACATGGACAGCCACTCTGGGTTGACAATGGATCGGAATCCTTTAATAAATGCTTGAGTTTGGTCTTTGATTTGCGTGTACATTCTGAAGTGGGCCATCAGGTGAACATAACTAATCCTGGAAGAAAATGATAATGTTGACAACAATGATGACAGTTTTACCCTAGTTATTCTCAAGGGAAATTGGCCACTATCGATGTACGGTAACTTACTTGTTCTCATTGCAACATGAAACTACTTTGCCCCCAGGCACCAACTCATGGGTGACAAGTTTGCCCATGAAGTCCTCATCAGATGAGAATGTCAGCTCGAGGTCGGAGATGTCGCCTTCATAGTGCTGAAAGCAAACAATACAAGTGATTACTGCTACGAGTGGTCAAGGGGTCAGACTCCAAATATAAGCCTTTGTTGGTTCAATAACACAGACACACTGCTTGCCACCATGAGCAAGGAACTTTTCTTGGACTGTCATGTGATCGAGACATTTTACAAAGATTCCTTTAACTTGATGCATATGCCATGGCAAGCAAAATACCTACCACAAGAATACCGCCAATTAGTCTTGACAAATTTTTAAGTTTACATACCTTGACATAGCTCAAACTCTTGTAGAGTTCTGGATCTAGAGAAGGTAGTTCATCAATTGAACTGTAGGTGGCATTGTGCTGATGGCCGAGAATGTGACTGAGGAAGAAGTTAGCAAATGGCACATCTACTACTATCCCCTGAAAATGAAAAGTAAACAAAGGTCACACACTGTAGCCATGTTTAAAGCTTCTCTTATACTCATTCAGAAGACCTTGCCCAGCGACACGTTCTTTCATCGACTCACCTCATAGATTGTTTTCCCCAGCATCCTGCCCACAAACTCAAAGAGAAGAAGATGATTTTCTTGAATGTGTGACGTTGGTGATGGGTAAAGCTTCTGCTCTATCGTTGCCTGAAAAGACAAATGTCAGTTTCAAATCATGAAAATTGCAAGTTAATGGTGACAAACATCATCCAGTTGAACATTTTAAGTCCCAATGATATTGTCATCCATCTTTTTATATTCCATAAAGATTCTCAACGAAGCTAAAAAGTCATCATGCTCACCTTGAATAGATTTAAAGATGGGTCAAACACTCTGTTGATAGTCTCTTCCAGAAATTCTTTGAACACACCATCTTGATCAATTCCGGCTTCATCAAGACCCTTAACGAAAGAAAATGTATATCAATGATTTGAAAGGAGGAGGATATGAAGATAACTGTCGCAATCCAAGCTGTGCATACTCACTGAATGTTGAAGTTAAAGTGGGGTTTACAGTCAATCAACTATGGTAGAGACTTTGATCTGGCCTACACTCTCAATTAGTACAAGACCTACCTGTTCGTTGATGAACTTCACTCTGATCACACCCTTGAGAGCTCGCGGCGGAAGCTGGGCTAGTTGCCGATACCCATCCTGGAGAAGAACACAATAGACAAGCTAAGTACATGTACATGTACATGGTGTATGAAATTATCTCTCTAATTTGAACGTGTAAGACCACTTTTGACTGAAAGGTATGTCCATAAGCAGGGAATAGTAAAGCTTTCTATTAACGTGTCACCACTACTGAAAGTGCCAGCCAGAATTGGTTACTTAGACAATCTTTGGCCATGAACTTCTGCCTCTAGTCTAAATGTCTGGCAGAGTGGTCGCCCAAACTACTGACTCACTACATGTATGTCTGCAACGAAAGGGGGAATGAATTTCTTGCTCAGCAATTCTTCCAGCATACCAACACTTACCTCAATAATTCTTGCTCTGTGAATCATTATCAAGGTCGATTGAGGCGATGAACACGCAGACTCTGTCAGACCTAGCACGTCTTTCTCCTTTGTAACATTCTTTCGGAACAGAATCACCCTCTGAAAAAAGGAGTGTTAGAAGTGTTAGTTAAAAACCTGAAGGTCAATCATTCACAAATCAGGGATTACTTGAACCCAAGCCAACAGTCCAACCAACAGCCTTGACGTTCGTTACAAAGTTTTTTGTTACGCCAATTTCCCCTCCCATAATGATAGATCAAAACAGAAAAGCAATCAAGTTGCTACGTTACCTCTTTATGTGGTATAATGTGTGGTGTTTTCTGTAGCAGGAACTGTGCAGCCTTCTTGCCTCGTTCAAGCTCGCCAATGAACGCAGCAGGTTTCACATCCCTAAAACACACAAAGCAACATTACCGATCACAAACAGAAAGGCTGTAATCACTGAAATGAGGGAGAGGATCAATAGTCTCAAATAACGTGCTCAGATATGTCGAATGTGAAAGTGTCCAGGGTATATTAGTAGCTCACTCTGTCTCATTTGGATACAGTCTTTTGCTTGCCATGGCTTACATGTGCATCTACATACCAGAGTATCTATTTGACTTCTGATTTCAAGCTTGTGGAAGTGACGTCACTTGCAAAACTTACTTGATAAGCCAGTGATCAGCTGAAGTGTACGAACGCCGACAGTCTCTATCATACAGGGTCATCAGTAAGGAATGAATCGAATTGAAGAAGGTACTGTTTGATGCAATCTTGACATCTGTAAGGCAAGACCGGGTGAAATAACTACTGGTGAATCTTATAATTTAGAACAGTTGAGATTCCCCATGAAAGATTGATTTGTCACCGGCTTTAGTCATGTCAGGTCATCATATCAACCATTCCCATTCTTGGTGTATTTCAGCATCTACCCATTCTAGATTGTTGGGTTCAAAGTAGAAAGCACTTCACCTTTGTAAGGGATCGTTACACCTTCCATAAATCCACTCGGGTTAAAATGACTGAAGAATTTTAAACTCTCCCGTTATACTCACCTAGTAGGTTGTTCCATATCATCTTAAAAATGAGCTGATTCAGGAATGAACTCAGTCTGGAGATGTCATCGAGGGAGAACGGCTTGTTGTGTTCATACAATTCGATATCATCCAGAATTCTGAAAAGAATCGCCATGGAGTGACTTCAGTGTGCACTGTTCATGTATAGGTGTATGCACACATGTATCTCTGTGGTCTGGCACCCATTACCAATTCATTATGCAGTCTTCACTGACTGCTAGGTCAACATCAAGTTCCATATTCTACAGTTTAAGGAGCCGCAGTGGACTAGTGCATCAGACTTGTGGCTAACAGTCAAGAGGCCTCTGGTTTGAATCCACAGTTGGAATGAAGTTGTAGGCAGGTCTCTTTATCTAAGTTGCCTCTCTCCACCCAGGTGAATAACGCTGATTGAGCAGCCAGAGAAGGTGCATAAAAGATCCAGACTTACATGATAAGATGTGTAGCAGCATCGGCAAACAACATGAGCATGTGAAACAAGGAGTGGTCAGTGTCGTTCGGATAAGTTGAGAGAATCTCCAGGTAGTTCTTGAGGCCACACTGAGGTCCCATCATACACATGAATCTCCAGAGGAGAGGCAGCAAGAAGTCTTGGTAGGAGAGACCTGTATAGGAGTTGATGCCAATATAATTTCAAGAATTTTCTCTAATGATTTCACAACATCACAAAACCACTGGCAATTCAGTACAAGAACTGAACAATTGGTTCCAAAATGAGACAAACTCACTGTTTCAGAACTCACTGTTAAAGCAATCTCTTTTTAAAATGAACGTTTCAGCACAAGTTATTGCACATTGAAGTAATCGTTCCGGTTCTCATGGAAAGATCCCTATCAGTTAGTTACCTGCTAATATGTCCATACGCAGCTGGGCCAGAGTTTCAAGAGCTGTTTGATACAGAGTACAAGCCGCACATGTGTTGAAGACAAGAGGACTATCCATCTTGATTTTGATCGAGGCCTGTCTTGGGTTGGCCTTCTCCACTGCTCTGCGGATCAGGTCTGTGAAAGATCAGAGATGAATAGAGAATGACTTGGAATATGGTTGACACAACTTTTATGATATTGAAGGATACTAAACTAGTTTTTTGCTTGGCTATGTCTGATATTCTGTGTCGGACTGCAACTCATACAAGCACAGCTCAAGCCATTTTGGGGTCGTCATGGCAGAAATACAATTACAACTTTCATCAAGAGTTGCGATCACAAGTTGCAGTGATCACTCATCTGCAGGGTGCTTCAGTGGCCAGCCAATATCATCCTTGAATCACATATGGGCATGCTTGTCCTTTAAATGGTCAACAATGACATGTACAAGTCATCTATCCTTGGTTATGGAATGGAAACGAGACTCACTTTTGGTCGGGGAAGCCTGTTGTTCCTTCTGCTGAGTAGCACGGCTGGCATTCTGCGCCTCGACGGAGGAAATGAGGTCAGCAAACAAGATCTTCACCATCTTAATGTGCCACAGGAGCTGTAGCTGCTTGACGACGTGGGGCATTGCTTCGTGTAAACTGAAGGACAGAATGTGAACTACATCCAACTGTGAAAGGTTTGCAAAGCTAGTAGTCATTGCATCTGCTCATAAATATCGTTATGAATTTGCCAATTTAGTGCTGAATGCATTACAGAGGAAACTCATGACACTTGTCATGCTAGCATGAATACTGAAACCACAAAGTCTAATCAGACTGACATGTAGTTTCTGTGCATATTAGTCACCTAGAGACCACCAATTGGACCCGATAGCTTCAGCATATAGCCCCCCTTTAAGAGTTCCTTCCGAAGCAGGCCACTAAGGCCACAAAATGACTACGTATGTATGACTGACCTCTGATCTGTTTTTTGGGAGAACCAGCCCAGCACTGGATGCCAGTGGGTCAGGTTTGACCTCTTGCCTTCAACATACTGCTTACAACTATTCAGAAGACGTATCACAACAGTCTGAAATGGAATAACGTTGTTTCAGGAGTGCTTTGATGATATCTATGTAACCAGCCAGTCATTGTTAGGTCGCAGTTGGTCCCATTGATGTGAAGTATTTGCATTTACGAATAATCACAATAGTATCTAACAATCTTACAATATCACAGAAAAAGCAAGCACTTACAATGAATGATGGTGTGTTCTCAACCAAACCCTCTAGTTCACAGTTCCCGAGCTGAATCAGATTTGCTGGAAAGAAATGTGATTCGGAAATCAAGAAAAGACTTAGAAGTATTACTCAAATGGACATTCTCACCGTAACATGTAAAACATTTTCAAATTACTTGATAATGGACAGACATCACCAATTCGATTTCAGTCAACTGGATATCAGTCAACAGAAAGGGTTAAACATCATCAGCTCAGTTTTCACAAATCAAAATATAAGACTCACCTAGGAGACATAGTGCATAGTTGCCCTCTAAAGTGTTGAAGATGATCTTTGTGCTTTGTTCATTTACCAGTAAGTCGATGCACTTCTTGAAGAGGCGGTGGGTCATTAGGATTGCCAGGCACTAAAGAAAAACATGTATTTTCCATCACATTCTACATGTACTTGCCAATATGTTGCCAAAACTAGGAGTATCACTCCCGAGTTGAGATGCAAGACCACTTACATTCTCAAGCTTGCCTTCCAAACTTTAGCAAAGATTGCTGCATTCATACAGTCAAAATACTATCGAATAGCTCTAAAAGATCTTCTGTAGACTTACCTCTTGTGCTGTTGTAGAAATGTGGTATATGACCCCAGGCACTGATAGAATATGGAGTAAAAACACAGTGAGGAGGTTGTCCGAGTAGTTGGCAGCAATCAAGGGTCTCAGGGCTACTGTGATGATTGCCGAGAGGGTAGCGTGCTTGAACACTGGCTTTGACCTGGCTAGGCCCTTACTCAGCAGTGTCTAAAAAATACACAACAGATACATTCATTAAACATGTAAAGGAAACCTTAACAGACTTGTCCCCTCAAATGGTGTTTTCAGAACTAAGGTATCTTTTCTCTGTTCTCTTTTTCTATCGCTATGCAGTTGCTGATTTCTGAATGTCCTCGGTATGTTAACCTGACATGGCAAGCTTATCCTTCCAAAGACTCAATTCATTCACCTACCTCAAGTACTGGATACAGTCCCTTGGCATTCAGATGTCTCATGATGTTAGAACACAGCTGATTCATACCGGGCCTCAGTGCTTCACCTGAACAATGAGAAGGTGGAATACAGTAAGTTTCGAGAAACTCTTCACCGAATGCATCCAGAATTTGATTGGCAATTCTGTGCAAGACTAAGTTTTCCCGCCAAAATTGTTGAACTTTTCAAAATTTCAAAAATTATGAAAAATTTTCAAAGCAAACGTTTTTTTTCGGCTCAAAATGAAGAAACATCATCAGCCCCCAAAAAATAAGTGAAAAAACAATTTGGACTCAGAAATGTTTTCATCCTTCAGAGTTGAATTTTGGGACCACCCAATCCAGTGGTCTTGTTACCGGGGCCCTTGTAATGGTAATTAGAAAGGAAACCATTTGGGACCGACGATTCTTGGTCGTCATAGCGGGGTTGTCGCCGATTGGGGTTCCACTGTATGTCAACTGCGACACTATATGATTTCATGAAAGTCATATGATCCCCCTACCTGGTTTTCCACGAAGGATTTTCCAATTTGTCGTGGCTGTGAAGTTGATCATCATGTGTAGATAGGTGGTGATTATTTTCATCTCCTTTGGATTATTGGGCTAAAAGAGCAGAAAGAAAGGGTCGATTGTCTTCGAGAGATAACAGGGGAAGTTGTGGACAAAAAGATGTAAGGAGACAGCAAGGGGTAAAATATGAATAACCTTAGGCCCACTTGGAATAGGAAATGCATATGCCTGAAGTGTAGTTCAGTTCTTACCCTTAGTTTCTTTAGGAAGAGGCAACACTGCCACAAAATACACTTCAGCTGTTGTATCCAAGTCAAGACATCCTTCTTTGATAGGGCCGCGGCCAAGTAGTTATTCTGTAAGAAAGATATCGGCACTGTTTTAAACAAAAGGACAAGTGCGCATGTGACCAAGTGAAGGTTAGGAAAGGAAGAA
Source organism: Lineus longissimus (assembly GCF_910592395.1). NCBI lineage: Eukaryota > Metazoa > Nemertea > Pilidiophora > Heteronemertea > Lineidae > Lineus > Lineus longissimus. The sequence goes on from NC_088309.1 coordinate 1,953,637, forward strand.
CATTCTAGTACATGATTTATGGTATTACTATTACTTGTAGTGATTACTGAATCTGAATTCTTTTAATGAAACAAGCTGCTTTTGGTCTTAGCAGATCTGAATTGTTTTAACTTTCTGATCAAGTAAAATTGCATGGCTCAATTGAAAAGTCCTACTTACTCTCATGACATCTGTTTCCATACTGATCAGCAGATACTTGCACAAGTATTCAAATCTCTGAAAAGGAATATCGTCACTCATTAACAAGTAGAGTGATCTGCATGTAACTTGAGAATGGAAGTTGTAACATGATTTGCTGACACTCATTGCTGGCCCAGGGCCCAGTGCCCAGTGCGATTGAGACACCTACACGCATTGCGCAGTCAGTTCCAAATTACATATCACCTGATATGACAAGAGCACTTATCTTTACTGAGATCTGTAAGTTTCTGTATGTTTGCAGTCATTCTCACCTTAGTATCCTGTGTCTCATTGAACACAAACAGAAACTTTTTGATAGTTAGGTAGAAGTTCAAAGAAGGTTCTAGCGTTGGTTTGTATTCTTCATCAGGGAGCTTGGGCATTTGTAACATCTTGTCCACCTCATGCCTGAAATGAAACATCAAAACCATTGAAGCAGTATGAAACAGCTGGCATTATATCAATAAGACCAGTTTCTTTTTTCAACAGACTCATTTAACAAGATTGTCTGACAATTTAGAAGCGGTTAGAAAGCTCAGATGTCAATCTTAGATAAGACTACCCAAGTTATTGGAAGCTGTTGCATCAAGGAGTGTTCCAGGAAGGAAGGGTGAATCACTCCTTCAGATAAGACACAAACCCATTTCCGAAGCGCTTGATGAATCCAACACGATGTGCAAGCCTTGAATCAATCAGAAACTGAACCGCTTACCTTATAGACTGCTCTAGTTTTGTCCTCACTAAGTAACCTCGGGTGTATCGCTGAAATAGTGTTGAAGGCACTGATCAACAACCTCATCTTTAACCACAGAGCCTAATGAAGTTGAACACAAGGCATCAAGGGAAAGGTAAAGTGAAAAAAACTTCTTTCTTCTCCCCCCAAAAGAACCAGTTCAAGCAATTATGACTTACCTGAATATCAAGCACAGCATTTTCAATCTGAAGTTTGTGTGCTCGCTCCTCCCTCATTGCCTTGGCCTTGTCCAGGAACTTGTCTTTCTTCATGTTGTCTATTTTACTGAACATCTTGTCTGAAGAACAAGAATACTTATTTCTATAAACAAATGTGCAATAAATATATCATGTAGGCCCATCATCACTGACACTACTGTGAGTGTGAGTGTGCACACTGTCACTGACACTCACTGGCAGCTCAGATGGACCAAAGAGTGCATGCAGTGCCAGTGTGGCAGCGCATAGAAGAAACGTTAATGCCACGAAAGACATGATAATATGTTGAGTACCTTTCTGGTTCGCAGGCAACATTCTGACAATTCTGATCGAAGAAATATGTCTTTATTTGAAGAAAAATTAAAATTTCACACAAATTTGACAGCCATTTCCTTTTTCTGATCCCGCATTGTTTTCATTCGTCTTAAAAAATAAATCTTCCTTTTCATTACTGCTAGAAATGATAGAAATAAAAAACATTTTAACTAATTAGAAAAACTTTATTTTTGGTTATTGAATCAAAAAGGTAAACAAATAATTGGACCTTTGCAATGCCTCTGGTATTTGGAAATTGCCACCATCTTGAAAAGAACCCTTGAAAAGGAGTACCGCGGATGTGGAAAAGGAAAGAATTTGTCGATTTGCAAAGCGGCTATCGCATCACTACGTAGCCTGCGAAAATGATTGCTGCCCTATATCCGAATCATGATGGTGATACATGTATTTCGAGCCAACTTGTAGGCCTACTGCACGTTTTTCGTGTTGCCCCGACTGCACAGCCCTAATGGCTTGTTATATGGCATTCTCCTATGATTTGGTGAAAGTAATTTTCATCACTGTGCGAGTTTGCTCTTTAACCAATCAGAAAGGGACTTCTCATCGGTCCTGCAAGATGTCAGCGCCCATGTGGTCAAAATTTTCCACGTGAAAAACAGAAATTAAGTAGTTTTTTGCTCAAAAGATACTTAATTTTTCTGTAGAACCAGATTAAGATGTCAAGAATAGTTGTAAAGAATCTACCTAGCAAGGTGACAATATTTACTATGTATAGGTCTTTCCGAAATTCGATTGTTTAGCTGGGCTTTGGAGTGCAGTACACTCAACACTGTACAGTGTACACAAACATCACCAACATCCATGTACATGTATAGTACATGGTTGGCACAGATCAGCTATATAGACAGAAGCACGACTCAAATTGAAATTCAAATAAAGTTTATTGAACCTTATATAGATTCATATATTCATATATATTGGTTGAAAATACAACATATCGGGGATTGTAACTCCAGTTGATGATTGTGAATTTATTTCAGGTCAAAGATGAGAAGTTGAGCGGTTTGTTTTCCTCAATTGGACACATCACAGATCTGAGTCTTAAGTACACCAAGGATGGAGTATTCCGCAAGTTTGCCTTCATTGGATTTGGGAAAGAAGGAGATGCAATCAATGCCATCAAAAAATTCAATAATACATTTATTGAAGCTTCCAAAATTCAGGTCTGTTGGAGTTTGGTGTGAAAATGTTTTTTTCAAAATGTTAACTGAATGTCACAATCTTGTTTCTATGCTGTTGTCTTTTGTCCTTGCTTGCCACCAACTGGGTGAAGGATTGCCTCTTGAATATTTCGAAGTTTTCCACAAGAAACAGATGCTTGTATGACCTGTCTTGAGGAAAAGGTATTGGTCCTGTGAATCATGTTGTCAGTATTCTTCATTTCCAGGTTGAGCTCTGTCGTGATCTTCATGACTCGGACAAGCCACGGGCCTGGAGTAAATATGCCAAGGGGACGTCTGCTTATAAACGCATGATGGAGAAGCTAGAAGCTAAGAAGGCTGAGCAATCTGGTGAGAAACCACAAGAGGAGAAGAAAACGGTAAAAATAATAATCAAACTTCACTCCCTCATTCCGATTTAACTTAGCTGTACATCATCACTAAAAACAAGGAAAGGTTTTGAAGTTTTCATAAAATTGATCTCATACCTTTTCACCCTTTACTTTTGTAGGACAAGAAGGAAAAGAAAAAGAATGCCAGAGATAAGAAGGTGGAAGAACTGTTTGGAGATGTAAGAATGTTTTCTTGTTTTCTCAGCTTTGTTCTTTGAAAAGATTCATGTCTTACAGAAATTATCATGAGCATTTATGCGCCATTTTGAATGAACTGTCAGATGTGAGTAATTAAGAAGGGACTCAATAAAAATGCTTGAAGTAGGTTTTGTTTGTGACCTTCTGTAATAAATAAACTAATCAGATTTGATCTTAAGGTTACCAGTAAACTAAAGTCCCAGTTGACGATACTCGGCACTGTTTCACTTATTGAAATGTGACATCTTTATTCCAGTTGAAAGATGATGCAGAATTCCAGGACTTCTTGGAAGTGCACCAGAACAGGAAGAATAAGGCTTTATGGAGCAATGATATGGTGATTGGCGCTAAGGGGGGTGAGGCTGTTGAGCCGGTGGCAGGGACAAGTGGGAAAGGCAAGTCGAAAGGAAAGGAGTTTGACAGCGGCGTGTCGGATGATTCGGGAAGTTCTGAGGAGGAGGAGGAGGTGAAGACAGAGACAAAGAAAGCTGTTAAGACCAAAGGTAATAAAAATACTAGAAGTAACGCATTGGTAAAAGATTCTTGTTGAATTAGAAACTGGGTCTTCGTGATTTTTCATCTTCTCCTACATTGTTATTGTATTAAAATACTAAAGGGTTCCAGCCTTTTGTCTAATCGAATTGTTTTGATGGCGCTATTTACAAAATAGTTTGAACATTTCATTACAGTGAAGGCCAAGGATGATATTGCTGTGAAAAAAGATTTATCAGACCTTGATGTAAGTTTCTTAACTCTTCAGGGTTTATTGAGAAACAGCTCTAGATTGGCTGGAAAGTTACTTCATAGACAAATTATTGGTTGCAGAATGATGAAGTATATCGTGGAGATGTCAGTTAGCCGTCTTGGCTCCAATGCTGACATCGATGATACGTTATGTCATAGTTACACTGACTGCAACATAGAGAAACATTAAAGAAGTCGAACAGTTATTTTCAAAGTATTTATGAGGTAATAAGTATAAACACCTGCCTGAATAACTTGTAAGTTCCTGTCTATTATGTCTCTCCTTTCTCAGTCCCAGTGGTGACTTCTCTCGAGCTTCTACTATGCACTTCTTTTGCAGTACTTGAAATCCAAAGTCAGCAAGAGCAGTCGGCTGTTAACTGAGGATTCTTCAGATGAAGAGAGCTCCTCGTCCTCAGATAATGATGATGATGATAGTGATGATGATGGGAATGATGAGTCTCAGCAGGCAGCAGCAAAAGAAGAGGAAGAAAAAGCGGTTCATCAGGAGACAAAGTTCAAGGTCAAACTGAAGGGGTTACCTCCAAATGTCAAGGATGTGAGTGAAATACTTTAATGTGGAACATACTTGCTTCATTCTTCTCCTGCATTCCAACATTGAACCAAGGTGCTTTAGAATACTGAAACTGACTTGTTACCTTTCAGAGACAAATTAAGGAATTCTTCCAAGGTATCATGGTCAAGAATATCCAAGTTCCCCGGAATGCCGCAAAGAAACCGATTGGTGTTGCATATGCTGAATTTGTGACTGAGAATGACTTGGAACAGGCTTTGAGGAGAAACAAGAGCTTCATTGGAACAAAGAAGGTCTTCTTGAAGAAAGTCGAGTTTGAAAATGTGGCTGAGGGGCCTAAAGGGAAACAGCTCAAACCATGGGAAGCTAAGGTGAGTCATTCTGAGTGCAATACAAGTAATGTCGAAGATGTCTCTAAATTCATGTTAATTAGTTTTAAAGTTCAGTCAGAGTTTCAAACTTCTTCTTAACCTATCTATTATTTTATCTTTCAGCTTTTGAAACAGAAAGCTGAAGGTGCAGAAGATGACGAGGATGAAACCATAGCCGAGGTAAAGGACCAATCAGTCGATCGAACTTTCTAAGGTCTTACAGGCGACCAGTTTTATTGCAGAATGATGAAGTATATCGTGAAGATGTCGGTTAGGCCGTCTAGGCTCCAATACCCACATCAATGATACGAGATGTCATAGTTACACTGACTGCAAGCCTTGATCTGAATATATAGAAGCAACTATGATGATGACAATGAATTGGTATGATGTTCTTGATGCCAGTGCACGTAGCTGTGATTTCAGTATCTGCCCTCCTCTTTCAGTCTGGTCGATTGTTTGTCAGGAATCTTGCCTACGTGTGCAAGGAACAGGACCTAGAAGATTTATTTGGGAAATATGGTAGGTACATTTCCTCGTCTGATAAATATTTGGTCTGTTTTTGAGATTGCAGAATGATGAAATATATCGTAGAGATGTTAGTTCTGCCATCTTGGCTCCAATGCTGACATCGATGATACGTTATGTCATAGTTACACTGACTGCATACTGAAAACATCCAAGAATATATCGGCTCCAACAGTTAAACAGGGTCTGTGATAATCACCATAAATTCTACCATGACCCCAACATAGACTCTGTGATGGAAACTTTTGCCTGGGTAGTATTTCGTGTCTCTTTTCTCAATAACGAACCATCGCTCTAGAATCTATCGCTGTATTTATCATATTCTATTCCTTTCAGGACCAATCACTGATGTCAATTTGCCTATCGATAAATTCACCAAAAAGATCAAAGGATTTGCCTTTGTCACTTTCATGATGCCAGAACATGCTGTCAAAGCCTTTATGGAACTTGATGGAACGATATTCCAGGTATGCTGCTACTTGAAACTTCATTAAGTAGAGCACAGCGCAGCAATGTCATTTTCGATTTATACTTTGTCGGTGACGTCATCTTCGATTATTTTTTGTCTGTTAAATCGGAGGCAACCCAGGAGCCTGGCATTGTGCTATTTGCGACAACATCTGCCATTTTCATCAGAAGCCGTTTACATAATGAGTCAAGGCTGAGTAAATGTAGCACTGTTAAAATGCCAAATGAAATTTCTTTGTTAACACTTTTTTTCAGGGTCGGTTGTTACATATCTTACCAGCCAAGACCAAAGAGGAAAAACCACTGGTTGAAGGTCTGTGAATTGTTGAATAGCCCATTGGTCACATATACAAGTAGTATTGAGGGAGGAGATATTGGGTGATATGAATAAAGACTAGCAATTGCTTTTACTGAAAACCCCATGTACATTTACACTAGGCCTTTCTGTACAAAACTGAAGTAAAATCATTTACTGGTCTTTATTCATATCACCCATTGTCTAACCCCCCAAAAAATTCAACTCTTTAGCCCTATGAATATGCATTTTTTGATCAAAGGTTCCAGTCCAGCTTTGTTTTTAAGAGGGATAGCAGTTAGTTGGTAATCAGAAGCTCTCTCTTTCAGAAACAGACAGTTTTAAGAAGAAAAGAGCTGCTGAGAAGAAGGCTCTTTCTGGAAGGTAGGTGGTTCAACTTGAGATGATTGTTCATCTTTGATATACCACATTTCATGTATCAGAGAAGCCTGCCTAGTTTATTTGCTGGGCTGTAGACTCACAGAAAGGTTCCAAGGAAAACTTTTGATGTAAAGCTTTGAATATGATGATGCCTTGGCCAAGGACAGCAGTTGATGACACTCATTTTCTGTTTATATAATGTTGATAATGATTGCATTTGTTTATTTTTCAGTTCTCATAATTGGAACACGTTATTTCTTGGTGCTAATGCTGTCGCTGATATCATGGCAGAAAAATATGGAAAATCTAAGAGTGACATTCTTGACGCTGTAAGTAAATATTTACAAATCTGTTCTATTTTTAACCTTTGGCAAGTCACTTAGCTGATAATGATGTCTTTTGAATCCTATCTCACATATAGCCAGATTTCTCTTCTGACCTTGGCTTATTCCAATGGGAAGGTACAGAAACAAAAAAGGGACTATCTGAGTTGCTTGTTGGTATAACCTAGATGGATTCAAGTGTTGAAGAGGATCACTTTTGACCTCGAATTTAAAGTTTCAAATTTGCCAATTTCAGGAATCACGGGAGAGTTTAGGTGTGCGGATGGCTCTTGGGGAGACACAGATTGTTGCAGAGACGAGAGACTTTCTCACTGAGAATGGACTTTCATTAGATTCATTCAGTCAAGCGAGTGGCCCGAGGAGCAAAACGGTCATTCTGGTCAAAAATTTACCTGCTGGAACCAAAGCTGCTGAAATCAAGGACGTGTTTGCCAAATATGGGACGCTTGGTCGAGTTATCCTGCCTCCTTCTGGTATCACTGCTGTGGTGGAGTTCTCAGAAATAACCGAGGCCAAGACAGCGTTCAGGAGTCTAGCATATACAAAGGTAAGCAATCCAACAGATAAAATAAGAGGTTTGTTTTGGCTTGATGTTGCCAAGACGTACCTCAAATTGATCACTTCCTTCAGTTGGCCTTCTTTAGTCCAGCCCGAACATAACAGTCCCTGCGTGTCGATCATTACGTATCACAAGCAGCCAGCCCCTTTTGCAGATGACGTCATCCCAGCTGTTGTACCTTATGTCTTTGGTTTGTCTGTCTGTACTGTTGGGTCATATGTTTCCTCTTTTAGTTTCAGCATGTCCCATTATACCTTGAATGGGCTCCAGGTGAAGTGTTCGAGAAACCTCAACCTGTTGCCATGGAGACCGGAGACGAAGCTGGGAGTAGCAAACAACCAGAAAATGAGAAAGACGCTGCATCATCGAGTGACGATGATGAACCAGAACCCGATTCTGTGTTATTTGTTAAAAATATCAACTTTGATACGACGGATAAAGATTTAGAAGAGGTAGGTCTGTGTTTTGCTAGATATTCAAAGAGTTGATGTGAAAAACTGAGAAAAAAAATTTGTCAAAAAGTGAAATCCGTAACTTTTTGTGCATTCTGATACATGGTTTAAGTGGATTTGTCTGTTGTTGTCTATCCTTCAACTTTTTTAGAAATTTTCCAAATGTGGTCCAATTCATTCCGCATCGATAGCCAAGAAGAAAGACATGAAGAATCCAGGTAGGTCTATTCATACCATTCTTGGTGCTGACTAGTTTTTAGATTTGGGATATTTCAGCAGTGCATGAGGATTGGAGTTGTGGGTACTGATTAGGAAAGAGGCAAATTGCCCTCATCGATTGGGGTAGCTTATTTTTCTCCAGAGTGTTACTTGGATTTGAAAGAGTGAGTCTACATGTACATGTACTTATGATTGTGTTTCTAATTTGATATCTTGCTCATTGCCTAAGTGTGTCCTGTCTTTTCTCCAGGTCAGATGTTGTCGATGGGCTATGGATTTGTCCAGTTCAGGACACACGCAGCCGCATCTAAAGCTCTGAAGGAACTCCAGCATTCTGAGCTCGATGGCCATACCCTCGAACTCAAGGTGTCTAATCGTCAGACACAGTAAGTCAGGTTGCAATGATTTTGTGATGTCCAGCATACAAGAAAGATAGCACTGTCAGAGTGGTGCTCTGAAAATGAAATGAACACAGGTACCTGTCACCTCTATAGAAATGATTACTATCACAATTTGTACTAAGCACAGCAGTGATCATTGCTTCTTGTGGCCATTGTATCAAGGTTTATCTTATTTTCATTTCAGACCAACGGCCAAGACTAAACGAAAAGAAGCATCTAAAAAAGTGCAAAAGTCAACCAAGATTATGGTTCGAAATATACCGTTTGAAGCCAAGCTGAAGGAAATAGAACAACTCTTCAAGTAAGTTTAAGACTTGCAGGTTGTATTATATTGCCATCAATGTTGCCTTCTTCCCTTCTCTTGGATGAAGAACCTCATTCAAAACTGATATTGATCTAATCATGGCAGAGCAAGTGACGGTTACCTGGGCTGGCCTTTTCAGTTCAGTGGTATTGTGGTAGATGGCAGCACCAGTGGGAATGATTTCCTTCATGGTAGCTGGACCATTTTGTTTCCGTGTGATTCATCAGTGTCTCTGATAAGAAACGCTGCCCAACATGCTGACCTGAAACCATTGTTTCTACTCATTTCAGAGTATTTGGTGAGTTGAAATCAGCTCGTTTACCCAAGAAATTGAGCGGTACTGGTTCTCATCGAGGTTTTGGTTTTGTCGATTTCCTCTCAAAACAAGATGCAAAGGTAAGAAGAAGTGATGGCATTTTGACATAACTTGGTACAAAAATCCCCTTCATCGTAAAAAGACACAAAAGGGTTGATAAATCATTCAAAAATGAGAGTTATCAGTGACAAAGTTCTTGTGATTTTGGTTTTGATTTTCTGCTTTTTTTGCTCTTCCTGCACAAGTAGCTGATTGTCTTTCTTCACTCTGTTATAGAGGGCGTTCAATGCATTATGTCACAGCACTCACTTGTACGGCCGTCGTCTGGTCCTCGAGTGGGCCGACGAGGAGGAGACCGTTGATGAACTCAGGAAGAAAACGGCAGAGCATTTCCATGATGGTGAGTCGATTGTTGATATTATCCCAATACGCATCTTTTTAGAATCTTGGATAATGGAGTTGATAACCTGCTATGTTGGTTCCTGTTTGTTGGTGATCGTGACATTACAAGCCACTATGCCATGCTGCCCCCTATTGAATGAATTCAGAATCATGTCACCTGTCTTCATAATGCATGATTATTCCACTGGTGCACGTCCCATTCTTCATAATCTCTCTGTATGTCAGTGAGGTGCTGCCCTCATTTGGCAGGATTGTGAACAGTTTCCAGTTCAGGCTCAGTCTTGCAGTGAATGTAATGAAAATCACTGCCAGAACATCATGGAAAATGTGCCCCTCATAAGAAAGTATTCAGAACTTCCCAATTTAAGGGTGCAGTAAAACTTGGTACAATTGTTTATGTTTTGGGGAAATGAGAAAATATGGGGTTGAGAACTAGACTTCATGTTGACAGGCTCCTCCAGATTTTCCAACAATTTTCTTGGCATTTTACTGGGCTGACCTTGGTTGCCTATAGGCCTACATTAAGCAGACTCAGCCGTGCTTTCCAGACCAAAGCATTATGAATGAACTTGCCCTTGTGTGTTATTGTCATGCAACACTCCCGATACAAACTGTTTTTATTGTCATTATGTATCAGCATCTGTCGTTATCATTGATTAATACCCCTCGTTAACAATGTTTTAAAAATTTAATTTATTCTCTATTTTAATTGGTTTGTTTAACTAATGTGGAAGATGATTAATGTCCAACTGAAACAAATGCTAAACATCATGGCATCATTCTGCAACAACATCCTTTTGAAAATATTTTTGTTAGTGACGTGACGATTTTACTGAGCGAAGAAAATGAGCGGTATTGAGAAGGAATAATTAGGAACAGGAAAATAAACATTGGGTTAAAACTCGTCCAACCATAAAGTTCATGACTTTTTAAAATGCAAACATAGTGTCATCATTAATGAACCAACATGTAGAGCTGCGGTCCATGGCCGATTCCTGACATCTATTTTTGGCGCTCGGTTGCTCGTCGCTCCCTGGGACAGCCTTCCCATGGTTCATAGCCCATGTCACATGGCATCGCTGATGAATAACAGTCGCCATGGAAATTCACGATGCTATAAATAATGAAAACATTGAGCGTTACTCGAGCGTAGAAAGTCATTTCTGGTTTGGTGCATGCTTCATGATCAGAGACTAAGGTGAAATTGTATCCTGTTAGTACAATGTATAAAAGCTCAGGATGAGAAGCTAAAGACACGGATTAGAAACCTAAATTTCCCTGCTAAAAGGTGGAATTGAAACAAAAGCATGTGAATTTGTTCTCTTTTCAGATAATATTTTGGCTTACCATTTCCATATGAGTGATTCATTGATAAATCTGTACCCAGCCAAAACTATTCGCATATTTTAGCTTAGGCCATTTGGGAAAATAACTTCGTTGAATAATTTCTGTAGCAGAGACCTCGATCCAAATAATCATCACATACAGGTCGTTCCTTATTCAATTCTCCGCCAGATTATCACCCAATGTTCCGATAATTTTGATTTCTTATTATGTCATTAACAGAAGTACCGAGGAAGAAATTGAAGAAATCGACATTAATGGATGAATTGAAAGGCGTGGAGACCATGGAATGATCCCAATCTCGACGACAATGTCGAGGGAAAGTCTGTAAGTTCGCTTTATTACTCTTTCATTTCCTGCCGATATCCCGCACTGCGGAGAGGTGTTGAACCCAATATCAGCGATATTCTCTGCTTACTGTGGAGATGATTGACGCGGAATCATCTCTGAATCATTACGGCTCCAAATTGAATGCCGCGTTTCTCTGATTCTGGCGCAGAATCCCCCAAAGTCTTCACCCTGGTGATTTCATCCCCGGCTGCAGCTCTTTTGTTCGATATCGCTCGGTGATCTTCAGGAGATCAGTGTTTACCTCCTGGCGGAGATTCTCATTTCCCCAGACCTTCACTCCTAATCTGCCCGGGTTTGTACAATCTAATGTTAGTTTCCTAATTTTGTGTTTGGGGAATAGGAAATAATTCCTTCAATCTTAACCAGATTTTCTTATTTCTTATGTTCAGTTATTTTGATTCTGGCTTGTATTCCTACTCCGACTTACAATTTACATGAATCATTTTATAAAATCTGTATTTTGCCATGTTTGGGAGGCAAATGCTTTCGAAGCTTCACAAGTGGAGAAATGGGAAATCCATTGACTATTGGAAGTTCATGGAATTGCAACCTCAAAAGAGAATTTTAATGTACCTCAATGCCGACATTCTGTCCTGTTAAGATAATCAAGTTTTCGTTATGTTCTACGATCTCACCAACAGCGTCACAGCAAGGATTATCAGAATCAATGTTTTGAATTCTTGAAATATTTACACGTCACTCATTTAGTTCCATTTGAGTTAAAACAATAGCTTGCGATAGCTCAGATCTGATTGTACACTTTCAAGGATTCTAATCTAAGTAAACTAAACCACGTATTACCGATAGAATGACACACAGAATCTTTCTCGAATTCCAAAGTTGAAAACTTGGGTCAAAGTTTAATTGAAAATTTCAACTTCAGATCTGCAGAAGATGACTGTGACTGAAAAATACAAATAGCCAATCAGTGGGGGTTGATTATTTTGTGCGCACCTGTCTTGTGTTGTAGGGTATCTCGGGTGATGATCAGGAACGATAGATGCTCATCTGTCCCCGTACTATGGCTTCCTATTCTCGTGCGATGAGAAAATGTGGCGATAGCTGTTTGATCTGATTGAGATGTGGCGAGATTAGAGGAAGTAATAAAATAAGGTTTCTCATTCACCACATTACCTCAATTGGATGAAATGGGATCTAGATCTTAGCAATGGGACAATGGAAGATGGGTCTTCGGGAATTCGTAACTGCTCATTTGCAAAGTTCCTGAATGACCCTTGCCAGGACGCCATTGAGAGAAACTGAAGATACGTTATTAAGTGTTTGCGAGTTGAACTGAAATAGAAAACTCAATCCACTCTATTACTGTTACATCTCAACCCATGTTACCTGTCCATTATCAATAATTCAGCTCATCAGGCCTGCATCTTGCTGATTTGACAATGACCCAGGGCGACCATATTTCACCTGTCGCATCCCGTAGCCGATGTAAATCGTCCGAAGCCCTATGGACACTGCTGGTCTCATTATGGGGCCATTATCACGCATGTCGCAGGAAGTCTTTCAGTTGTTGTGGGATAATGGGACTGGGGCTGGTTGGTGGTGATACCTGACAACTTTGACAGGTGGAGGGGATTATATCCTGAGAGATCTTCCCGCCAACCGAAAGTTGACATAACCCTTCTTTTCCGTCAGGAAAACGTCAAGCCATTCTCAAAACATTCCATCTTTGCACACCAATAAAAAGTCATTGACTCCAGCATAACCATTTGTCTGGTTAGTTAAGGAAAAACCTTTTTTTTTTACTACAAAGGATTTATGACCATATAAGACCAGGAAACTTAACATTCAAGAGTCAGTGGCATGACTAATGGAAGCGACTGTAATCTGACAAAAATATCCCAAAAAGAACAATACCAAAAATAACAATTGTTATCTTTAGAAGGGAAGGAGCAACGAATGTGAGTTAGTGACTCTCCAAACTGTAGTTTCCTATACACCTCTTCTTGGGAGATTGGATTTATCGGATAATGGCATGAATTATCTCTCTGCACTTCCGCAACTTGTGACCCAGTGCCAAGGTTGCCCTTAACCCTAAACAAGACAATTTATGACCAACCTTACATCACCTCGCCAAAAAGGTGCGACTCCATGATCAAAAACAAAAACTTGAGAAAAACCTATTGTGTCGCGACAGTTTTCTTCTAACTTTTTAACGCATCTTTATCTGGAATTCTCGCTAGATTTATAGTTTCTGATCGGCTGGTTTTTACCATTGTTGGCGACACCATGGAAATAAAATGCTGTAGAGGACCATATGTTCACAGGATATGTTGAAAAAGTTCTGTGAGAAATAAAGCGCCCCCTGCCTTTGTCCATGGTTGTGGGCGGGTGCTCCCATTGTCTCAGACATTGTTTCCCATTATCTACCTGTCCTGGGCTTTGACAGGCTATAAATAGCCACAACTGGGTTCTGTCAGTTTGGTGATGCAAAGCTGGGGGGATTCAAGCGTAAAACCTAAGAAAAATTTACGATCGCTTCAGCTAGGGGACCTGGGGTATTATCCCTGACATCATCCATTAAAAAAAAAATTGTGAAAAAATCTGAGAAGAGTCTCATTTTGAAATTCCCACATAACATTTGGAGTAAAAGATTTCATAACTCATTGAAATAACCAGGTTTACATAATCAAATGAGTTGCTGCTTTCCCCCTATGTGGTCTTGAATGGTCTCTACCTTTGATTGTTTCGAGTCATGTCCATGTGAATCTGAGGGTGACCAGACAGAAATGACAGGTTGCTGATTTGTTCTCCTTGGCTGTCAACAGAAAGCCTTGGATCAGGATATTTTTAGCTCCCTGGTTCATGATTGAGGGATCAATTACAGGAATCAAGAAAGGGTATCCCCCTATTCTCTCGCTGGATCAACTGAAAAGGGAAACCCAATCCATTCGGAGGAAATTACAAGGTTTTGTACCGAGTAATTAAGACTGAATTTAACGAGCAAAAAATTATAGTCAATTTAGATTTTGTTTAGAATTTATATTTGATAATGATCAGTTGAAACTGATATAGTTCACTGTTGATTACTGTGGAAGGTTTGAGGTTGTCCCGCGGCGGACAGGGTCGGGGGTTTATGTTAATTAATGGTAGGGGTTACTGTTGTGCTCGTGTGTCTGAAACTGAGCATAGGGGTGAACTGTTTTTGAGTGTTACAAATTTGTGATGTGGGTCCGACCTGGGGGTTGGAACAAATTGGATTTCAGTCGGTTATTGTATTGGAGATGGTGGTGTTCTTTTAAGTCTATCTTTGGATCTTGATTGCAGCGTTTGAAATAATTGTTGTGCATTATGAGTTTCATTGAAAGAAAGGGCCATGTTTTTCAGTTTAGACCCAATAAGTAATGCCTCATCTAGTCAGTAATCAGGTTTTTTTCTGTTGTATTTTCCAGGAATGAAAAAATGGATTACTGTGTGAAGGAAATAGTTGGCAGACGATTGGACACAGTTGTGGAAGGTGTGAATTCAATGAGGAATGGATATTTTGACTGATATGGATTTGAAAAACAGCATATGATTAAGATAATTAATTCTTCGATTATGTGAAAATAGTTTGTTGTTCAAATTACTAAAACTAGTAAATAAACTTATTGACCAAAAGTCTTGTGTTTTTCTTTCACTTTCTAGCAGCCTTCATACTCCCCTGGTTTGAGAGGCACACACTACAGTCTTGAAGGTGTTTCAAAAGCTCAAAAAGCTTTATTTCTAAGAGTGTACCAGCAGTTTTTGTCAATAAAACAATTAGTCAACTCGTAAACCTACTCAAGAACATTTTATTGATTTTCGTCAGTCGATGACCAATACTTTCGTCTCCAGCTGCCACGAGACTCGATTGCCTCGTTAATGTTTATTTAATAACAATCTTATCCAATAACTCGCTTGTGCTGCGATCAGACGACACTAACCCTCCACCCGGGGTGGTCGAGCAGACGATAATGAACCCTGGTGTTGTCGTCTGATTTAATGATGCGACTATGGCCGCCGGTGGAGAGAAACACAAGATGAGCAGCTGGACACCAACTGGACATTTCCACTACCGTTTGTTTGGAGTAAAGATAGCTAAATATTCCCTTTACTGACAAGGCCTTTTCCAGGGGCGTTTTATATCCCTGGAAAACTTCTAAGGAGTGCATATTATGTTGGCTGAGAAACGCTTCATCGATGCCATCATAACTAGTTAGTCACTTGTACTATCGCCCTTACTCCATCCATTGATCAGTGTTTAGCCGAGGGGTTCAATCTCCAGCGAAAAAATGGTGATAACCACTCATGGTTTCCTATCATAATCGCGCAATCATAAAACCACTCCACTATTGTGTGTACACCTCATCTTGGTGAGTCATTCCTCCTCCCGGCTCACCGAGTACCCCACTGTTTATCCGCCCAAGGTGTATCCCTCCAGTCCCATTTATTACATTAAACCAGAATCGAAATGCAGTTACCAGAAACAAAAGTTTCTATTTATTGTAGTGTGTCCCTTCATTGTCGTTTGATTGTCCCGCCAGCGTGGTTGTGCCTTCTGGCGGTCTCCTGCCCCGGGCCGTTTCTCTGCTGGGTTGCCCCCAGCATGCCGTTAATGCCCTCGCAACTTTCCGCTACATTGCCACCGGAATAGTCATAATATTTCGCACTTCTGACCTCTGTGTCCTTGCTATTGGGCGATAGGCTATTTGACAGCTGGTCGGACTGGGATATATTCCAATCCCATGCTGAGCGATGTGTCCAGAGAAGCGCTCATCCTCGGGACTTCTTTCGTCTTGCAGTGACTACTGACTGAAACAAAATACCAATGAGCGAAAATACCAAGTGCGTCTTTCATGAATGCCTTTTTGCGGACGTGAAAGGAAGAGTAGGGCCTACTGATAAAGCATTTTAAGTTTGTATTAACCTCCCCCAGCATTACCCCTGTACGAAAGATAACATCAGGATCGGACGTTGACTTAACATGTAGTTCCGAAGTTTATTCAGGAACTTTGTGGTGTTTTACCGGTTTTGGTTGTCTTCACAACGCAGCATTCAGTAAAGGTAACGTTTCCTCATCCTGATTCAAATGCCCCTCTAATCCTAACTTGATCCCCATCTCTCTCATACCTTTGCCTTCCCGGGTCCTTGTGAGTCAGGACGCGCCCCGATTCAACACTCCTAAGATCCAACCAATCACTTTTTAACGATCTTCCCAAGAAGCTGTATGAGTCACAAGAGACGCATTCTGTTCGGAATCCTACCCAGGATCCCTTGGGTGCAAGAGAAGAGAGAACGCAGCATAGTGTGAAAATGACTTATCTGGGCGGCGTTTGTTGTAATAAACCATATTCCCAGCTAGGGCCCTTCAGCAAGGACTCATCAATAGAGAGATTATTCGGTGTGTGATACTTTGGTGTTTAGTTTGTTTGAAGTTTGTCGAGGTTTCCCCTGGTTACGTTGTTTCTTCAAGAAGCCTTGAGGAGTGAAGTTATAAAGAAAAGTAGTCATTCTTTGTGGTGAAATGTATTGTCGCTCTCAAGACTCATACTCAAGAAACCATTTTTCAGTCAGTCACCGTGTTAGATATGTCACAACCAGGGACGATATAGAGAGACAAAGTCACAACCATGCAGCTGCCACCTTATGTATTATATCTCAATGAATATAGTGGAATGATCAAGATTCCCTTGAGCAGAATAGACCAACTTCCATTCCGTGGAATAAACCCGGATCAACTGGACCAACATCTTGTGCAGTTCTGTCCACGTTTGACTGTGGAGAAGATAAGACGGTTATGTCTCATCCTTCTTCATATTTCATTCACCCTTCGATGAGTTTGTGTTAGGGGACTGTTGGATTAAATGGTTATATTAGTCCATAATTGGAAGTTGAGCATGTTGTGCAGTATCCTTAACCCTTTAGATTAGACTATGCAATAGTTGACGTGATCAAAAGGTGCAAAGTAGCCTAGGCCTCGTAATTCAGTCCCCGAGGAGTTTGGTTTTCCTGTTATCATGCATACCAGTACTTTAGCCTATATTATTGAAGAACGTACTACTATTGATCGCTCTCATTGCCTCCCCGACCAGCGTCTGTAGATTTAGCCTCTGTCATCGCCAGAAGCATCCCCAGCTTCCCCGCCGTGATAAGGAAATGAGAATCTCCAAGATTTCTTTACCAGGAACGCCGAGCTATTGAACCCCGATATACAAGAAACTGGTGTCACTGGCAGATGGAGAAGACTACTGTTCCTGGCTCTTCTTTTCCCCCGGAACTGACTGCGGATTAGGAAATGGCCTCCGTATCATCTGTACTTTGGTTCTCCCGGTCTTTGCTCTGCCTGAATGTAGCCATGCCCCGGACTGGAGGCATGTTGTTGGGAGAGGCGAAATGTGAGACTTTATTGTTGCCGTACAAGGACTCGCCTGCTGTGGGAATTAATTAAACTGGTGAAGCGTGGTTGCAGGTAAAACTGAAGAAATGACTCGGGTATTGTTACCACGTAACCTTGCTGTTTGTATTGTTAAACCTGTTTATACTGACGTTCTCTGCTTTCATTTCGAACCCCCATGAAACGCGTCATGGGGGTCGGTCGGGCCTATGAAAGCTAGCAAGGGCAAATGGACGGAATGCGCTCATCATACATTGTTCCCACTGGGTCTGCTCTGCATCAGCACTGGACCAGTGCTTTGATCAAGTGCAGAACCCGTCAAATACTTCAATTCTCAAATAATGTCACCTAAAGGGTCGTTTGTCCTCGATGTGATTAATCTGACCTGAGAGACCAGGAGGCTTAGTGCTAATTTAGCCATGAAATTAACCGCTGTATTGGCTGATGTGGATATCGGCTCCATACCCTTGCCATCTGAGAAAGAAAATTAAAAGCCATCCAGAGTTAAAAGCCAATTTGGCAAGAAAATGAATGATTGTGATGTAAAGTAAATCTATGAGTTGTGAGATAATAGTGTGTGGGTTGTAGTGGTAGGGATCATTCTGATAGTGACTGGTGTAAGGATGACACAGGCTCGGTGAGTAGACGCTGCAGGAATACCGTATTTCCTTTTCCATTCTGACCATCCACTTTGTTCTGTTCCGATGTCCGGCGCTTTTGCCGCGACTGACGTGTTGCAGAAACACCTGTCCGTTTTAATGTTTAGGAACAATCCAGACACAATCAACCCACTGTACACTCTATCGTCTCGCGAGATCCATCCAAAACGAGGGTAGGAATATTACGTCATTCGCTGATCAGCCACTCTAAGTTGCAGTGGTCAATTAGATGATGCGATGGACAAGGACGATCCATGGTTATTCAGATTCAAAAAACCTTTTCAGAACCACAAAACCGTCCAAGGGGTATTGTGGCAGCCAAAATCCCTTGGCGTTTCTTAATATATTTGAGCTCAAAAAGCCTTTATTTCTAAGAGTGTAAAACAGAAGTTCATGTACCTGTATGGATTGGATGTGTTCTTTGCTGCTCAAAATGTTGATTTTCAACATGCAATATTGAACATTTACTTTCAAATCAGAACAAGGAAATTAAAAACCACTGTTTGCTCACAAGATGACTGGGCATAAAATTGCCTCCGCTCTCATTTGCATAGGAAGATAATTATTTTCAATGTTTTTTCATGAAGATGGGGAAACCTCGTAGGTTTCCTATGCATTTAAATGAGACGCTCGCTCGCGGGATGACTGTCAATGAGCGATGGCGACCTTTCATGTCAGCCGTAGCGTCATCCACCCAACTTCTTGCCTCTAATCTTGTCTATACAGTCGGCTACAGAAGTAAATTCCCACATTGTTTTGAGCCTGCGAGAACTTACATGTAAATTGGATATACATGTATGTATACACTCTAAGTTTCTCCGATCGCAGACCGCTTCTGAAATTCGGAAAGACACCGGATTGGCGACAAAATGATGTCCACTATACGTCTTGTTTCGGCTCAGCCTTTGTTTCAAAGCAACATGGACATTTACTTCTGAATCCGACAATACACCTTATAGTGCCTGAAATCTCAAGAGCGTATTTATCGCAATGTTTTATTGCTACTGAACATGTGATATTACTTTACTTCATTTTTTCACCATATTTCATATTTCATGCTGTTCGTGTTAGCTTTGAATAGAATGCAAATTTCATGTCTCCAGAGTGTCTTCAACGGCACTAGTTTATTGCCTTGTTTATACGTGTGCCTCTTCCAAAGATGATCATTAGTTGCTACATACTAGTACTTCATTGTCTTTTCAACCAAAGAAACCGCCATTCGCAAAAATGATCCAACTGACACTTATGATACTCTGGAGGTTAGCTTCACCACGAGATTATGAGTTTCATTATCAGTTACAATCAACGAAATTACCAAGAAACCTTGATCACTAATTAGCAGAAAATGAAAATGATTCAGACCAGATCGTATCATTGCTTTCATCCACTGTCCAGTGTGTGATAGCTATCAAAGGACAAATTATCTCATAAGATGGACAATTAAACTCCCTTAATATTCCTATTTAGTCACCATTGCTAACGGTTCATTGTATTTAAAAGGAACATGCGCTATTAAAGGGAGACTATAGGCAGGAGCTCGGGTCAGATTAAGCTGCATGATGTCTGCCGGTAGGGGTCTCTCCTCTCACAGTTCACTGAAACTAGTCAAGCATGTAAATTAAATTAAATTGAATTACCATATTTTATAGTGCCCTATACAGGTAAAATGAGCTCTAAGGCACTTTACATTGGTAAAACACTGGTGTAAAACATAAGAAATTTAAAACAATGGTAATAAAGGAAAATATAAAAATTTAAAAAAAAAAAAAAAAAAAAAAATGTACGAGGAATGCATGTATACTATTTTTCACTGAATCAAAGACGACCGATCGCGTTTGCATATCGGTCACAGCATTTGACACTGACAAGGTTCAAGGGGTTCAACGGCGCTGGATGATCATGTCATGACTGTAGAAAATCTAATTCCAAGTAAGATTGTGACACAAATGCAAGAAGTATTTCCCCTTTAACAGTTTTTGTGTTCACATTGTGAATGGTATAAAATCCAACTTGGATCTCTTCGCATTCTACGCCCCGGCAGAACCCACCCTCCTTCTGTTTCAGAGCGCACCGATTCTCCCCACGGTCACCTCCTTACACCTGATTGGACACTTTAATTGTTTAATTAACGAAGAATTCATTCTGTCATATTTGATTTCAAAATAATGTCTCCGGGATGCAAATGAGCTTGATTTACAAACGGTGCCAGTTCTCCCTGATGAACTCACCGTCCCTGGGGAGCTGAGAGGAGATTCTCATGATAAACCTTGCTGCGTCATCATGCAGGTTTTTCCCTTGTTTTACATCTTGTTCATATTCCTCTTTAGTTGTCTTTGATGATTGTGTCCCCTTTATTGTGCAATACAGGCATGAGAAACCTTGACCCCAGGTCCTTTAGAATGTGCTATCAAATCAGGAAATTGATTTCATATGTTAAAAGATACAATGTACATGTACGCTTTCATCGTTTTGCTGACTTCGCCAAATGCATGACATTTGTAATGGGGAACTCGTAAATACCCATCTTAATTATCCTCTCCTAATATTAATCTATATTTGCCAAGACATAAATCATGCCTCTTTGCCTTTTAATTTCTCCTGAAATCACCATCTTCGCCATCTAAGGTCTGGGAAAGCTAAATCTCATTTCCCCTTCATGTCCGACCAGTGTTGGCCAAGATCAAGTTTCATACCTACCATATAATTTTACCATATTCTGGTGCGACCCCTGACCAAAGGATATTGGTAAGAGTCCGCAATCAACACAGTTCCGCTGCCAGACCCGGCGCCTGAGCGCGAACCCCAGGTAAAATGGATCACGGACCTGGACCTCTTCGGATTAATGGCAAATGACCATCATTATCTCAAGATTTCTTAAACATCATTTAATGATACCTTTATTGATGGGTCCATCTAGGATGTCCGTACTTAGCGGACCATCATCTCTGGTCTAACTATTCCACTATTATTTCCAATTAGACTCGGTCCCATCTCAAGTTGCAAAACTAACAGCAAACTTTGTACAGAAAGTGCAGTGACTACGAATTGTTATTAAAATATGGGTGAAATGGACTGTTCTATAAGTGAACAACGAGCCCAAGAGAACGCGACCAAGAAGAGGTAAATATTAGCTTATCACTTGCCAATGAGAGCAAGTTTAAATGAAAATGACTTCCTGGCTATTTCTAAATATTTGAGATGGGTATATTGGACGCCATTGAGGCTTCCTGCTCCGCTGGCGACACTGGGGATGCGGGGCTTGCCGGGGCTGTCAGAGACAGGCCGTACCGCCGTGATGACTTGTCACCCGCAACCGCTATTAAACATCACCAAGCCTATCGTATATCATTGCTGGTTGCTTCGTGGTCTCTTTCTTTTGTTGTCAGAGGAATCGCATTCGACGCGTCAGAAGTCGATTTGGGTTTTCAGTGTCCAGTTTCGAGAGGTGGTAATGTCGGTCACAATTCCACAAGAAGACTGGTGAAGGTGTGTCGAACAAACCCTTCATGAAAAACCCTGATCTTGCTATCATGGTTTGAAAAAGAAAAGAATAAGAAAATTCAAATCACATACTAGTATATACATCAAAAACTCATTGAAGTAATGAGTTTTTGATACATGTAGATTGTTCTGACTGAGCTGCTGGTCCTTTAAGTGTTAATCCATCCAGCGTTTAAGACTATGACAGACTAACTAGCTCTTGTGTTTTATTAACAGCATAGTAATAGCTAGACAGATATTTAATGATTTATAATCTAATTTATGAGGAATTAATGTCATCTCAATGCACTATTGTGAACCAATCATTTCAATGGGTTGGTAGAATTGTCTAGCGCTTGGTAGCTTGGAGTACGGCGCGTAGAATTCTAGACGATGGATGCTCGGATTTAATAAGCGGGCAGGTGACAAACTGTTATGAATCATTCACAGCAGATTGACCAGTCCGAAAGCTCTACCGCACATAGCAGAGGACGATCAACGTTGGTAAACTTCAAACCGAACCGGTTATGTGTGAAGGCGCTGTATGCTTGTTTCAAGACAATCTTCTGACGTAAGATGATTGTAGACAATGTGTTGTCGAGCTGCCTGCCTCAAGACAAAGCGATTTACAAGACCACTTGTTTCGGACAATGGGTTGGCCGATTATGCCAAGACAATGCGAAGCACATGTACATGTACACCTGTTTCAAGACAATGTTGTACACGCTTGTTTCAGGAGAAAGCTTTGTTTATTATACACTATCAAGTACTTTGATGAAACAGAGGACTCTGGTTTGAACGCTGTCCAAACGAAGCGATGTAGCGATACGTTTGTTTCAAGACAAGACGTTGGGCGTTACGGTAGCGATGTTTCAAAATGACTAACTCTCCATTATAGTGGGAATGATGCGATGATTTCGCTAGATAATGTGTAACGAATGGTTGTGAGAGGTTTAGAATGAGTATTGCCACATTTAGGGCCGTGATGGACGGCACCTCCGGGACACGCAGCACCTCCGCGCCATTATAAATCTTGGTTAAAGATGATGTAGGTGCAATGGCGGATTATCTAGCGTCCATGAATCATGGGAAAGCGTTCCCGCCTCCCAAACTCCTCTAATCGCTCCCGAGGGTACGCGGGAAGCAGTTTCACTTTTACCAACTCTTTAAGGTGTGACATGTTTAAGATTTCAAGATATATCATCTGAGAAGTGTTCCTTGTTGCTGAGAATACGTTTTGAGTGAAACCTCACCGAGTCGTAGACACCAACACATTAGATACACTCTCGTTTTTCGATTTGAGTTCCAGATCGATGAACCTTTTGCTGTTGTTCCACCATTGTTGTCAAGTCCAGAAAAGGACACTGAAGGACTGCTCAGCTCAGAGAGACATTCACAGTGCTGTGCCCTTCTTTACATAAAGTGCATCGATATCGGTCCATATGGTCAGTGAATTATTTGATGATGATGTCCCAACAACTGTTGTCAAGTTCAGAAATGGGCCCGAAAGGACTGCTTAGAGAGCCATATACAGTATTCTCCCGTCTTCACATTTCGTCCTTCGATTCAGGTTCCGGATCAATAAATCATTTGTCGATGATGTTCCAACATTGTTGTCATCCTCAGAAAGAATCTCCGCCTCTCCGTCACTGCTAGAATATCATGTTATCAGTACCGAGTTACCTAGCTGTAGCCGGGGAAGGCAGTTCATCAGAATCCTTCTGTTTTTCAATTAACTTGTGGAAATTACGTGAGGGATCCCGAGCCATCCCGTCTCCCTCGAGTAACGCGTCACACCGTATGAAAACCGGCGCGGCAAAAATCATTACTGGTCGATTCTGGATGCGAAAATTAACTCATAGAATATACGGAGGTAGTTCATTAGTTATGAGAGAGTATCAGGAATCAGTGAAAATCTGTTCGATTCACATCTGAAAATCACTGCGTCCTATATCTGCTAAATAATTCATCGTCGCAATTTGAGCATTTCGTTAGGGCTACATGTCTGTATAGAAACAAGGGTGGTATTGAACTATTGTTCAGTGCCAGGTCGATTTCATTGGCGAAGTTCACTTGAACTTCCATTATTCTTTTATCAATTACGCTGCACGATATCCAAGCAAACCTTTCACAGAAAACCAAGTACGTGTAAATACAACACGCGGTTAGGGACAGGTCGGTGTAGAAGTTTGAAATGTCCTGGGATAGAATGTCCGGGGAACAAAGGATTCTATTACATTGTATGCACTTTTAATATCAGAGGTATTGACTGCCGTTATCTCTGTAGAACCGGGCCCTCTTTCCAGGGTGAACTTTCTACTTCCACTTGTACAGTACTGGTCCTTGGTTGGTCGGTCTCCGGTAATGTAGAACATCTGGTGATGTCTAGTCGGATCTCTTCGGAGTCAATGATGAAGCAAAGTACAATTTGTTATGTCTCCTCCAGACTTTGATTTCGGATTTGATGCATTCACAAGTCATTGTGTTGATATTGTTGCGGGCATCGTGGCTGACGTCTCGAGGGAAGGTAACAAGATGCTGAAGCCACTTGTCCGTCACGGCGTTCTCCGCGTTCCTCGTGGCATAATGACAATATCAGAGCTTCAGATAGCATATCACGCGTCTGATAAGTATATAATGTGGATTAACTTGTTAAACGTGGTCGGTATCTCTCTAGGGTTTTCTGAGATTATCTCTGATGAGATACCGGCCGCGGATAGAAAAAATCCTTAACAATGGGACGCTAGTCATGTTTCTATGGTAATCGATGAGATCTTGACGCTGCCACAAGTCGGCTGCCTAAACCTCATTATGGACCACACCTGAGCACCGGGATGATGCTGACCAAGGTTCTGTTATAATTAGGCGTTAAGTTTCAGCGCCAATTATTTGAAGGTCCTTAATGGCTTGTTAAACCCTTGGAACTTAATGTGACCTCTGCTTTGGGATAACATTGTTCTTATGTTATGATGCGGGGAAGCAACTCTTTCAATGGATTCCAGATTATTCTGTATCTATAACCATCCGCGAAATAGCCTAAAAGCACAACGGACCTTGGAATTCTAATTCTCCTTCAGCCACCCTATACATTGTTAACACTATGAAGCCGCCCCGTCGGCATTTCTTCCATTCAAACGTCTCGCTTACTCTCTTTCTAATCACACCATCCAATCCACCTCTATCTTTTTCCTCCTTACTTCTGCGTCTTCTTACAACATTTTACCCTCTCATCCTTTCACAAGCGCAGCCCCAAAGCAGTAGCCTGTTTCTTTCCCCTATCCTTTCTCCCAAACCATCTACCACCAAATATCATTTTCCTCGATGCCTCAGCGTCTTTTTGTAACGTTTTGCCTCTTATCCTCTCAAGAGCCGCCCCGAAGCACTATTTTTCTCATCACCAGCTGACCACGGGGCGGTTGGACCAGATCCTAACCAGCTATATGAGATATTATAACTCATTAAGAATTCCATTAAGGAACTATAATACGCTGCCTCCGTCGTCGTATCGATTATAAATATCTATTCAAGATCCGCCGCACCATTGGCCGAGTCCGCAGCGGAATCTGAGCGCGCCCGATTTCTCCAATACCAACACAAAGCATGGAGGATCCTCTGGGGAGAAAACCGGAGACTTGTCTGTCAGATGTTGATGCATAAGATCCGAAAACACAAACCGTCTACGGTTTCCTTTTATGGTTTAATGAGAAAATGACTTGATTATTAGATGTTGCCGATGCAGGATTACTTGGCTGCGTTAAGTGATGCGGCCACACCTGATCACTGGAGTCTGGGCGGATTAGTAGAGTTCATCAACGCATCTTCCCCTCAGTGAACGGATATATCATACAGGGTGGTACTGAATTGGTTCGTCCAATAATAATGTTTGGCGGGATATCTGACCCGGACAACAAGATCCGTCAATTTTGAGGCCCAGCTTTTTCATCGATATATATTTTTCATCGGTGTATGTGTAGGCTAGTGCTAGTCTGTTGGGGTTCCCCCTAGAAACAATCAAAGTCATCGTCTAGAGACTGTCATCGAAAAGAAACTGACGTTTAATAAATTTTGCAAAAAAATCCCAAAGGGTTAACATATCATTTTGATCACGGCCAAGTTTCCCTTCGTCAAATGGATCTAAATGCGAGCGTCCTGGCGGAGATAGCCGGCCAAGTCTCTCGCTTAATCCAGGGTTTGCCTGACGAACAGACGGACCTATCACGGCTGACACTCAAACTAGACGCCTTATCAGCCAAGGATCAAAATATGAAGGAATGCTCCTGTGCGGCTTGGATTATGTTCGTGTTGAATGAGTTTGAGACAAATATTAGACCATTTAGATCGGTTTTTGCTCGACAAGAACTGGCCCTTCCGAAGGATTTTTGTGCCATAAAACAATAGATTTCATGCAAATTACGAAGTCAACAATAAAAAGGACAATGTCGTTGTCTTACATATCCCCCAACTTATAATGCGTGTCAAATTCATTGAAAATCTCCTAACCGTCTGCGCTCCAGATGAGATAAGAAGAAGAAGAGAAAGAAATTTAGGATTAGGTAGATTTTTTCCTCTTTACGCATGTAAGAAATCGATACCTTCAAAGCTTCTGGTTATATCTTATTCAAAAAGCAATCAAAGCGAAAGTCTATTAAACAAACCACTGCATCCACCTCCTTGATTGCCGTGTGACCGAGAACAGACCCCTGACGAATACCTGTCTCACAAATCTAATTAGTCAGAAACGTGATCGGGTTATTTAATATTCATGAAGCTGGCACAGGTTTCTTGTGTCGGGAAGTGACGACCAATATACGATGACAAGTATTCAACAAGATTCGGTGACAGCGGTGACATGCAGCCAGTGTAATACAAGCTTTATACATGACAATCCTCCAAAGAACTTTTCCAAGTCTCAACATAAAAATCGATTCAACTTGAGAAACTCTATCGCAAAGCCTCATCATGCCTGAGCTCAGTTGCTCAATCGCCGTAAAACGCCAACGTTAGCTCATATAGCCGTTATCCTCTTCAGTAAATATCATTTACAGCGTTGGGAATTAACGCCAACGTTACTGCAACATGTATGAACGCCGATATACATGTAGCAATCGAACCCTGCGCAATACTGCCCGGGTTCGAATACAGGAAGATCTGATCATTCTCTGGAAATTCGTGGCTCCTCACAGTCCTTTGAATAAGATACGATTCCCTTGACCCATGTTGGGCGAGGGCATAACAGGCTAAAGATCAAATACAAATCAAAAATCATGAAAATATGGCAAAGATACGGAATGGGCCGGAATCGACCAGTTTCAACTCGATACTATACTTGGCGCATGTACATCTGACAAGCCGCGGCAATCTCGACAAGGAAATGTAAAGATATCGGTGTTAAATTCATTCTGTCGGCCTTGGAAACGGACCTGATAGCGTGATGATGAAGGGTTATCTCTCTTCGATCCAGAGACAGCGATTTAAATCACATTTCTCCAGCCACCTCGTCTCTCGGGAGAGGATGAAACGATCACATGTGTTCATTCAACCAATCATAATTGAGACATTTCACGGCTCGGTTGCAACCCCATCGTATTTGGTGATTTGGACTAATATAGTTATCATGCACAGATGAGACCAGCGTCTGCTATGGCGGGGATCCGTGTGGTGGTTTCAATGGATTCGCCACAGACTAGCATCTTACATAAAGCTAATAATATTCAAAAATCCTTTACCACACTGTTGTGTCGTCAAATGATCGAGCAGGCTACCCCCAAAGAGAAGTAAAATCTCAATCTGATTAGAAGACTACAAATGGTATTACAAATGAATCTGTCCCATTGGCGCGCGTAATCTTTTCTCTGTAAAAGTCGCACACTGATTTATGTAACATCCATCCGTCTTGATAACCAAGGAGTTTAATAGGTTGATATAATGTCATTATTGGTGACTTTTATCATACCACATGAGGCCAACTTCCTCAGATATTCAATACTGCTAGTATATTCCTATTCTTATCGCCTCTAATGACAGTTCATAGATGTAAATATACAAGAAATATCCATACGTTGTATTTTTCATGAGGACATCCTATGTTGTGTTCCTGTTATAAATGGCGGCCATTTGCGTCCAAGATGGCTTCCTTTGACTTGGTGTCTTATCTCCCTTCACCTGTAGGAGAGTGCCCATCAATCATGCTCACACGGGCCGTTATCTACAACACATTACCCGTTTTTGGTGTGTCGTGTTTAATTCACTGTCTAATGGATTACGCGTTCTCAATGGTCACAAATGATGGTAGTAAACTTTGGGCCGGCTGTATTTTTCTTGAATCTTTCACACATTCTTTGATAAAGATACCTATTTTACGAAAGCATTACATAGTATGTTCGATCACCTTGACCTACAAGTCCTTTTGGATGAACTTCGATCAGCAGCATCAATAACAGAGTTAGGTGTTTTTCACATCTTCTCGCTTTTACCTCTTCGCTGAGGATCTGAGGCCCAATGGTTGATTTCATTCAGGGTTGATCTGACAGCCATTACGTTGCAACTGTACGGATGAAACAATACTCTCAGGCATTCTTGGGCTGAAACGAACTTTAAGCAAGGCAATCAAAATGCAAATTGGAAAGGAGTTTGGTTTCTGGTGGAGCGCGCATCATCGGCGGATTTCTAGTAGAGGAGGCGATATAAAAGGATGCGCGGGTCACCCACGGCTCACCTTCAGTTAGACGCCGGGATTACGATGTGATGTATTCCCCTTGGAGAGTCTGTCACAAACATACCAGTTATTGGATCACAGGATTCGATCAGCGCCGATCTCCAATAGAAACCCCGCCATTCTGAGCGGCAGATTCCCGCGTTCTGATGACTATTTTATGCAATCGTTTCATCATAACGTCCCGCGGATGATATTTTTGATAATACCTCACCTTTGACATTAATAGTTCCGTTGTCATGGAAACATAAAACAATCTTCACCGCGGGTTTAGATGCTGCTTCATTATGCTAATTCTTGGAAGATATGCATCCATTGGAAGTTGTTCATTTGACCCAAGAGGCCTGTTTTGCGAAGATAACTGTGCGGGACGGGACTTATCTGCATTCGGCCAACTTTGATCACCTGGCGGAGGCGTTAGTGCACCACCATGACTCGTCAATAGACTCTCATTTCATCTACATGTAGCTCTTTCTTAATTGAACTTCCTTAAGAAACCGGTGTACACTTCTCGAAATAAAAGTTTTTGATCTTGTGGAATGACAAATAAAATGCTTCTGCAAACACAATGCAACCCTAAGATGGTTTTGTGGATCTCAAAAACCTGAGATTTTCATTTTACCATAAAACTTCGGAGGGTAAATATCGCGATTCTCGTTCGCTCTAAAACGAGACCAGTGCTCGTATCGTGCCACAGTGAACAGTTCTTGACTATCCCAGCTTTAACAAATCCTTTAGTCCATTGTTCGGTGGCAGTGATTCGAATGATAATAATACACTGCTCTCAGAACCCAGGAAGTATATCAACATCATATGAATGAATTAAGAATGATCAATTTTCATAGCTTAAGTACCGGAGTGGATATTGTTCATCGTGAACAATGGGAGACCGTTTACTGGCGGAAGGAAGCTGGGGCTACCCTTCACGGGCGTACGCCCATCAATAACGGCCATTCAAAGGATCTCTGGCGGCGGATTTGCATTCTAGGTGATATAATGTTTCATGCATATTTCACAAAATGTTGACAATCACGCTGGTGATGATACTTGAGATTGTTTAACTAAGTCATTCCAATAATTAAAGGGGGTCCTCATTTGATTTTGATGTTCCGGCAATCATCAATACATTTGATATTGCCGGGGTTTTAACTCAGTGTGCATACCCTATTCACACTGCTCACCTTTCAAAAATTCCCTGTTTACATGTTGTAATTTCATGAACGAATCGCCAGACTTATTAGACGAACGCTGTCATTACGTTATTTTGCAATGCTTTAAATGATAAAAATGAGTCAAAGATCCGTGAATTTTTAGTATTGTCCATAGGCGGCCTCGTCTCGGCGCCCTATCTCTCTTCCAGGCCATGTGGCAGGCCGCGCTCTCCCCGCCGCGCTATCTGACCAAGATCAATGTTTGATAGCGGACCACTCGACCAAAATCAAACAAACTGTCACACTTACTGACCAGATTTATTCTTTATGTCCTGATCATGCTGTTCAGCTGAGATGGAGACCAGTGTATGTACTGGGTGGATGGTGAAAACCTTCTCTGTTAGCACTCCGACGTGTTCTCAGTTGTCGTTTTTAAAGGCCACAGTCCCATCGAAAGACTTGGTCGGTACTTTGTGGACATGGCAAATTGTATTGACAATCTTACTGACGAATCTTGCTGACGATCATTTTGCTCAGAATGTTCGTTTTTCTGCTCAGAGAAATCGCATCGCGAAACGAAGACAAAATAGCTGTGTCCTAATTGTCTGTCAATACTATTGTAATGAATTTACACTTGCACGAAATACCATCATGGCAAAGTAAACACGGAATATGGATAAGAGCATCTTAAATGGGATATTATCTGAAGCTGCGTGCACGACGAATTCATCGATTCCTTGCTCCGATCCCGTCAAGATGTTCATTGAGTCTCCCCGTATCTACTCATAACCAACATGACCAATGCAGCAAGATTAGGCATTGTTAGAGTACGAATCTGGCTTTACATGGATACGACCGGTGTAAGAGTTTTTCAATGTTTCCCATATCTTAGTATCAGTCGTAGAAACCATGACTTTTCAGTATGGGAGCACAGAGAAACATGTCTTTCTTGTTTCTTGTTTTCTTGTTTTTTTGTTTTAGCATTCCTAAAAAGTAAGGGGATAATCAGAAACTGAAACACTTAAAAACATTACACCGGATTTCTTTATTTGAAACTGTGTAGATCCACCATCAACAAGTCAATTTTGATGTTGTCCCTCCTCTATCGCGTATAGACTTGACACCATGCAGTTACGGATTCACCATCTCCCTCTCTTCCATGGTGTAAACATGATTAACGTGATTCCAGTCTTAGAGGAACCACGGGCAGGCAGAACGATGGTTTCCTCTGTGCCGAACATGAAGCTTTCAAAATGCTCATTACGTTTTTACAACAAACATTACTACCATTACTCAACATCACAACACCACAAAATGTCCTTCAGACGACATCGCAATTCCGTCCTCAAACCGAGTTAACTTCTGATCTCCTTGCCTCGTCCACTCAAAGCACATCCAAGTCGAGAACGGACTGCTTGTGCCGTGTCGAGATCAAGGTTTCATTACGACAAGTGTTGACCGACAGAAGTGCAAACACCCAACCAGACTCTCCTGAAACACTCCACATACATCGTCTGCTTGATCGCCAATCCTCATCAGCCTTGCAAGAAATACGTTTGATACCGCATTTCTGCATGTATGTTGTGATTTTTCGGCTATGTTAGGCGTTTTCGCTGCTCGTATACATGAACATTGTATACGCCAAGGACACAAAGTGCCCAAGCGAACGCCTCGACCATTGATACGAAGGGCGCTCTCGTTGGCGTTTCGGGGACTTTTCAATAACTCCATCCGTAGCTGCTAGCACAGATGAACGATATAACACAATATTAACTTCAAATGTGGACATCTCACTCGAGATCCTGCAGGATTTGGATCATTTCTGGCGGGATTTTTCTCCCTCTGTAAGCTCTCAGCATCGAATGTCATATCGTCATCAGCATTAATAAATGCACGTTTTAGTGTTTGCATTATCTTCAATTTCGAGTCAACAGTCCCGGTTTGACTTTTTCTGTGCAGTAACTTTGAGATTAGGTCATGTAACGCTCCTTGAGGTTTGCTTGACATGTGATTCCCACTCGAGAACATGGAAAGTTTTGTCAATGAATCAGCATGAATGCAAAAACAACTTCTCATGGATAAAGTTTCTCACTGTAGTACATGCATTCGGTTTGTCTTTCACTTAAAGCGGCCCAAATTAATTGCATGAGACAAAATTCGCTCATCATTGTGTCTCTACTATCATCATCATTATTGTCATCGTCATCATCATCACCATCAACATCGAGTTCCAAGGAAGATATCTAGAATGGTAAAGAAGAGTAGAAACTGAGTCATAAACACGACTTTTGCTACCGTCTCCTCTCTTTGCCAGTGTCAAGGTCCCGTAATACGACGTTGCCTCTGATCCAAACCCCAGCAGGTGTTTCGTACCCTGATAGGAAGTGTATTGTCGCTACAGTCAGCCAGGATCTACAGAGGAAATTACTTTGTGCCGCGATTATCCTGCAGTGTTTTCAACAAGACTCTTACAAAGGGTTGAAAGCATCTCAAGCAGAATCAGTTGACTTTACTAGGTAGCTAGTATTCAGTGGTTAACTCTTTAAAGAGATTCTATCTTTGAAGTATTCTGGGTGAAATGCACGCGGGTCGGATCAGGAAGGTTGAGCTCTTGTCTTCATTGTTTATGAAAGAATAATACTTGAACAGGGATGGCTGCCGGTGGTCCGGTTTGGCTCTCGTTGACGAAGACATCATTGTTCATCTCTGAGTCCAACTATAACTGGAGAGCTGGTTTCAAGGGCACTTCTTGGAAGTGGCCATTTTCACCGGTTTTAAGATAATAAGAAGCTGCATGTATAGTGCAACTTGTAAAACAAAATTATTGTGGAAATCTAGACAACTTCTATAGCTGTGAAGCCATTTGTAATGATAAAACAACACAACTGGTCCTTAGTGGAACTTCGGGAGAAAACACAGAGAGGTTGCCGATCTGCGAATGTTATGCGCATCGGAACTCTGGACAGCATTACAAATCAAAGGCCGTATTAAACGATGTCAACGTTTGATTAGTAAGTGAACAAAAAGCAAAGCTGAATAACCTCCGGGGACACGATTTCGCAAAGTCACAGATCCAGCAGCTTGTTTTCCAAGGTGATTGGAGACAACATTACCAACAAAAGATATAAAAATGATAATTTCTGGTAGCGGTGGTATATTTGAGCTGCTCGTTCGCCGAATCAACAGAATCTGTTTATCTTCCATATACCTATCAGCAGTCTCCATCTCTTTCCAATAATGGAGTGATCAGAGGTCTCCATCAATCGGCCGGCATTCCCTGATAGAAAACATGCCAATCATAACCTGTCAATCACACATAACTCGCGGCTCTGCCGGAGATGGCTTCGGTTTGCCGCGTAATTGCGGGTCCTGTTGGCATCGCCGATTCTGACGCGGCCAGATATACACTTGATTTGCGTGGGTTTTTTCGACAAGCCACCAGGCAAGGCATTTTCTGATTCCAGCATCACATTTTCTACTCTTGCAGGAACTGTTGGCGTACAAATGTAGAACTGAATACGCCCTTCGTAATAAAGAACTTAATCAAAAAATCGTCAATAATACATCGGGATGGATATAACTGATCTTCAGTTTGGTAAATTTGACCCAAAATTTAGTGTAGCCGTCACGTATAACAAAAGTACATTACCGTATAGACACTGTTGACCAGCTATACAAAGATAGTGAGTCGACCTTGTAGAAAATGAAACCTCTTGCCTCTCAAATATCAAACGAAAAAAACGGCGATTGGTTTAAGGATGCTAAGGAATCCTGATAAGTCAGATTAAGACATGACTTACATGACAAGGTGACGGCCTAACCTCTGGACCATCCGCAAGAACAAAGCCATCATGCCGCTCCCCGCACTGTCAGTCCATAATTGCTTTTTACCAAGGAGTATGTGGCAGTCCTGCTCGAGTGATGCGGAGCCACCGCATCTTGACAGATCCAAGTCTTCAGAGACATTTTGTAATTACCTCACCATATATCCGCGACCTTTGTAACGCGATATTTTCCAAATGAGTTTCGCGGTGGCAGTGGTGGAGAGGAATTGCCAGTTTTTATACTAACCCCTCAACTGCGCAAGTCAAGTAGACTTCTTTGATGAGGGATGTGTTGGTCGAGAATATAGGGGTGATCCTTCCCTTGAGGCTTCTTGCTTTAAAAGTATAATGACACTGTTCATCGCCACTGGTTGGTTAATAGCGTTAAATAGGTTAATATTTGGAGAAACTTTCAAACATTGCCAGCTATCTTCTTTGAGCACACTTTTTTGTCCGTTGCAAAATAACAAAACTTTTCTTGCAATTACGACATTTGAACCAGAAGATACGGATTAAAACGATGAGTCAGATGAAAGAATCGAAATATAATATTATTTGCATATAAAACAATTCATCATAAAGTGGTCTTCATCCTCTATTGTTTTAGTCGTGGCAATCAATAAACTATTTATTGAAATCTGCGTCCAGGAAACAAGTGCGCTCGGGTCTATCGCTCTGACAAGGCGGGATAAATTTGTCATTTGGGCGTGACAATGATGGATTGCGAAGGTGATTAACTTATCTGCGTCCAGCTATCATTAAGTAGAAATCTCCGCTCTAACAAAATGTTTTTCCAGCCCTCTTGAGAGAGGTGCCTCGGACGGGAGGCTGAATGTATCAATCAGGCGTTTGAGAGCTCCCAGGGAACCAAGGTAAACATGGCCATAGAAAGGAGTCTAATCAGCTGTGATTACTTCTCTAATTGTTGTTTCTGATGCTGCTTCCTGGGTAAGTTTTGAGGTTTGGTGATATTTTAAAGGCCAGCGCCATTCGTTAAAAAAGTTACCTTTAGTATGTGGAGATATAAAATTATATTTGTTGAAAAACTGCAATTCAAATTGTCTTCGGCAAATTTAACTGCAGTACATGCTCCAATCGAATGCACTTTACAGATACAAACACAAATAAGTTTTGAATGTTCAATGTCGTGTCATGGTATAGTTTTGACTAGACTACCTCGTCAAATCGTCTCTGGGTTACTTCCAGTCTGTCGGACCCCATTAGCCTCCTCTCCAATGCCTTGATGGGGCATTATGGCATTATAATGGATGTCGTATGAGGCTCAATACGTCTGTGCCCTTGAAATTAGACACTAATCACAATAGATGTTTTGTTTTGCGTCATTTAGATGGGGAAGCACATCTAGATTTATGGGTAACTTATTAGGATCGATGCGCCCGCTTGTTGTTTGATCCGGGGACGGCGACCCGGCAGCAGTGATCGCATTGCCATGCAAGACCCATTGCATGCGTTGACAAAAGGGAAAAAATGTAACATCAGAATCTGGAGCTAGGTGCGCGTGCACACTACGGCTGTGAAGTGTTTCATGACTTGCAACATCGTCCTGTTCGTGTAGGCTATAGGCCTTTTACTATTGAAATTGACAATCGAGGAAACACATCAGACAGTCGGACATCCAAGAGGTAACTTTCACATCCAAGTATAAGCACAAAATGGAATATTAGTAATTGATCAATGGGGCTGTTAACATTCAGCGATAGTAGTCTCAGCTCCCCACCTCATTGACACTAACAGCTGCGCTCTGTGACGATCATGATTATACCTTCAGGATATATTACTTATCAAAATCTAATTCCCTTCAACTAATAACGCACTGACTAGCTTTAGCGTCTTCTTGTGGCAAGGCCAGGTCTGTCAATTTCTTCATGGTGCATCAGCAAATACCATTCCTGTCCGTATTTCCATTTGCCACTGAACCCAAGGACGAATTTGAGGCTTCCCCTTGTAAATGCCTTGTCATTGGCTCATTGCAAATGTCCGATTTAAGATGTCTTTGGTGTTACAGAGACGGAGAATCACTGCGTCCAACTCTCTGAAGACAAATTGTTTTGGCCTGATGCCGATGGACATGGAGATATGACGATTGGTTAGAAATTGATTTATATTTTTGTGTATGAATCTCATCTTATTGAATGATAGGAATTTAGAAACAGAAGTTTTGCGGTTGGTTGGATAATTGAGGGAAGGAAATTCCATCAGAGTATAACCAGGTTTCTGCTTTGTATAAACTGGTTGTGGAGTGTCGTGGCGCATCCCATTTTATGGCTTTATTAGGATTAAGAAAAGAGCAGAAAAGTCCTCTTATTTTCTCTTCCGTTTCTATCTCTGTACTGGTACCTAAATTTATGAAAAGCAGTTAGAGTGCCAGCCTCTCGCCGGACAAGGTTTCAGACGAAAGTGCAGTCGACCAGCCAGTAATCTCAGACTGGGATGAGAACAAACGAAGTCTAGTTAACCAAGAGAATATTCTTCTATGATAATCAATTAAGGTTATTTAGGCTTATTTTGACTGAAATCCGAGTCCCTGCCTCTGAAGTACATTGAACTGTACATCTACCTGTATCAAATTTCGGCATTTACGCGACGCGATACATGATTGCAATAATGTGATAAACATTCTCATGATATCATAGACAGTTGGAAACCATTTGACATTCATCTAATGATAGAATTCGTCTCAAACTTCCAATGATAAAGTCAAAAGACTAATCCTCTGCTTCCAATATAATGTCGTCTGCTTCTATCTTCTGCTTTCAATAATGGAATCGTCTGCTTCTCCTGGCAGATAAAGACATGTCCGTCAGATCGTACATAACGAGGTTTTCACTTGTTGTGCTCATCAGAGATGAGATTCGTGATTGGCCGCTGTAGCCCGGGGGTACCGAGTCCCTCGGGTGAGGTCAGGGAACAAGATCCGGTGAATCAAAGCCTTCTGGTATCTCATCTCAACTTTGACGAAAACAAAAAGTTTTCCGCAAGAGTAGCCACCTTTGCCCTGACTTTCACTTTGTCTTTGATGATAGTTCCATTAACTTGTCAAGACTCATATCCAATTCGTATCTCAAGTGCGAGGATCTCCACAAAAGAATCACCGTGTTTTTCGCAAGTGACTGGTCTCCTTCGACATTTGCTGATCTTAGTGACTTTACGCTGATGTTCACATGAACGGCGTAGGTCCCCAGCTTCAAAGTCACAGAGATTATCAAATTTTATTCCAAATGTCATTTATTTGCATCTAGATGTCGTTCCGTCCCAGAGGGAGTCGGAACTGTCAGTACAGCGCATTCTTGCTCGTTTGAAGCCATGCTTTTCTGAGCAGAAGAGAAAACTAACGCGTCAATAAAGTTGCCGCTGGCCTATAGATGGTGTTCTGAAACGAACCCGTCAGCAAGATGTCGTATAGTAGGTACGCCGATAATTACAATGTATTGAGGAGCAGTGGTACAATACCATTGTATAGTGGTGTTGTTCTCTCACCCATGTATATTGTATAACGTATAATACCATTGTATAGTGGTGTTGTTCTCTCACCCATGTATATTGTATAACGTATAATACCATTGTATAGTGGTGTTGTTCTCTCACCCATGTATATTGTATAACGTATAATACCATTTTATAGTGGTGTTGTTCTCTCACCCATGTATATTGTATAACGTATAATACCATTGTATAGTGGTGTTGTTCTCTCACCCATGTATATTGTATAACGTATAATACCATTGTATAGTGGTGTTGTTCTCTCACCCAATGTATATTGTATAACGTACAATACCATTGTATAGTGGTGTTGTTCTCTCACCCATGTATATTGTATAACGTACAATACCATTGTATAGTGGTGTTGTTCTCTCACCCATGTATATTGTATAACGTACAATACCATTGTATAGTGGTGTTGTTCTCTCACCCAATGTATATTGTATAACGTATAACGTATAACGTATAATGTATAACGTATAATGTATAACGTATAATGTATAACGTATAATGTATATAATGTATATAATGTATAATGTATATTGTATAACGTGTATTTTCCCTTGCCGAGTATGACCATCGACCCCCATGGAAGCTGTTTCCGAGGCCTAGGTGCGAGCGAGCTTTGTTTAAAGACAATAGACCGTGTTCTGGGCTAAGCCTCAATCCTTTTGACTGCAAGGAAAGCGGCAAAAAACACGTGCATAGAGTTTTGAAGGCAAGACATTGGTGGTCGGCAGCATCCTGGTTTTAACGTCCTAGTTATTTACCACCACCAAGACTCGAGAAAGACTAGCCTGTTTGCATTCTTGCAGCCAGCTATCTTGTGACAAGACCTTCTTTTCACTCCGGTCTAATTATCAGTATCATTTTGTTGCCAAATATAGTCAAACAATTAAACAATAGATACATTATGAGTGTTTTTGTCCGCTTATTAGGACATTACGCAAATTGTCTTCATTAGGGAAAATTGTCCGAAGTAGGCCATGGGAATGTGCGAGTGACTGGTGATTGACAGGGGGTCACCAAAGGTCACCGATAATCACACGAAATGAGAAAATAATGTCGTAATTGCTGGTAGTTGTCAAATATCCGCAAGTAATTGGTGTCGCTCTTCATCAATAGGTTAGCCGGTTCCTGGTCAGGAAATTTGTCTTCTGGCGTG
The DNA here is from genome assembly GCF_910592395.1 of Lineus longissimus. Lineage (NCBI taxonomy): Eukaryota > Metazoa > Nemertea > Pilidiophora > Heteronemertea > Lineidae > Lineus > Lineus longissimus. Next base: position 1,991,733 of record NC_088309.1, read on the forward strand.
GTTGCTGACTTAGAGAATAGTCTGGCGAACCATTCTGCTGGTAGAAGGGAGTGGGCCAAAGATACGTCATCGGCAGGCACAACGGAAATAAACTGGTTTAAGTGGCGGGCGTTGCTTTTACGACAAACTCGAATTTGACGACCATAAAAGACAAAAAATAACAAAATCCCTATAATTTCGGCGCAAATTAACCCATGTTGACACCAATTATACAACCTAGTTTGCCCAATATCAAAATTAAGAACATTCGGTGTTTTCCCATCGTCTGTGGCGCCGTAATGTGATCTCTGCGGATCGGAAATCAAGAAGAAGCAAGGGTCAACCAGGTAATGGATCAGAAATGATGAGAGAGGTTTGACTGTGAACTGTCCAGGATTCGAATCCATACTATCATATTCCCGTTTCCCATTTTCATATCCGATCATTCGCAGTGCAGTTTAACTCCTTGCCTTGGTACCAATGCATGTAGCTCCTTATTCCACGCTGCACAATGCAGCAAAAACTTATTAAATGCTCATTAAATACTGATTAAGACAATAAATCTCTCCTCAGTAAAACTGCCAATTCGTCGCCAGCAGGTGTGAAGATGAATCCTCGGGTGATGCTGATCCTCCATCATCCAGCCCCCTGAGACTCACAACTATGAATCATTGCTGGTCGACAAAGCCCCTGTTTGTCGGCCGACTGTAGGGGTGCAGATTTAATTGTGGGGTCTGTATTGTCGGGTCCTGTCCCCCGCTAGGACGGCCCCTCAGTGCATCGTTAGTGGTGGTGGAGTATGTAGCCTGGACTGGTCATCCAGAAGTATATTGTCATCATTCTATGGGTTCATCGTTACAATCACATCAGTGTTGACTTTTATTAGCAGGGTTATTTTGGCCCAGGTTTTGCCTATCCCTTGGGAGATGGAGTACGATGTGCAAGGTGGCCAACTCTGTTTGGGGGGCACTGTTGGGTAAACTGATATCTATAATTTGCAGAGTTTGATTTGGAACTGATTAAAACAAAACGAAAATATCAATTACATGTACCGGTATACCGACGACATATCTTTAGGTCTGGACTAACATTGGCACGAGGTTCCGTACAGATGTTGACCTAAACACGGGTGTCTGGACATCCAAGTCCCCAGTGTCCATGCCCAGCACTGAAGTGGTCATCAAAATGCATAGAATAACATTTAGTTGATTGCATGGGGCCGTAGATACATCCATCATCTTGCAATGACCGGTATGGCGCATCATAATCTACGCAAACATCATTGTTTATTTGAAACTTTCAGCAGTTCTCAACATAAGCGTTCCCTTGGCATGGAGTGTCTGTCGATTCCCGGCCAGATTCTGAATAAATATTCGCTGGTGGACAATTAGAGGTGACTAGATAAATGAAATATGACACCAAGACGTATCGCTAGTTATCGCCGTAATGTTGTGGTGTGTCCCCAACGTCACGGCGGCCATTTTGGTGGTGCTAGCCGCCGATTTAGCCATCACAGACTCAGTTGGTATACTTGTAGCATAATTTGTTTGTAAAAAAAGAATTGGTAAAATATGTCATGTGCAGCAAGAAAAGAACGATCTTTTTTCTAGACTGCGATAATGTGCGATAAAGTGATTTCGGAAGTGTTCTGCATGCTGAGAAAGTAACACTGCCTTTTTTTATAATGAGTGCTACCCAGCATATCACCCATATAGTACTGCCACTGACTCCCATCATCCGCGGAGATTAGCATTAGGCTAATAGCCGCTTGATGCCACAGCGAGATGCTATCATGGCCAATCCAATAGCATTCAAAGTGTCATTGAATGCCATTCTCATAATCCATTTTTCTTTCTCTCTAAACATGGATTACAGTCACAATCGTATTTCTCATTATTTCAGCGTTCACCAAGAATGGTGCCTCGGCTCAAAATCTAGGCAACACATTACGGGTTCATTAAAAGGCATTCTCATCATCCTATGTTTTTTTCTGTCCCAGCACGAACTACATCACGGTCTTGTAATTTCTTTTCACAATAGATTTAGAAAAGCAACAACATTGAAGGCCACCTTTTTAATCGTATAATATGTCATTTTCCTTTGCTGCTGTTTTACACCGGTTACTGTGACAGTCAGCCTTTCGTTACTGCTGCACTGAACCGAAAAAGTTGTCCTTCCATGACGTTATTTTGCCCCTCAGCTCGAAGTGAAAAGAATTCAGGCCGAGCCCAATACACGGCCTATTGTCTTTGAACAAAGCCCGCTCGCACCTAAGGACTAAATTTCCATTGTCATACTTTCTTATCAACGGCTTATCAGGGCAAATCTTGATAACATCAACCCACCAAAAAGCTTTCATGGGGGTCGATACGCCGATACTTGCAATGGCAAATACAACTAAGCGAGGCTTTTAATACGCGCTATTGCCTGCTATCCAGATCAACTCCACATTGGTTCCCTTTTTTGTTCCGTGGAATGATGTTTGATCAGGTTTCTCTGGTTTCTGCTTTTTCTGGGAAAATAAGCGTATGTAATCATGATAATGGCGCGGTCGCTGGTCGGTATCCAGCGTCTGCTACATCTGAAACTGATCCCTTATCAAACACCAAAAGCAGATCTCTTAAGTACAGTAACAAGCAACTCGCGAAAATCCCACCAATTAATTTCTGTTTACATATCGTTGTCCCAGAGGTCACCGTGTGTGCCTTGAATGCGGCCCATCGACACTAGCTCTCCCTCCTGATGACACTGGCTGACTCTCCTGATCAGCGTCTGTTGACAGATCACACTTGCAGATAGTGTTTCATTTAGTTGTTACCCCCTGGTGGAGACCTGTGTTTGATGTAGGCAAGCTCATCTCGGTTCCAGGGGAGCATTGATTGTGGTCTGTTTGTTGTTGCCATCTCGGGCTGCCATTGTCATCACCTGATGTAAGGTCACGTATTGCTTTCTAGGGTGAATATGCCTTTTGAGTGCGCATCCTCGAAAAATAAGCCTGTGACACGCCGTTTCGGGGACATGTGATCCTTCCTTTAGATGTTCCTATATGCGATAAGCTGCAGGCTTGCCATTTTGGGAGCATCTTCCTTCAGAAAATTTTGAAACGTACGATTTCAGGCCAATCCTGATGATATATGAATCGAAAAATATTGAGCATGAGAGGATTTCGGAACACCAACCCCGGATCCCAGCTACTGAGCTGGGTTTTTTTGTTTTGTTTTCAAGTAAGGAATTCTGGTTTCGTAACCAAATTAGTGTATATCAGAGATGTAACGACAGACAGTAATTGTGTTATTTTATTGTCAGAGGAATGATTAAGTAGTTTTTAAGGATTGTTTTGTTGTAATATCGATGATCGGCCAGCCCACCCCATTTTTGACACCAATGCTCTCAGTCCCAGGCAATTACCATGGATAATTAGCCAATTTGTGAAATGAAGCGGGTTGTGTCCAGTAATCATGTGGTAATTTACTGTTATTTGTCCAGCCTTTATCCAGTTTAGCTGCGATTACGGCGTAAAAAGTTTAACACTGACATACATTCACTCTTTCTGGTGATATCCTCAAAATTCGCTTGTGGATTTCTGTTCGCAGGCACATTTTGTAACCCATACGTCATGTACGACGACGAAGAACGAAGGTCTGTGGTTCCATCAAACCCTTAGTTCATTTGTTGAGGTGCGAATATTCTTTTTACTTAACACGCTACACAAAATAAGATACAAAAAGGATACCGTATGTAAGATTTACGACTTGACTGCTGACTCCCTCCATTCGATCGAATCAGGCGAAAGTTCTCTCATCTACATTATAAACCATAATTTATAATAAATCCCGAAAAAAGGCATAAGCAAATATCATTACACTGTCCAAACAAATGTAATTCTCCGCATAATAACTTCGGGATCCTTTCGGTAGCAATCTGTGTCGCGATCCGCAAGAGCTTTCCCGGCATAGTGGTTGTTTCCTATGGAATATATCACCAACAACAAGGAATCGAAATTATTGATCAGATGATCCAGATATTCAGATATCGTGATATTATTGATGATTTTGTGAGATTTCTCCATCGATATGGCCTGATTTTCATCAGCTAGTCAACAACCTCTGCTCAGAATCGATAAGTTGGTGATATGAAGTTTCTACACTCTTAGAGATGGGTGTTGCAGAGGTTTTCACGGGCAAACACAATGAACCCTTTTCTATAAAAGGCCTTTTCCAGCGCCAGATAAGGATTTGGACGGATAACTTACTGCTTACTGGTTTTCTTGAAAACATGAAAAGGTATTGATTTTAGGTTAAGACACATGGTCGATTTCCTTTCCAAATTAAACTCGTCACTGTGAGACAGCGTAAAGACAGATCGGCCCCTTCTCCACTCTTCCACTATTAATTCTTGGCTCATTACCGTGCAACCCTTGGCTGAAAATGACCTCAGAATCATTCCAAAACCCGCAAGCTAGGTTGAAAAGTAATGAACTTCATTCCCTGGTGGGTTATCGTGTAAGATCTCCATACGCAAACTACCCCTAAAGCTATGGTGAGAGAGACACCACAAGACAACTTGATAATCAATTACAAAACAAGACAAGAGATTTGCAAGTCCAATAATGTATTTTGCCGTTTTTAATGTCTTGTTCAAGGACGCGTAGTCAAACTTCAAATCCGTGATGTCTTCGTTTAAAGAGCCTTGACGATAGATTCTTCACGCCAGCTACGTGTAAAAGGCAATCGATCAACAAAGCTAATTTAGGTACACATTAAGAATTGATATTATTTGAGAAAGACTGCTGAGTGATAAGCTCGAGTTGTCTGGTAAGGGTTCGAAATTATGACCTTTGCCTACCACTTCTCTGCCAACTAACTTGACAATCACATCTTTGAAATTTTCATGGATAATTTTTTTGGAAAAAACACAGATATCACCAAAGTCATTATTATCAGCTGAAGCGAATGGTGATAATCGCGAAACCACAACAAAAGCCATTCTGGTTCAGTCCCTCCTAAACGCTGCTTAAGCGTCCCGATATTTATCAGAGGGACCATTAGATCCAGGAAGCGGCCTCTCGTTCCGTGATACATCTTCGAAACCGCTTACATCAGTGTCAGGCGAAACTAAAATATCTTTGTAACTGTCCCGTTCCTAACAATAAAATGTAATATATCGGTGTTGTAGTCCCGAATGCTCCCATGATGTAAATCCTGGAGCTATCTTTCAGAAATGATGGCATTTTCCACCGTTACAAACAGATGCATCGCCTACATTAACATAAGCAGCTAATCGAATGGATTAATATATAGGCGTCAAATAGCCCACATGACGGCCATCAAACTTGTAATGATGGCAGCTTTCCGTCTGTTATAAAGTGGCAAAGTTTGATGTTCCTGGAGGAATCGGCTTTACGATGCCTTAGGATCAATTCCAACACCAAGCGCGTAAATTATGCATTTTGAAAAATTCTTCAGATTGCTCAGTGTGATTTGTAATGTCTTATTAATTAGTGGAGTTAATTAACAAATCAGCGCCGTTGTGGAGTAGCCGGGCACGCGGCGCCTTCAGAAGGTAAAACTGGTCGGAATAGGTGTTTTATTACTCTCCAAGGTCCAAATCTGCTCCAGTTTCATTTTCAACTCGGTGGCGTTCCTGACGCTGGGACGAGGCGACATTCCGCAAAAGTGTTACTTCGATACACATGAAGTTCCAAGTTGACTTCTGCAGTTATGGCAAACATATAAGGACTGTTGTTATCGAGTGGTCCAGCGTGGGTGTTCCACATGACATTACATATTATAAAGTTGTCAAAACGTTAAAGCCAACTTCGTACGAAAAAACAACTCGCGCAAGTTGTATCTTTAAGAGTCAAATCAACAGCTATGAAACTGCACCAAAAGACATGCAGCAATCCGTTCCCCTCTCTCCAACACAGCGGACATGATCGGGATTAGTTGGCTTGCAGTGGAGCAAACCCTCTCATGATCAAGTCATTATCTTGGAGACTTGCCTATTTGCATTGGGTAATGAAAGTTCTGCTCAAGGAACGCACACCCCGATTAGCATTCTATGTTACCATGGTAACGAGTTAAGGTAGACTACCGGCAGCAACCATAGTACACCTTCGAATATTGCTTTGAGATAACTTCATCAAGAATTTATATTCCGTTTTCTGATTGGATTCTCAAATTGTTTAAAAATTATTTTATTTGCTGTTCGCTATACGTCTTCTTCTGTTTACGTTGGGAACCTACAGAGGACCTGTGTTATGGTCATACTGGTGAGAAGGTCATTCACTGATATGAAGAGAACCTAAGCAAACGCGCTTTCATTTAAGTCATGATCACATAATATTATGCCTATACGGACGAACCTCAAACTAGTCGGCAAAATGTGCAAATGACAAGCGTGATAAATGAAACAACTATTACAATTCATGCATTATGTAGCGACATCAGACATCAACCACCTGTACTGTATGAATACATGTATTCGAAATGTTTATCTTCTTGACGTTGTAAGTTTAATAGGTCATCAATGAGGCTTAATCAACAACTAGGTACAGCTGTCTAGACCCTCTGATCATGTGCAGAACAGATGTCACCTCTTTCTCTCTTCGAAAGGGATGAGGGTGATTTATAGGCAGAACCCCAAACTACCCTTCACAACTGGGTCTCAGGCCCAAACATTAATGCACAGGGTTGATGACTGCAGTCTAGTAAAACCCCGCCAAACGATACTGATACCAAGTGTCTTTTGAAAGAATAAATGCCACTGCTTTTTTATGGTGATTTTGCATGTCGCCAAATGGTTTCCTTTGACGTACACGTGGGAAGGTTGGGCTGATGTACCCTTATTACCACCGCCTACGTCTTGAAACCTTGTTGTGAGCACATGGCCAGGTGAAAACGCCAACACCTCAAGCTTGACTCGAATGATTGGATGTTAACACCAGGTCAATGGAGCCCGACTCCAGGGAGCAGGGCGACCTTCCTGGCCCCTCGTCTGCACCTGGAGAGTGTAGGTTATTATAGGTTTCCCTGGCTATGATCACCTTCCATGATGCGCTGCCTCCATCGCAGCCAAACATGCAATTTCCTCATTAACCGTACGGCTTCTTCAGTAGATTTATGATAGGTATCCTTCGTGCAGGCTGGAGTTATGGCGGAACAATAGTTACACCAAGCACTGGGCGGTGATGAAACTGATTTTCTGGACGAGACTGAAATGACAAAATATAAGGAGACGATATGCATTGTTGCCAAAGTGGCATGTTCCATACAGTCATGTCTGGCAGTTCCATCAACGACACTGCATGCAAACATTTTAATCAGCAAAATCTACAATAACAGAAACGGCCAATGCCACAAATACTTTCCACCTAAGTGCGCTTAACATTGGGTCGTAGCATCTTAAATGTTCTCCGCTATTCTCACTACCAGGTGACTACTGTACGATCACCAGGGTGAATTCATTAATCGTAATGAATTACTTATGTATGTATCGTCACCGCCTTATCGCAGCAGAGATACAGACGATTATCATCTCTGCGCGGATGCTGAGAGGCGATGATGTCGTGTGAGGTTGCTGTCCACCGCGTTCTCAGGTGGTTTAGTTTTGCGGGCAGGAATTCTCAATACAGACAAGTTCTTGGCTTTTATTGTGCAGCGTGATACGATACTACCGTAAAGTACAATGTATATACAAAAAGAGACATGTGGCCATTCTGGTCCTGCAATATTTGTCTGGTATTAAACGTCATGGTCTTGTTAAACGAATCGTGGAGATAATACAAAAGGCCAGTTGTGATAAGGTTTCAGAGGACATTATACACCGTATAGGTGATGCTCTTCAATGTCAAAAAAGAACCAAACGGGAACTGGAGATTTTCGGACATGAATTTTTCATGCTGGTACGAAAAACTTGCGATTTTGTCGTTCTTCAATTTTAAACTTCGTTCACCCCTTGGCGATGATGCTTCTAATGCGTGCGCCAGTGGTACAGTAGCATGATGACCTGTCCTAATTACCTCACAACCATTTTCAAGTTCAGTGATTCAATATGAATGAGATTCTCACCTTACCAATAATCAATTTCTGGCACTGTGAAGATCGCCCTCAATATCCCGATCGATCAGTTGATTTGCATATTTATGTCGTTCACACAAAAATAGTTATCAGACCGCTAAGTTTCGTTCAACTGTCTGTCGATTCTCGACATGCAGCTGGTTAATTGCTGGATACTTGTTCCCTGACTCCCACCACAATAGAGCACATGATATCATTGAACCCAAATATCTCCCGGCTATAAGGGCATTCCCTGTTCATTAATAGACGTAGCTAATCAAGCTTAAAACATAGAGAGGAAAGTCACGGGAAAATGTCTTAATGATGTAATTTGTTAACTCGATAACGGTTGACAAGGCAAAAAACATTAATATGGAAGTGAGTGACGATGGGAAGTCGATCACAGACCCTGGGATATCGTGTCGTACAATGTGTACAGGCGCACGCGCAGCAGGACCGGAAGTAGGACCAACGTCTGCTGTTGGTGGCCATCTTTCTTTGCTTTGTTTTCCATTGTGCCCTTCTGCTTGGTTAACCGTGGCGCAGGTATCCAAGATGCTGGAAGCAGTGTCGGTGCTTGAGAGAACGATGTCAGTTGACTGAACACGGGACTGGGTTACTTTAAGTCGTAATTAGTTATCCTAGTGGGTGTGACGAGTCGGGTTGCTTTTCGTCGCGTCAGCGTTTCTTGGCGGGAGCCAGGGGTTCAGCGCTTGCATGTTTACTCCTTCTTCTCCTTTGTTGATACAGGGCCGCACCAGGGGCTCACTTCCGTGCCGACTGACGTGTGAAATGCAGTGCGACAAGTTAATGAAACTTCCACACGTTACTGCGAGCGCAGCAGACGATGGGGACATTGCTTTCTTGATATCTCCACAACTACGGAAGAAAGTTGCTTTTGAGAGGAATCCGAGATGCCTTATTTGTTTCAGGAAACTCTGTCACCGTCACTCTTCTTTGTAGAAATCGAGCTTAAAGACTCAATACTTCCGTATTTTGTACACACTCGTAATTACATTGTGAAGATCACAACGTATTGGACAATATGACGTAATGTAGCAGAAGACAAGCTTGTACCATGCATCACTTTGAAGACCGTTTTTTGAATTTTTTTAGTTGGTCGTATGCATCAGTATCAGGCACGAAACAAAAAATGCGATGCCGCTGCAAAGAAAGCCATTGATACTGATTTTGAGAGCATACGTTTCAGACCACAAACCATTTCCTCGACTCCATGTATATCTCGAAACGAAGTTACGTTGCCATATTCGCATCACGTCCAGGGCTAAATAAGCTAACCGGGCAATGCTCTACCCGGGTAGACTAAGCCTTCTTGGTATGCTAGCCTGATCCCCAACCTACAAATTATGGACATATGTCTGGCTATTGGCCTCCCCAGTATTGTAGCGACTAGCAACTGATCCCTAAATGAGTCCTCGGGTGCCCATGATCCATGTTGACATGGCTGGTCGTCTTACCGCCAAGCCATGCCTTGAATCGCCAATTACACTCGGCGAGATCTTGTAGTTGATGCTCAAAATGATATTCGCGATTTCTGGTCCGTCAGCTTTTCGAGCTCTGCTGTACGAAATATTGGTAAGTAATGAAAAATGTTCAAATCCAGCCACCGAATTGTTCTCGTGAAACGATCTTAGGTGAACAGCGACATTCTCGGGTTAAAAAACAAAAGGAATTTTAGCAATTCACGGCACAGAATCATTTCGAGAACTCATGATTTGATAACAAAACCTTTAACCACCGCTTTCCGAGAGGCGTGAAAAAAGGGAACGTGCATCGGCCGGGAATCGAACCCGGGCCTCCCGCGTGGCAGGCGAGAATTCTACCACTGAACCACCGATGCTGCATACACGGATATAATGGTTTTGTCGTCCAATTCTGGTCTTTTTTACTCGTACCTCCCGATCCCTGTTCAGTTTCACAGCGAAGCGAAGACCACGAGTCGATATATGAGGTACCCTTGCGCGTCTGGGTTGCATGGATGAAGGAGACGGAAGCATTCATACATGTAGACAATGGATATGACTTTTTAAAAGCCGAAACATGTTGCCACGTTCCGATGCGATGGTTTGCAGACTCATTGATGCGATCTGATGATGAAGATGCGACATCAGTACCCAAAGCCCGTGACAAGGATGGGGGCAGATGTTAACGAAACAAAGCCTTGAATGTATATTAATGAAACTCCGATGTCCTCTTTGCCTTGTGCAAGTATAGGCTTACCCGTTTTTTTGCCGGATGTGTTCCATTCACAATCGCCTGCGTATATGAGAAAGCCGTCCAACTATGTATGTGAGGGGGCAGATGTCGAACTTTTCTTGTGATTTTTATTAAATGTCATCTCATTTGACCTTGGATAAACATGCATCTTCTTTTCCATGATTTTACCCCCGCCCCCTCCATGTCCACTCCGCCGAAAAACATTTTCGTACCACACCACGCCCATCGAAATAATTCCTAATGGATTTTGATTAGAATCTTTTGCCTGAAATACTACACTGCCCCTGACCTATATATTTGAAGTGAATGTGTGGTGAAAACATCGATTAAATATCTTAATGACATCAAATAACAACAAGCGAAAACCTTCCCTTACGATTTCACGGTCAAACGCCAACCTTTAATTGGTAATTTACGGTCTTTTCGAAATTTGTTGGGAAACTTGATTTTGGGGCGTAACGGTGATTTCTTATCTGATGTGACCTAATTGGTTGTTCTTTCAAATGCCTGGAACATGAACGCTGTTGATGAAATCAAATGTAAACCAACAATTTAACGATAATGATCCCTTTTAAACCACAAGAAAGACCCCCGCGGCGACGCTCCAAGGGCTCAGGGCAAGGAGAGCAGAGACACTTGGAACCCTCAGGCAATGTAATTTATGCAGTTCACGGAGAATGGGTACAAAACATGAACCAGGTTCCCATGTGTTCATTTCTTGTATGTTGTGAGTATCAGTAGTTCTTTAGGGATATTGGGTATTCACGCAGTCAAATTTTCACTACCCCCCCCCCCCTCCCCACCACCCCCACACACCAAAATAACTTGCCTCAATTGACTCAATGTGGACTGCCACTTAATTGATTCATTCATCTGTGGTCAAACAAACACGATATCCCGCTTTTCTATTCGTTTATTGTCGAAGTATGATACATTCCGTGACTTCTCATCTGAAGTCATGAAGATTGATATCTAATGCATTGAATAGAAGATGAGAGACATTTAATCATGAAGTGTCACAGAGATGAAAGCCACCGCAACTATCAAAGCCTTTTCATCTCAATGATTACGATTTAACACCTGACCATTGTTGCCAGCACAAAAAGTGGATAAGTGATTACAATATTTTTGACAAAAGTCGATATAAGTCCAAGTCCACATGAAAAGTGTTCTGATAGTGATAGGAGCACGGTCTCGTCCAATCTGAATAGTTCGGTGGCCGTTTCGATGATTTGTGGAGTTTTCTTCAATGCGTTAGACATCAAATTATGCAGTCGTATCCAGTAATGGGCGACCTGGAAGCGTTTAAACATGATTTAGGAGAGTGAATAAATAAGATAGGAGGGGAAGCCTGGGCTATTAGTTTCAAAAGCTTCTATGAGATAATACATCAATCTCTGCGTTGCTAAAACTCAAGACTTGGGTCTTTAAAAACCCGGAGAGGTAAACGGTTTGCGGGAAAACTTGACCAGGTCACCTCTCGTTGATCGGTTCTGCTAGATTTCTTAAAGTCATGTCAATGAAACAAAATGTTTTCCCTCTTCTCCATTCTTGTGTCCAACAAGGATTTGAATCCCTAACAATACATATTTATAGACGAGATTTCCCAGGGACAGACCAGTTTCTTGATGCTGGTCATAATCATATTTGTGCAAGATGTCTATGACGGTATAAACAGTCATGACTTGTGCTGTACATGTAGTAGATAATTCAGAAAACGGTGCAAGCTCAAATAAGCTTTTAATCGAAGGAAGAAAAGTTAATTATATTGCAACTTATGGCCATATTTCCTCCCCCTAATTTGCCGCGACTACCCTACTTTGACTGAGTTCCCTTTTCTCACGATAACTGTTGTTTCCGACAGGAGCACCCCCTTCTCATCAGACGTTTTCCTCAACCGTTACTAGCAACAAGAAAAGGAATGTCCTTACTACACAATGCTATCATCCCCGCCTATCTCAGGGCGAAATTCTTGTTCCTAACGACAAGACCATTTCCACGTTACCAAGATTCGCGCGAATATCTCAATTATCTTTTAACCGATCGAATCTGAAACAAAAAAGGCCGGCGGCGATGAGATGATACTCGGGTAGGTTTCGCCGAGGAAATTAAAGAGAAAGTTATAATCTTCTGCCGTGATCTCCTGTCGTCTGCCACGACAGCCCAAAGACTTCGGGCACTTGAGATTCTTCATTCTCTTCCTCGTTACTGGTCTAATCAGATATAGTAGCCTGAGGGGAGGCTGAAGTGATGTAGGTATGCCGAGGGCCGGGTCCCTGGACGAAGGGCAAGGGGCAACAGCGCGAGGGGACGGCGTGAGAATGTTGAAATGGCAAGTCAGGGACGAGATGAACGCCGGGGGAAACTGGTTTGAGAGATGTCGTGATGGAAATTCTGTTGAACCGGAAAAAAAGTGAATGAATAGCTTTTTAACAATATATCTTTAAAACACTCATTGCAGTGTATATTTAATGCATGGTTTGACATTTGTTTTGAAATCCTGCATTAAGTAGCTTGCCTTTTTTTTTCATAGGCCATTCACTGTGATGAATGACAACGTGTCATGCAAATAGTAACGAAGCACCTGGGTCTTTATGAAACTTATAAATAAACTTGTTTACGAGCGAATTCCCATTGATATTTCATATTGCGTTGTCATCATATCGATAAAAACAAGGCCTACATGTGTTCAGCAGTGCTGAGCATGTCAAACATCAAGACTGAAATCAACTAGTCTTCTTGGTCCGTGCAAATACAAAGCTTTTGTCCGGATCTTCAACATTTTTGAGACGTCATATTTGGTCACCTCTGTACATGTACAATGCATTGCTTCGCAGTAACTATCCGAAATGCCAAAGGATGCACCATGACGGTCTGATACATTGGTACCCTCTTTAACGATCATAGGTCATGTCTTATGACCATCCAGAACACCATCTTTGATATCTTGAGTTATGAACCGACCAGACCAGAACAGGCCGTCCTGAAAAACGACCGAGATGCTCCGAAGCGTATAGATACTGTCTCTTTCTTCGTGTGCTCCCATCGATCATAAGGGTAATAATCTCTTATATTAGCCTATGTATCATTGGGACATCTTGGCCGCAGAAATACGCTGCATGGGACATTAGCTTTACCTCCTCTGTCTCAAGGTTACCGCTGAATTAACCGGGATGGCGAGGCGGCGTGATGGCGACTCATCTATTTGGAAAGATCCCTCCATTTTCACGAGCATTTTGCTGAGAGAAACAGCCAGATCTGTCCGCAGGCCGTGAATGTTGTACACTCTGGTACAATACTGGTAAGATTGTAAATTCCTAAAAGGAATAAAATGACAGAAAAGCACAATTATGTTATGAAGCAAGGGAGCCTATAGGCAGGAGCCAGGTATGAATTGCGAAGGAGGTAAAACGCCTTTTCTCGCCCTGCATAAAATGCTAAGTAACAAACGTTCTGATTGATTGAAAGAGTAGGGAGTTTGGAATGCTTGCAAAATGAAATGCATTAGCCGGGAATCGAACCCGGGTCTCCCGCGTGGCAGGCGAGAATTCTACCACTGAACCACCAATGCTTCCATGAAGCAATTACATACGCAAGGGCTTTCTTAATCATCAAATAGGCCCCCTGCATGACGACAATAGCAAAATAAAGCACGAGTTTTTGAGGGTTTAGGAACGCTGGAAAGATAGATTGACACGTTTTTGTTTGTTCCCCATATTGGAACGTTATGGTAACGGCTGAAGAGGTTTAGGGATTCCTTATTCACTCTCCCGCCATGAAGCCTGCAAAACTATTTGTAATTGACAGAAACTGAACTTGTTTGTGCAAGCTTGCTGGTTTCGCAGTGTGGTCCCTTCCCATGACGGTCTCCGGATGCTGTCCATTCAGCGAGAGATGTCCCAAAGAAGCGTCAAAAGCCTCCATGGTGAAACTCAAGGATGCACCCCCAAATGGACAATGCCCCCATCACACTGAGCCTACAGCTGTCCGTCAACCCGTCACTGCTCCGTTCAGAAGTTGTGTTTCAATTAAGAAGTCATGTCTCACGCATCACTGAAAGCGATGGAGCAAATGATGTGACGTAATACTCCTTTTGCGATTACGTCAGAGACGTTTGGGTACATCTGTCAAAGATGGAGTTTGGTTTGCAGCGATTGGAATGTTTTGTAATTTCATTATTTCAATAGAGAATAGAAAAGGGTGCGTGATTATCAGTTTCCCACCCCTTGGAAACCAAGGCATTTTGGTTGTGGCCAATGTTTATTTTCTGCTTGAAATATGTTCACGGCCAGCAGCGGTGATAAAACTGCGTAGATTTTGGCCATGTTCGATTATAAAACTTGGCCAGTGTGCTATGAAAATCTGTTCTAGGACTTAGTTCGAAGGTCTTTAGTATCTATAGAACAACACCTTTATCTTTATTGGTACAAGAAAGACTATTTGGTTACTTTTCCAAAAGGGGACAAGTAAAACTTCCCCGAAACTTCCACACCGGGAAATGACATTACTTTCGGTGGGCGGGCTCGCCTGCGGAATGGAACCTCCACCTCGCTGCAAGAAGCCGGCATCGGAAGTCCATGGTTGATAAGACTTCCAAACCTTCCAAGCAGAGGGCGCTACATGTATTTCCTAACAAGAGAAGGGGTGAGCTTTTCTGCAAAAGGGTCGCATGCTGTTACATGGGCAAGGAGACCACCAAAAGACGATAAAGTCACAATTGGTTGATAATAGAATTAGGGTGGGCAGTCATTGCATAAGGTTAACAAATTTCCACCGAATTTGTGTCTAATCCAATTCGTTTTCAAAAGACGAAAGTGTAGTTGAATGGTTCCCCTGGCCGGTTACCCCAAATGATCACATGAGGGTTATCTCATACAAAGGATCGTCACTGACACGCCGATGATCGCTTGTCCCTTTTGGGCAGTAATGTAACTCCTTTTGTTGACCCTTTCACAAACATGTCAAACGGTGATGAAAACCCCTAAATCAAACTTCGCTGTGCACAAGCTTGTTTTCTATCCCATTCAGGTTTGTTTTGAGACTTTCAACAAACGGCATACCACATTTGGGAAGCGTCGATTGTTTGGAAACCACGAATCTGGCACCCTTTCAACAACTACCTCAAAGGGAACAAGTTTTTTTCGAGTTCAGTTTGGTCCGCGGTCAAGTTTTTTTACCAATTTATATTGTGTGATTGAAGAGATCAGCCCCACTTTAATTATTTGAAAACATGTAAGATATCGCTTGAATGCCTTTCTAACAAGCTCATCACGAAATTTAGCCATCATTGAAGTAACTTCTTAACAAAATAAGGAGTTTTTTTATCGCCTACGTTCGCGTTAGCGATGTATTCAAGTTTAGCAATGCATGAATAACGGTGTGATGGAACCTTGCATGCACAAAAGTCTATTGTTTTAAAAGACGTTGACATGTTCATGGAGAAATGTATCTACAGGGATTTGCTTTTAGAAAGGTTAACACCTTAATGTCAGACACTGATTTTTCGGCGACGCCCAAGGAAGCTCGGTTGACCCTCACAAGCCGAATTGCCAAAAGTCCTCCCGTCTACATTCTCGAGGTCAACATGATCAGTCTGTTCATCTTGCTTCGCTTGGACATTGAGCGTGATCGCTTCATGTACGTGTCTATATAATGCAGGGAACCAATACCTGTGAGCCAGAACCAGAGTAATGTGAATAAAAACGCATGTTTACGAGGCATGATTAAAATGGCTTCGTCCGAGATCCTCAGTGAGTGATGTCCAATGGCATCCGCCCGGCCCAACCCTTCGTGGCGCCAACTCGAAAGTTCATCAGAAAACCACCTGCAAGTTGCCCCACTTCATTTCCGAAGTGAGCATTAAAGATTTTTTCGCGGGACAGGTCGGTGCATCAATACAGCATCGTTGACGGATACTTGCCGTCACGCGATGAGGGCATCGGGGGCCGGCTAGGCGGAGCTGGGTGCTAGGGGTCCGTCTCTCCGTAATAAGCTACTAGATTGATTGGGACTATATCATGAGGGAGATAATGCCTTAATTAGGGGATAGCATGGTGTTATAATCACCTCGACGCTAACTTGGTGTTTTGAAGGTCACAAAGGCAGTGAACCGGAAGTTATCATGTCAAGAAGATGTCTCCTGGTAATTTCCAACCTTCAGATCACGCCCGCACTAGGCTGCTGAGAACGACCCAGCTCCGTCACACTGAGGAAGTAAATGTTATTTGCAATTTTTCTTCCCAAAATGGTTTACACAGGCTCTAAAATCCGTGACTGTGATTCTCACACAGAAGAAGCAATGAAGTCTCATCTCGCTCTAGGCACAATTCATTCCTTCGCACATGCTTGACAGAAGATGCTGCATTGAAATCAGGATTTATTAGGGACTTCACCAAATATCACACCGAGATATAGCTTATAACAAAACAGCTTCAATACTAAAAGTAACTTTGATGGCGGTTTAACTACCGGAGTGTTGTGTCTAAGTTTCATGGCTTTGCCCGCTTTCACTTGCATGTCGTTGTTTACTGCAGACAAAAACTGCTCATGATAACAACAGTTTTATGACAGGCAATAAAGTCACACTTGGATAAAAAGGTAAACTGTCTGACCATCGCCTTTTCTGTAAAGTAAGCCAACTGGAAAATCTTTATGGTAATAAAATTGCGATAAAATCAGACAGTTGAGTCGTGATGTACGATAGAGTCATTTGGTCACGCTTCTGTAAGATGCTTGGACCAAAAAGGTTGGGACTGAGGCGGCGGAGTCTGCAGAGGGGGATGTCGAAACACCCGGAACATCTGTGAATCTCCTGGAAAAGCAATGACTGATGTGAGTGGTCTGGACCCGACAGATGTGACGACGTCGCTCCAAGTGAATAATAAAACACGTTTTTGGCTTCCCGGGAAAAGATATCTGTTACATAAACGTGTATGGTCTGTGGACTGTAGACTGTTCAGGAATTGGTACATGTTCAAGACTGGATGAGGGCTTATTGGCTGTCCAACCAGACACCTCGAAGGTGGAGTCGCCCTGGATCTAGCCTACTGCTGCTGCGGCTGTACTACCAGCATGTCCCATCTTTCAACCCAATAACTAATATCAATAATCACATTTTCCTCGACATCAATTCACCTCAAGTATACGTCAAAGCCATTTGTAATCATGACGCATCACCAAATCCTGGGCGAACAGGACTTTTAGAGCTCCGTATTACCAAGCATGGATTAAAAACTCATCATCACGACCATGACAAGCAGCACCCAACTTATGTTTTGCAACCATTCCAATTCAAATTAGAAAACTTTGACAATTATTTCAAGAGTGTTGTTATGGATTTTGAAGAGATTTATCTGCATTGGTCCCATCAACGTCGGTCGTCTGTTCTGAGACTTGACCAGAAACGTGAGTTTCTGACAAGATGTGTGTGTTCTAAACGCTTGATGGCCTATAAAGTACAGACTTTTAGACGTTCCTATTAGTCAGTGATATGTTACACAAAACTCATATTTCCTGATGGTGAGTTAATCCTCAAAGTTTTTAATAAAACATAGTTATGAGCAATTTGAGATGACTTGACACATCTTCAAATGGGCGATTTCATATCGTCTGATCGTCTGCGACGTTTGTTGATATATCGCCCAATGAGGTGTTTGAGAAAAGATGATATGTAGGAATTGAAATTGATATGTCGTCCAGGCTTTAATGCCACCATACCAAAGACATTCTCGAATTAAGCACTGGGTGGCTGTACCACAAAATATCTCAATTTTCTGATGCATCGAATATAACTTTCACCTAAAATGGATCATGTTGGACGGAAAGTCGCCATAACATGTTTCCATCAATCACGAGTGAAACATTTGACGTCAGACTTTCATACTTTTTATACATTATGTATTACCACCTTTGGCGACTGATGGCTCACTCTGACCGATTAAGCAGGGTCTCATGCCTCTGGGACCCAAGTTATAAATCACACGAGGGGTACAGGGGCGTAATAGGAAGAGATCGCAATGGCTTAATCCATCATCGCTTCCTGACACTGAATAATGGCGAATGGCCCGGAGAAGTCGTACACCGATGGGACACCGGGAGGCAATCCGTTACTAGGAAAAGGCTACTGGTTATTTTGCATTATGAAAGAGTTAACAATTGAAGTCTAGTTCAACTTAACATTACTTGATATCCTCCAAGTGTACTGTGTGCAACTAAGCACATAGTACACGGTTTTTCTGGTCAGCTTGATTTGGGAGACTTTAGCCGATGACATCTCGAGGCGTTTTGTAACGCGCAGGTGTCCTTGCGGCCCTATAGCTGGATGGAGGGATGCCCGGAAGCCGTGTTACCAGTCCACAATGGCTGTTGTTGGAGCCGGAGGCGGTTGTGTTTGGGCCCCGGGCTGGGAAGCGGGCAAGAGGGGTGATATCCGAGATAGGGTAACCCACAGCGGGAGCGCAAGTGGCGGGACAACTGTCGACTTTTACTTTCGAATCGATTCCCTGTCGTCGATGAGATTATCTCGCGTCAGCAACCATGCTCTTTTTGCGACTTAAACGAATTACCAAAACCGAATATGCTTCACTGTTGTATTCGTTCATGATGCCGAATGAGCCAAATGCACTCCGAAGATAATCAACTTTGCGCGTGACACAGACCAGGCACGGCTGCTACTACGACCACGTATGAACCTTGACGTAGATGTACAATTACGGGTCGTCAAAAAGGCTGCAACATCGTTCCCGTATTGAGGGGCCGCAGACTCTCAATCACTTGACTAATGATGAAGAAATCAAGTACCCATCGACCTGACATCAGTTGGAAAAAAGAACTCTATATTGTTCTGTGCATCCCGTCACATACCAGGTGTCTAATGGAGCGAAGGGAATGTCAATTAATTAATGGCGTAAAGATCATCAGATGATGATTAGAGTCACCATCTTGCTTTATTGCCAGAAAATTATTCAAAACAAAGTCCTACTTGAGTTGGTTTACTTTAGCATGAGAGCACTCTCGTCATCTCACGCGCACTCTCGTGTCGCCGAGAGGTGAGCAAACGTCCGAATGTAAACATAACGCGATCGTCTGCTTGCCAACTGTCCGTTGGCGTTCTCAGTCTTCAGTCTCGCAGACGTTCGTTTCTCGATTTAATAGAGTTTTGGTGTAACTTGGAGCTCACTTCATTTGCTGATCGTGCGCGATGCAGCAGGTGGACGATCACCGGAAGTTGGTAAACAATGGATGGGGAAAAGATTGTAGATTCGGAGTAGCACTTTCATTTGAAAATCATGATTGCGAATAAAGTGGCTTAGTGGTCTTATCACATCTCAAATTTAAGTTTTTTTCAATCCTTTGTGTACATGTAATGTACAAAAATGAAATTTGCGAGATGGGGAGGGTCTTGAAAGCCTAGTGGATCAGGAGATGAACACCATTCGTCAGTGAAAGAGCAGTAAGCCTAAAGATATCTCCAGATTCTTATTGATGACAGGAGACACAGATATCGCCTTGTGCTAGCGATTCCTGAAGTAAGGTTTACGACGACCATGGCGAACCCCAAGCGCGAGAGGAGTTGACTCCGATTGATGGTCCGAGGTGTTGGAAAGCGCGGGGGATGTCTCGTTCGATGCATCTCCCCCGGGGCACCCCTGCGCGGAGAGGACATTTAACACCCCAGGGCCACTAGGGTATTTTAGTGCTGTTTATCACGAATCAAAAGGGAATAGGGGTGTCATAATGAAGCGGTAATGAACGGTAATTTAACTCCATTATAACTTAACTGATGACAACTTAACACTCGTGTTGCAGCATCTCCACTTGACCTTTCTGTTCTCAATGTTGTTTACCTGAAAAGGGAGGACGAGTCCTAATTGGGAGGGCCCACATTTATTTTGCATAAAATTGTGATTTTCGCAAAATTGATCAAGTACACTTCCACTGCTTTTGCTCTGATGTCATGAAAACGGAAGATGGTCTTCCTTTCTATAAAAGAGTTATGCATCGGCCGGGAATCGAACCCAACCCGGGCCTCCCGCGTGGCAGGCGAGATTCTACCACTGAACCACCGATGCTTATATGAACGACAACCGCCATGTTTAAGACGAGTTGCTGGGAAACCGATGGATTGAGCAATGAAAAACTGCGGGGAGTTTAGGCTCGGAAGAGGGAGCGCATGGCCGAGTGAAAACAACCTGAATTTCTACAGAATTATATATGTACATACAAATGTAAGCACAAAGGAAAACAAAATGCTGTTTCTCAATTTTTCCCTTACGAACATTGAAACCATTGATACCCTGTCCAAAAATATACGATGGACAATTGGACATGGCTTCATGTTAAATCCTGATATCCGTCAAATAAGTTTCAGAATGCGGAATCTTCATTTATGATTGATAATTTCCAGCCTCCTTGAACCATGTTGAAATTAAAGAGTGCTTGAACATGAATATCGCATTTCAACCCTTGAACCAATTGTGCAGGGATTTAGTCATTAGACGGTTTCAGTGTCAGAAAAAAACGCAATAAAGACAGTTTGGTGCATTTGGAACAATGCCTTGAGCATTTATTAATGTAAAATGAAAACTATTGGTGTAACGGTTTTGGTTTTTCCCCATATTATTTCAGTGTTGACATACAGAAGATATCGAGAGACATGTGTACATCTTTGTATCTGGTCGACGCCTCTGAATACCGTCCTCCTTCACCAGGTGGAAGCGCGGAAAGACACACCAAGTCACGTCCTCTAATCAGCATCCCAACCAACACTAACACCCAATGTTATACTCTCTGATACAACTCGCACCGAATAAATAT
This sequence comes from Lineus longissimus, assembly GCF_910592395.1. Lineage (NCBI taxonomy): Eukaryota > Metazoa > Nemertea > Pilidiophora > Heteronemertea > Lineidae > Lineus > Lineus longissimus. The sequence goes on from NC_088309.1 coordinate 2,012,822, forward strand.
CGCAAATAATTCCAATATTTCTTTATAAGACGCTGGCAAACATTGACACGCGCGTAGTTGTTTGTGATTGTCGTCTGCGCTGGTCAGATTGTGTACATGCGCACTGGCACCTCTGGCCGTTCTACACCTGTGTGTTTGCCGATATTGCGCAAGAATGGACTGTTCACAATATCACGATACAGTTATATCCTATTATGGCGACCAACAATGGACCTGTGTCAGGTTTTCTTTATTTCGATTGAGAATAACCGGCTGCTTTATATGCTAAAAAACATCTTGGTTGAAATGTCTGTATATTTTACATTGTGGCTCGCTTTAGCTTAAACGGCTTCGGTGTCGCAACATGCATAACAGCTCTCAATACGCAAAGGTTAACATATCATGTATATACCTGACAAAATCTTATGTAATGGTAGAGACAGTCACGCTTGCTTCATAGAAACAACCCAATCGATCTCGGAGCGGTATTTATTCAATAATAGATAACTAAGTTGTGTTGGTTTCCCGGTCGACCGGCTCTTTGCGCTAACCTTATTATCTCATCCAAGCAGGGCCTTCTTTGATGTGAACACGCCCGATAGGCTACTCGTCTTACCTGGGATAACCACATTCCACATTCGATTTCTCCATTAATTTTTAATCAGGGTATTTCACGATCGGTTGCCTGCGCGAGGAGACCTTGCCGGGAGCTTGTGTTAGGACCTGGGGAGGGTAAATATTACGCTGAGATGCGAAAGCAATGTTCTTTTGAATAGTGGTGTAAATTTCAACATTTATTCTTACCGTTGCGTCGGCGTGAGGGTTCAAAGAAAATACGACACTTTCGGTGCCTTGGGCGACATGTAAGTATGAATTGTTTATGGATGAAAAAAATAATGGTATTGTCTCAAAACTCCATATATGAACTCTAACATTGACGTTGACATGACAGGCTAGATGTGGACAAACAGTGCCGTTTGCACGCATGCACTCTTGATATCTCTAGCTGATAATGAATGCGGCATATTGTAAGGCGCAAGTTGGGACGATTCGAGTCGACGCGATGACGTGACCAATCGACGCCGCTCACTTCATGCACTCTATCGTCGTAGAATCGAAAGCCACAAGAAAAAAACGCGGACCTACACGAATGATTATGAGTCCTCCTTTAAAGGTCATTTTTGGCTCCTTGACATCCCGACTTTTGGGTTGTTGATTCCATGAATTGATCGCCGCCGCAGCAATGTCACTGACAGTCGCCGCAGAATGTGGGTCGATTGCGACCGTAATCGAATTACATGGCGGCCTAAACCCACATTTAAACCAGAAATTACCCTCTTGTAAACTAAAACCACTTGAAATGAAATAAGACGCCAAGTACCAAATTGCATTCGTTTATCATATTTGAAATATGTCATGAAAAAATGTCACTGCTATCGATTTGATGACGAATGTAGGAAGTGTGCCATTCGTATTAAGGAATCTTCACAGATGGTGAAAAAACAGCGATTTTAATCTTGATTTACTTCAATGCACTTAAATGTAGATGTTGATGTCAGAACTACGTAATGTTCGTCATTTTAGAGGGACTGGGATGGGCTCCAGGGAGAAAGATCAGTGTTCGTTTTATGGCGTCATATCAAATTGAACATGCTCCCTTACATGTACCCTTCCAAATGTATACTCCAGTTTGGGTCGAAGTGGTGATATTACCTCTAATCATATCGTTGCTGCCAATAAATATGATTAGTAATACACGCACCCCTCCCCTCAATGAGGGAGTCATGCAACATCTTATCGATTCGGGGTCTAACACGCCATGGAGGGGTTGGGCATAATAATTAACAAACCCGGCTTATTTACGATAACCTGTGAGTACGACCTATCTTGGAAGGAAGAGAGAATGTTATATGACGGCCCAAGTAATTGGAAAGAAGTTCTTTTGCACTGTGCGCGAAAATGCCCTCCGGTTTGGAAAATTTGCCCAGAATTTCGCCCCAATTTGCTCGTCCTTGGTCACGCTTTGTCAGGTTTTAGTGCTGCATTTTCTGTATGAAATCACAAAAACCGAGTGCCATCCATTTTCTTCTGAAATAGATTTTAGCTCTCATCATATAGGCTTCATGACGACCTTAAACGAGGGTAATGAGCGACCTTGTACATTTTTTTAATCGGAAAATAAGTTTAATCAGTTGAAACAAGAGAAAAAATGAAAAGAAAACATGATATTTCGTTGCTAATTAGATCAACCCGGTTTATGTGTAATCATTGAACTGAAAAGTGAAACTGAAAGAGAAGCTAGTCAGTCAGATTAGCTCAGCATCCTATTGTTGTTAAGAAATCAGGCGTGGCTCTTCCTCCTCTTATGGATTGGAAATAACCCTTAGTCTTGAGGAGATGAGACTTTCTTGGCACCTGCACGGTGAATGGTTTCATTCAGCTCCGCATCCTCAGGATGTCTCAAGAGAAACCGGAGCCTGGGCAAGGAGGACTGGCAGGTTTGGATGAGTTAGATCAAGTCAGCCGAAATCACCCGCCGGGGATGGGGCACATGACCATTGTTTTATAACTTGCCCGCCACAATATGAACAGAGTCCGTCAAGAGCGCAGGGACCCCGCACCTGCAGGCGCGCCAACACCGCCATTATAATCCGCCATTGCTATTGTCTCATGTCGTACGGCGCATGTGCAGAGCGGTAAGCCGAGTCGGGCCGAGTTGAAGCGATTATGTTCGGGGGCCGTCGGCGAACATGCGGCATGAGCTCGTGCACGTGCTCGCTTCATTGCTTTGGTGAAAACAGTGCGGCTTTAGGTCGAACACCGAAACCACGTCCTCAGTGACTACTGTCAGGCACGTAATGATCTGGTCGAAGGAGGAAGGCTATCATATTCTTAACACCAGTGTGCAACATGAGACACTGAGATGCGGCACCACTGCCATGACTGCCGTCATCCAGTCACGGCACAGTTCAATCAAATTCAACTTGGTAAAACCACACGAACCGCATCAATCACACTGATCATTAAACAACGTCAACCGATGTTTTTTTTTGCATCGAATGGTCCACTATAAAGAAAAAATGATGTATTTGAACAGTTAGCCGAATCACAGACTTGTGTTTACAGCTACTGTATGTAGGTATGGGCCGAATATGTCGTTGTTGCAGATGAAAACCAAAAATAATGAAAATAATTTTTTACGCCATGTCACATGAAGTAAACAAGCGACGGTGGCGCCACTGATGTGTAACGCCATTTTGGAATGAAAAGCCGTAGGCCTATATATGTACATTAGAGTCATGTAACAGTAGTAACATGAAATTGTATCTTTCCCGCCAGCGCTAAAAATGACACATTTCTACACGTCGTCTGACAATAGAGGTTCTGCAAAGATTTACTATAACCAATGCAGTGCGTCGAATCGGAGGAAGCAAAATTTGCTTCGATTGCTGATGTCGTAAAAGTTAAAACTCTCGAAAAACAAAGAAAAGTATGTTCCCGGGAAAAAAATGTTGTATTCATCACCAAAGGCCCGTCACGTACGTCGACTTCGTAAAACCGGGAGGGGAAGGCTCGCTCGTGCAGGCGCGTGCCCTCGTGAATGACCGCTCTTTTTAGCCCATAAAGATTCCTGGAGTGACATATAAACGCACTTATGAAAGTTATGCAGTGTCATTCAAAGGGATATCGTCATTGTATTGTGAAGTGTATATCCTAATGCGTTGTGTCAAAGAGCATGATGGTGACAACGATATTTGATGGTTCAACAGGTACTTCATCAAAGTGCACTGCGATATTTGTTTTGGTACTGTACAACCAGACGTGGACGAGTGAGACAGAGAGCTGGTGAACATTTTGGAATTCTGCAGGATTGTTTTCATCGAGGTGTTTCCTTGTCCACATGTACAAGTTGTGTACGATCAGAGATAGACATGATAGATGTCATCTTTGCTTCATGGTAGAATGGGCATGATCAAGGTTGACCCGGGGCCACCCGCACTCCGAGCCTTCAATGTTCATTAGCTGACAGTCCCTCATTAGCCCCTCACACCAAACCAACCCCTGTCAAAGCCCAACCCTCATTGCGTCACGCATTTGAAATATTCACAGTAATGAAGCGTATTACCTGACACGATTCTTGATTCGAGACAAAACGTCATCGGACCACGGCGTTTTAAGTGTCAAAGCGTTGGTGCAGACATCTTAAGCCCTTAATTGGACCCTTGTCGATAGACCCTGACAAGACCCTTACCACAATATGTTTGAGCCCGACGGGGACATTAAAGTTTTAAATGACTGGTGAATAATGTACAGAACTTCAATTTTTTATTCGTTTTGTTTTCATGTTAAATGTTATTGTCAACGACGTTTTCCCGTAAACAGGACTGCACGCACATTATGAGTTCACTAGGACCGCCTCTTTCGGGCGCATCCTTTTGACTGTTCTGGCTGGACGCCGAAAATAACTACAGGTTTACAAGCTTTTAAAAGTCTGGTCAGCGTTGACCCTCCTTTCAGTTGTCGTCGCGTTGGTCTACTGTCGAGACAATGTATAGGCCTACAAACTCTCATAGTCCCATACCATCTATTATACTTTCAACAGCTTTGAAAAAGTTTAGGCGATATAACCTTTGTTGTGATTCCGAGCAAAATGATGAAGACATCTCATCGCCGTATTCACTCCCGGTTAAAAAATGATCGCCGTATTCACTTCCGGTTAAAAAAGATTGCTTGGAGAACCCGGGTATCGATCCCGGTGCCTCTCACATGCTAAGCGAGCGCTCTACCATTTGAGCTAGTCCCCCATTCCTGCATGCTCTCTTACAATGTACAATAAACATCTGCAATTATAAACCAATAGAATCAGAACGTTACCATAATCATTTGATTAGGAATTCATATTCATGTAAATCCAATTGAATTTGTAGCGGTATACAGTCCTGAATTATACAACATATGGAACCAAATGTACATGTACATGTATACTATGATATGGAACCAACAATACAAGACCCTTCGGAACGCAGGGTACTTCACCATAGTGTTCTCCAAACTTCTCAACCTCTCACTGGGATGAGGAAGACTTCAACCCTCATGTTAAAACGACCGATGGCGAGCTGGCTTCCGTCTTATGATCCGGACAGTCAGTGTAGAAATAAACCATTCTCGCCATGTTCATTAATTGATAGGAGAGTTCATTTCATCCAAAGTTTTCCACACTCACAAACACCTTAATGTGCATTGATGTATTGCTCTATTACGTCATCAGGGTATGATTAGACTTGGCTTGTACTTTGTTAAGTCTGACCCCATCATCCGACATCTGATGGCGACAGTCAACACTCCTTGATGGTGATGATCTCCAAGAGAAGATGTGTGCTATCCGTATTGTGTGTCCTCAACAGCTCCATTAGAGTCTATTTGGACAGGATTAGATTCAATTAGTCTGATCGTCCTTTAATTGGATTCTCATTGCCTGGCGATGACGAGAGGTTTCCGAGGAGGCGAGGAATCTCTCCTGCTTCTACAAATTGTCTGATCATATAAAATGAGAGACTGGCCGGGATTGACTGGGACTGTTGCTAAACCCTCGCAGCCGCGAATATAGAGCCAACATATTATACTCTGAATGTAGTTTGCAATACTGTAATCTAAGGTAAAATGAGAGGCAGTGAAAGGTGTGCTTTTTGTGACTTTTTTACACTTGAGTGCCAGAAGAAATACTGCAAGATGTCCAATAAGGATTGCACATCTGTGCATCTCTCACGTTCACTGAATGCCGATGTGAATGATAGAAAAAAAGTGATAACTGTACCCGTCCGTTACATTGCTTGAGATAACGACATGGTCTATTGAAAACGTTTCCTTTGAATTTCCAAAAGTTCGGCGTCAAACGTTTTCATTGCGTCCGCGTTAAACGTGAAAGCGGAGGGTATCTGGTCCTCATTAGTGTCTCTCAACAACGGTCTATGATGGGTCGCCCGAAGTGAGAAAAAACAGAGATTACACGCCCCCAGCCCGGGGCGTGGTACAACTTGAAATTCCAAACACCCGCCCTCCCGAGTTTTCATACAACTCTCACTGTGAATGGTTACCATTGATATGGACCTGGATGCCTAGCGGGGACAGATCTAAGAGGCGATCGGACGACCTCAGGGCCCTCTCCCCGAATACAGTCTAGCCCAAGCTTTGTATCTCAAGCCCCAACACTGACAATTGAGATCATGTGGACAGTGCTCCAAAACTTCGAGAGATGCGCGTCTTGTATTGTTTCACGCCGTCATTGCGTTCTTCACGTCCATCTTTTCATATCGCCCGCAGGCAGTTTCCTGGTCTGTAGAATACTCTTCAAAATGGCGCATTCAAGACGTTGAATAACTTTTGTTGCAGTGTCTTCGCTTCTTTAAACTCAAGAAGAAGCTTAGTAGATGAGGGCCTTGATCGCTCCTCAAGACGGCTCTTGATGACACCCTCCACACCTTACCATTGTAAAGGTAGTCCTTATCCACACCTCACCGCTTCTCAATTGATAGGATAAAGTTTAAAACATGCTCTAACCCAAACTTAAACCTAAATACAAGAAAATAACAACGCGACAGGAAAGGCAATCTCGGCCATGCAAACTGGAGATTTTCTAACAAATTGCTGCATCATTGTCTTGAAATGGTCGAGGGGGATGCAACGCAAAGACCTCTATTATCCACGAACGCCATCCAACAAAACTCTCAACCCGCTCCGTCCGTTGCTTTGTGACCATTGCAATAAAAGTACGGGTTGTGAGAGTTTCCCCTGAGGCGATCTCGGCGACAATGGTGGGGTTTCCGTGCAGAGCGCCCGCGGCCCTTTACTTTCCCTGCTCGGCCTGGCAACTCCGAAGATACCCATATTTTGTCTTCATCGCATGTGCAGTTATTGATGGTCTCCTCAAACAGGCCACATAGTTTTTTTGAGACATGTTACTATATTTGTAGGTAAAAGCATGCCAAAATCGTACCTTTTGTCAATGACAGATATTTTCATAATATCCCGTGATACAACATGTTGCATTCTAACCTACCCAGCGAGGAAGTTGCGGTGAATCAAAACTGATATTGAAAACCTTCCATCGCCACCAAAGCAAAAATCATGAGAGGATGCGATTGTCGCATTTTCTGAAGCATTGCGACCAATTTTCTCGAAGTACATCTTCATCAAGTATAGATCGGATCTATACTTGATAGTTAACAAATGGCTGAGGTTGCAAACAAACATGTTTGGTCCGATGTAAAAAAGTTGAACATGCATTCTGTCAAGAATGAATAGAACCGATGGAACTCTTTCTTGATTATACATTACTGACGTAGGCTGCCGCTTGATACGAAGTATCTACCCCAAAAGTCTTCAAGCCTATAATTTCGACTGGAGACACCCAACAAAAGAAAAGTCTTCATAAACTGCTATGGTTCACGTCTTTTGAAATATGAATTATGGTAACTGTCATAGTTTTCAATTTGGACTGGTAGGCTGGCCATTTCGTTTGTACAGGTGCTCTAGCCGCAGGGGTCTGGGTCCCTCCCCTCGGAGACCAAATCCATGGGGGGCACTGCTCCAGAGCTCTCTAATTATAACCCCGGATTGCTCGCTAGAGGCCAGCCATGTCATTAGCGGGGTGGGAGACAAAGGACAGAAAAACAATGGCACTTTATGCAGACTGGTCATGCTGTTCTGGGCAATCATGCAAATACGTAAATACTGGCTCTCTGTTTGGACCCCAGGGTAGTTTATGGTCGTGATGACGTCATGCCAGGAATCCCAAACCTTATTCCTTGTGCATATTGCAGTGCATCGACTGTGCGTGCGAGTGTGTAAACAATGAACTAGAACGAGGCTGGTGTCGTCTGCTGTCGCCCGCAGCCATCTTGAAGTGCGAACTGCCGTCACCAATTCTGTGATAAATGCTGGTTTTGGACACCTAGTTATTATGATACAATATGCTCCATGTCTGACAAGAAGTTTCTAAATGCAAATATCAAGTGCTATTGCCGGTGAACAGTCTAGTCCACCTGGATACATGAAGGTGACAAATTTACGACAGCAGAAATTAAAGTTTCAGTTGACATGTTAAGTTTTCCTTTGTTGCGATTAGCATAAAGACAGATGCATTTTTTTCTTCATAATTATATGGAATTATGAAATTATTTGCATACATTTGAAGTCATGCTGAGTGGCCTTTCATCCCAGCATGTTGTTAACCACAAAACATCAAAAGAAGACTGGCAGGGGAATGTTCGCCATTTCAGATCACCGATCAATAATATCTTTGCCTAAGAGACTATTATGGGCATTTTTTGTTACAAAGTCTCAACCGAAAATGAGAGTTGTCTTATTATCATGCTCTCAACCCAAGACTAGGGCCGCTGATCCCTTTCCACTCCACAGAGATCAGTCAGGCAAGGGTCCCCGAGGGGCGAGCTGTCGCAATTCGACTGGGCGACAACCCTCTCGAAGCGCTAGGCGAAATGCCAGTGTCCCCAAAGCCAATCTCTTTGCCACTTATACAAGTAATACATTTCTACTCATTTGCCGAAACACGGAATTCTATGAAGTGGAAAATATTCATGAATCCGATTTGTAACCAGCTTAGCATCTTCTTCTTCGTGGTGACTTACTATCCTTTCTAAGTCGTATATTTTCCATACGACTGCACCACCTCACAGCTAAGTCTCTGTCAACTCCGCGACAATATTAGGCGATAATCAGGCTTTTGTTCCTCAGACTCAGCACTAGAACGTGGAGGATGCAGGAGAGAAATCGAATTATCGCTTCTGGAATTACATCTTTGTTATATCTGGTTAACGAAGATGGGGCTGTATCGCACATCCTTTGAGACTAGATTGGTGAAAATGATGGAAAGTGTCCTCGTCGTATCTCTTGTGTGTAAACCAGCTTGTGTGAAGTGGGTGTGTAACCAAACGCTTTGTTGTTCAATTAGCGACCCACGATGGTTACGCACCAGAAAATAACTTGTTATCCATTCGTTTGATTAGTTCCTTGACCTCACACCAGGGTTAAACTTAAATTCATTTGGCGAAGCAGATCACTGCTATAGACATTGATGTAATTGACACATGACATAGCAACTCGGTGCAGATGTAAAGTCACTGGCACAAGTCTTATGTAAACAGCATCAACTCAAGTTCGCTTTTGACAGATTCCACTGAAGCCGTCACGACCAGAGTTTGATGTCGTCTTGACTTGAGGCAGGAGGGACAGGTGTCCCTGCCATATCGTCAGGCCCATCATCACTACTTCCTCCCCCTGCAGGGAGGACCACGCAGACGAGAAAAGAAAACAACAGATCATTATCACCTCACTGATCACTTTCTGCTGTGTACACACTCAGCGTTTGATTCTATCGGTGCAGACGATAAGTGCCCGATAATCGCCTCGTTATCGAATCAGTGACGTAGCGATAATTGGGCCCAAAGCTATGAACCTGTGTATTACGTAATTCAACGTCATCAGAACTTGTGTTTCGAACAGATTTTGAAAATCGTTGCTGCGGCAATGCACCCCTCAGAATGACTTCAAAAGGTATTGGCAGGAAAAATAAAAAACAAAATGCTTTAGCAGGGCCTACAGCTAACTTCATGTATACCTTCTAATTTTTCTGATGGGAGACCGGCCATTGCTTCGATCTCACATTTTTTACTCGGTCTAAGAGAGGGTTAAAGGCCTACCTTCCACCACATTGCCTTTTAGTGTCACTACAACAGTAAATCACTCGAAGCGTAAATAAGTAAATTTATTGCGAATTTGTTCAACTTTTTCCTCGGCTAATATCATCCAGACTCGCTGTGTAAATGTTGTTGGGTGGAGAGGACCCGATGATCCTCGGGTCGTACTGGAGTATCGAACCTCAGTACCCCGCTGCCGACATCTGTAACACAAACAGTATCAATATCGGCGGATTATTTATCAACACCAGAGAGCTTGTAGAAGTGTGGAACAGGCATGTTTTCTTAACGCAGGTTGGGCGTAACATTTAGCTGGTCCAGAAGAAGAAACGTTTACATCTGCAGTTTGTATTTTGCCTGTACCAAAAACTGGCGTAGTGAGGAGAGGAATGATCGCCGGATTTGTCGACCAATAGCAAGGCCTACCCCACGGTTTCCTGATCAGCTATTGAATGGCATTTGGGTTTGGGTTGGGGCCCAGCCTGAGTCCTTTACTAATGTAGCCCAGAAGAACAGGAAAAGTCATGACCAAATGTTTTGCCCAGTGACGGCTTGATTCGAACTGCATGGCAGAGTCATCGGGCGACTCCGCCTCATGTGGAAATGACTTTTCGGGTCAAAGTGATGTATCAACTCCATTCCTTGTGTTTCAGCTGTTCATCGGTTCCAGACTCTCATAGATGCGCTTGACTTCTATTCTTACTCATGCGTGTCTCTCGTTTGTCTAAGTTCATTTGTCAAGCGCTGTAGTTTTTGTTTTCACTGGCATTGCGTCGGACGAATGCCGGCTCTACAGATACAGGTATTAACGGGTACGGGACCGGGTAGCGGGCGGGTGGCAAAAAACTCATTATTTTCATATACAATAGGTTGGCGACGACTCAATTGGTCCGATGGTCATGACGTCATGTTTCGTTGTAATATGTGAAGCGGTCTCAGATGACGCAGTTTGAGCATGTGCACAACACACATTGTACGCTTACATGCATATGTACATGCAGCCGCAATGTTTTCGGCGGCAGCGATGATACCACTGAAAGAATCATAAGCCTACACTTGTTATACATGTACATGTACTTCATTCATATCATCGTGTATAGCGTGCAGTTATAAGGGCATGACGGGTTAGACTTGGACAAACCAAGTTTAAACTTCCATCGAAAAACGAAGTCACGGGTCGCAAGCAACTGCACTTTCGGACAGAGGAAAGGCGCCAATGCGTCAGACGTCAAACCACATTAGTGTCACATACCAGGTTCCAACTCAATAAATCACCGTCGATGATATTGAGGAGGTGGTAACTGAGTCACTCAACACATCCTTTTCAAAACAAACAAGGCAACTTTAGCCGAAACTGGAGTTTGATTGTCGATTTACACCTCGAATTTACACCTGTTTCGGAGTCAAGCATTCGTAGGAGTTTGTAACATGACGCGAGCGGTGATCGAGAAAGAATAAAGAGGAAATTGGCTGATTTTCGGTCGTATGAGCGTGACCAATGAGACCCGTATTTAGCAGCATGGTGTAAATCGAAAGACAATGGTTTCGATCGTTTTTATTTGGCGTCATGTGGCGTTTCAACACATTGTGACTGTACGCGACGGTGATTAAATTTGCGCACAATATTGTTGTAAAAACAATTGGTACTTGTTTGTTGATCGGACCCGATGGATCACCAAATCGGTGCCTGTGTAAACAGAGCAATTTACGCAGGAACGGCAAAAACAATGCACATAATAAGAGATATACTGGTGGACATTTTACTGCAACTGCCTAAAACTTCACTTTCTCCCTAAAGACGCTGTCCATAGTGTGCTGCATGTCCGTGGATAGCTTTCTTATCATGAGAGGCAACGCAACATGTCAGTCAGTGGTAACCGGTTGGAGATACCAGATATTTGCGCCCCCCCCCCCCCCCCCCCAGCAACGGCCCTGCGCTGTAGACTACAGTACAATCAATATGATTCGGGCGGCAGTGAGAAGCAGGACTTCAACCTCAAATTGTCGGCAAAAGAAAGCAAAACCTTCAATCCTTCGCCACAGAAAATCCCAAGGGAAGGATCTTATATTCATGGGAAAGTAAGCAAGCCCTTAATCCAGCAGGCCTATGTCAACAGTTTGGAAACCGCCCCTACATTTACTTCGCCCGACGCTCGTTTTGACTGCGATTTCCAGCGCCTTTTCTAAGCCATTCTCCGATCAACGTTTGGTCGTGAAAAGTGCTATCCCGTGTGACCAACTTTCTTTATTCTAATTAAAACTTTTTTGGAGTCATTGCGGGCATTAGGGTGACTTGTTTCCAAACATATGCACAATACCATGTATCCTGTCCTGGAGTTCAGGCTATAATTGCAACTAGTACCAGATAACCCCTGATCACCAACGAATAACCACTCAAAACGCCACAAAATAAAACGACTAATAGAGGACATCATTATCTATGTCAAATTATGATTTGTCTGATTGTCTCTGCTCACCTTTTGCCCCCTAAAAAACAATGCCAAAATTTAAAATAATCAGGCAAAGGTTTGCCGACAATGTGTTGGTCCGGAGACAAATACCGTAACGAACTGGCCATCTAAACCAGCGTCTCAGGGGATCAAGCAGTGAGAGAGATTGGCGGTTACCAGGGTAACATGAGCATTGTTGACCGATGAAATGTAACCACAAAGAAACATGTCATTCGGTGCAATTGATATCATGATTGAAAAAACGATAATGTATAAAAAAATGAAATTTAAATAAAGAATAGTTCTACAGTTTTGTCGAAAATGTTGTCTCCATCTTTGGGTGTCACTGTGTCTTGATTATCCGGATCACCAATCGCCCGCAGAACCGACCGGACCAGTCGGTCGCTTTGTCGGCCAACTTTCTATAACTGTTTTCATAACAAACGCCGAAAACGAGTGTTGTCGGATTGTGCTTCGGGGTGTTTGCGCGCCATTCATGGCAATACTTCCTCGCTTTTCTTCCGAGTGTTTTCCTGCGAGCTCTAATCCCTTAGTCCTTGTTTCAACAAGTATTTCAACAATTTGACATAAAAGTGGACAAGTTCCCCGGGGTGAAGTTAGACATGATCTTTCCGGGGTGGTATTCTCGTTTCAGTGTTATTTCCAGTCATGCCAATGATGTATGGACCTCGTCAGGGATAAGTGCTCTGATCACTCGAGTGTGGTACGAGTGATGACCATGTCGCGATGGTGGGAACTGTCCGATGGCCCTTGAGTCGGTTTGGCCAAGGCAGCCAGAGACCCTTGCCATGATCAATCCTAAAGCGCCCATTGAGACACGGACGGTGCGGCACGATTGCCTAAAGGTTTTACACCAAAAAGCTCTGTCCTGTATGTTAGAATTTATTTGTTGCCAACATCGTACTTTTAATCAAATGAGCCAAGATGTTTCAACATGGCGTCATAGAGACTGGTTGAAATTTACATGTAGCAACACACGTCTCGGCCGGATTCAAATAAACATACGCAGCATGCACCTCTGATCCGGTAACACTGGTTTGTTGTGGAAAAATCAACCGTGAAATTCGGCCTTGATTGAAAGAGAGATATCCATCTCTGGCGTGAAATATCGCAATGATTACCAATTTTGTTCTTTTTGGGGGATTAGCGCAAAGAACTTCACGGCCTTTCCGATATGTGGGTCGCGAGCTGGCTATCCAACCAGGTCTGCACGCACGCGATGCTGTTGTCGGGGACTAGACCTGTCTGACCGGACGTATCGATAAAGAACCAACTTCCTGTGATTTCGTGAGGTTAAGGAGATTATTGAAAGGTTTGCTCTGAAAATCTTTTAAAGAATCTCTGTTGGAATTGGCGGGGTTTTCCTGCTCCTTGCATCAAAGGTAACCATGTACTCAGTTCTTGCCAAAAGTAACATGTCCGTTGGTGTCCGTCTATAACGTTAAGTTTCGCCGAATTGATCGCACATCGTATTGGAAGATATATGAAAAAAGCTGCCTTTTCGTAACTCATGGTTTCGTTGTCTGTCAAAGGGATCACAGTGCCAATTGACTCGCACCCAGTCCCTTGCCCGGATAACGCAGAGAAAATCGGAGCAATTGCAAGACTGGCGGAGCGGCCTGGATCAGCTCTAAGCCGGCGCAGTTGTCCTGTCTATCTTGCCTATCATAGCCTGAACATCAATAGCCGCTTACGACCCCACTGGTCTCTAAAGCCAGGATTATAGGACACTGAAGCGATGGCTATGTCGGCTGCAGAAAAACCCAGCTCACATGTCAGTCTAATGAAGACGGATCGGGGTTTAATTTTAGGACCGATTTCGCCAGTTTCTATAAAGGATGTTCACACCGTATGTTGGGAGATAAGATCGGTTGGATTTTGGCGGGATTTCCCCTGGGGCGATGGTGAATCTGCCCGGGCCCCTGTACCGGTATATCGTGGACATGTGCGCCTCACAGCGGGAGATAACACCTTCTGAACCATACAACCGTCGTACTTTCTAGCGGTGGACCCTGACTTTGACAACATTGTTCATGATCATTGAAAGACAACGGCCGAAACTAAAATATTTTGAGATATCTTGTCCTTGGTTTTGTTCACATCCGATGAAACTCATATCATATGACAGTCTAAAGTATTTAAGTGATCTGGCATTTTAGAACTAATTCTATAGCTTTAGTTTTGTATTTTGACAAATCCGAGTGATTCCAAAGGCTCTGTGAGTCGGTCTTTGTACCGAAGGAAAGACTCGAAAATAAAGCGGTCCGAAAGAACCACCGATGGTACAAATAAATTCACTTTTGTGTCGGCGCACTGAATAGCAGTAAACCTTTTTATAGCTTTTATAGTATCAACTCAATACAAGATACTTCAATGCTTTGTTTCGTGGTTTTTATCTTGCAATAGCATGTCGGAATCGCAACCCTGTGAGGCTCTCCTCCACATGACTGCGTCAATGTTTTATTCGCCTCTGAAAGACCTATTGACTCGGGACGGCTTTGTTCGCCTCTGACATTCAGCGCGCCATTGAGAGCGCGCGTCGTCATGGAGCAATATTTGACTGGCAGGTAAACTCCGCCCATTCGACATGTCATAGGAAAACTTACAGCCTGGGATACATTTTCATGTTCTCTTGTGAGCAGACTGTACACCGTGTGGAGAGTAGCAAATTTTCAAGCGCCTGTCACATTCAAGTTTCGGGATACGTCGGTTTTTACAAAAATAGGGACTTACTAGTATTGAAAAGGACGGGACACCGGATTCCCAGAGCGTGCACATTGTTAACATTCTACATATCGTCTGCTACGGAAGCTCGGGTGGATGTTGGACATCAGTCGCGGTCGTGACTCGTTTTACCCTTGGTGTGACACGGGTAAAGCCAGCAAACTGGCGGTCAAAACCATGGTCCACTGTGCTGGATGCGAAAGGCCGATACTGGATCGGTTTTTGCTCAATGTTCTGGACCGGGCTTGGCATGCTAAGTGCGTCCAGTGCGCGGACTGTAAGGCTAACCTGACTGAGAAATGTTTCAGCCGGGATGGCAAGCTTTATTGTAGGAATGACTTCTTCAGGTGAGTGTAGCTTCATTATCATCCGCATCATCTGCATGAATCCTTTTAATCATAATAGCAGATCTTTAAATTTACTGTGTCATCTGAAGTCTGGAGATGATGTCACTAGCAGGGTAGCATCATTGTCCACCGCGTCGTTAATGTTCTTACACCGGGAGGCCCTGCTATAAAGACACAGAAAGCAAGAAACCAAAGCAAACTCATTCTTATCTTAGGACAAGTATCCTCAGAATGCAAAAGTGTTCCGCAAGATCATACTTTTCACTTGAATGGAAATCGTCAAAAGTAGAATCAGGCGTGCAGCGATATCAAGTTGGCCGTCACTATCTGCATCACGCCTGAGTAATTTCAGGACAGGCCTAAGTGAAACCAAATAGATGTCGAGGAAAGCTCAACATATCGTCTTAGGGCCGATTTGACGGTGCGGAATAGAGTGCCAGTAAAAAGCGTGCAGAAATCGCAAAAGAAAGGAATTTCGCCTGATATCAAAGTGATGTAAAGAAAAACAACTTAGTTTTGAATATAAATATATATATTAAGACCCTATAATACAACCATGACAGTATACAGATTTTTTAATGAATTATACGTCACAATTTTGGGGAGATTTCTGATGATTTTGAGGCCGTTTTACCAACCTGTTGCAGTTGCAAAAAGTTGAGATCAAGATTAAAAACTTGGAACGTCAACATCAAAACATTAGCCTACTTCCTAGGTCTGGGAACATCAAGAGGGAAAATAAGGCAGAATCTCTCCTGCAATGTCATGCAATTTGTACTCAAGCAAGGGGCGTTTGTTCTAACTAATCGTGAGCCCGGGATCGTGATTTACGTCAGCGGCGGGTCTGTTCAAAAGGACCGAAAGACAACCTGCATATGGGGTGATACTTTCGAATAAAAGTGGCAATTTATACAGAAGTTACATGAATGTAAATAACATGTATAAAGAACAAATTTATATTCAATCTAATTTAATCTAATTCAGTAAATTAACTTAATGATGACATAGTGGTTATGTGCCCGACTATTGAAGAATACGCTGGATTTCACCATGTGTATTTATGCAACTCGTATATTAACGCAGTGATAGTTATGAAGTTACGGGACCCAGACATCAAAACTGTTGACAATTGCGTGACATACTTAACCATGATATATAGGACCAGCATACAGCAGTTGAATCCAAAAGTGTCTACCACTACCGCATGATCATTTACCCTAATCAACTTATGACACTGACTGCAAATTATGACTCCAATGTTTCATCACTGTCAACGGTCAAATGAGATACGGGTTTTTGACCTTGTGCTCATTTTCCCATAAAATATCTAGTCTGGATATATTGGCATACATGTAGGCCTAAAGCTTACTTGACTACTGATAGTTGGCGCAACACCAGCAACACGTATACATATATTTACAATGTTTTATGAACTTAATGATACACGTAAATCAAATCTGATGATTGAGAACTTCATCACCGGTGCACTCGATTGCCTCGGATAGACTTTTTCTTCCTTACCGAAATCCAGTTGGAACATGTTACAGAATGATGCCAGATGAATTGAGATCGGCGTGATTTAATTGCAGAAAATTCACATTTACATGGACATTGTAAACGCTTACAACAGGACTTTATAAAACTACAATACTTTTAACACTTTTGTCTTTACTCTTGTGTCTAAATCTCGAGCCCCAAACCTCCTCGTTAAAACAAAGAGCAACATTTGTCATATGGACATGAAAGGCCAGAGTCAGCTGGGTGTAAGCTAATTGCGGGACATTGCATTTCTAACGTAATAAACTATTGCAACAGCAGTTGATAAAAGAAAAATAATTCTCTATCCACATACCTAAATTTTTTAGTTGTTTACAATCAGTTTTGATAGCTATTTATTGCACTGAATCATGTGTACACTGATTTTAACAACCATGTACTCAGATCAGTCCGGTAACAACTTCGAATTTACGATCAAATGCTGTGAAAATCCCTCTTCTCAATGTACAAAGCTAGCTGTGCATGCACTGGCTTTTGACACTGTGCACAACACAGGAACATGAGGAATGCAGTATTATTTTGTCCCGTCATCACAACTGATGTAACTTGTTGTCTTTGGCACACAATATTATGAGCAACAAGTCTTAAATGATTAATAAGTCTGCAATCATGATCTAATAATCAATTGATTCCTTCAGACCAGTCTTTTATTGAAATATTAATGCATTGTTTTTGCAAATTGAACAAACTCGCCTTAAGATACCATGTTTGAAGTACTTTGTCTTGGTTGAAATCGTCAGCAACATTTGCAGGATATGTTTCAAAATAATTTAGTGCGAGTTTTCATGCGATTGCAAAACACTAACGCTTTTGTCTATTCCGAGCTATTTAGTTTGATAAATAAATACATCGCCACTCATTCTGTTCCCGTTTAAAATTTGAATTTTGAGAACATTGATCTTCAGCCGCGTGCATGTATGTATACACTAATTGTTACAAATTATTATTTTTTGAATATGCCATCTCGTAGTACACATAAATCTGCAAAATAAAATCATATGGATTCAGAAATTTGAAAGGAATGAAACTATTAGAATGATATTCATATGATAATAGTTCGATATTATGAGCCTTTTTTGAAGAAATTAGCCCGAATAATCTAGGTTCATTTACGGAATGTGTGCTTAGATTGGGAACTTAGCCATATATTGTCACAAAACTGGTCATCTTCGAAAGTCAGGAAGGTTCTTTGATCATAAACTCGTAAATCTGAACGGACCTGTCCCATGGAGCACCTTCCCCCTCCCCGGGGAAGAAGATGATATGGATGCGCGTTCTCCAGCGCTCAACTCGTTAGAGTCGACAGTTTGATGGACGAGGCAGCGTCTGTGAAGAGACGATAATCCCCACGGATTTGTCCCGGGGCGAATTAGGGAATCAATGGCCGATTAGGACCATCATTTATACTGGTCACCTTCACTCATTACCTGAATGATAATCACTGGATTCATTTCATGTAATAATTTGGCAGATTCTGATTTCGTTTCAGTCAAATAACGAGCAGTTTTTCTGTAACTAATAATGACTCTGGCTGAACATAGTTCTATATTACTGTGTATACCTTCAACATTTGTGTATGCCCGCACACTGTGAGCAAACTTGACCAAAGAAGACTACTAACGAAGTGTTTCGTACAGAAAGATTAAAACAAAGTTGATATTTCTTAATACAACAACATATTTCTTCATACAGCCGCAAAACTGAAATTTGAACATTGACCCAAGTAGGTGCGCCATGAAAATTTCTGAGCGAGAAAAATCTGGTACCGGTAGTCTTCTGGTACTAGTAGGCCCTTATATGTCAATGTCTAAAATCACCAACTCTGGTAAATATCATCTGGACATTACAAACAACAAAATCTGTTGGTACACCGATCCAGTTTTGAAACTGACTTGAATAAAACCATTCTTTCAATGACATCCTACTCATGGGTCGTGATCCAACCATTTCCAAGCGATATAGTTACAACTTTGCGGAAGAAATAGGATCCGGATCTTTTGTGGACCTCTGTCGTCGTTCCGTTGCTGGAAAACCTTACCACTGGCATGGCTGGTTAGTGAAAGTCGCTCCAAACGCATGACACCATGCATCGTGTCCGATCAGCTCCGCGGACGTGAGAACTCCTTCGGGACAACTGGGATAAGAAGCACTTCCTTCAAACCCAGGCAACTGAGAACTTAACCACTCGAGCTTCGGTCAGTTGTGACACCAGCGAACCCCGCACACCACCGCTTTTGTCCAAGATGATCAAAGCCTACGGGCCGCTGATCCACTTTCCACACGGCGCAAGTGACCGACCAAGTGGTGCTTTGGTGCGCTGAACCAGTGACCCCATACACCCACTAGTGGATTCAGGCTTGCTGCCCTGCCATCAACACAAAATTCGTCCTGCTACACTTCACGCATTTTCTAGTCGGAAGCGACTCTTTGATTGGAGGATTTAATCCATTCTTGTCGTTCGGTGTATAATAGTGACCACTCAATCACTGTAAAGTGAATTTTTAAAAAATACGTTTTACTGCGCAAATTATATGGGACAAAAACTTGTGAAGTCGTACGCTTATGGCTAGATGTCGCCAAGATTAAAAGTACTCGTAGGCCTGTATTCCTACTAACTCGTATTGGGCCATCACCCATGTCAGCCGGAGTCTTCTTTAGCTAGTGCTACCCCCTGATTTAGTCCTTTGCTGATGTCATAACATTATCGCACTCTCTGTTTGTTGTTACTTTCTAATAAAAAATTATGAAATTTTATTTCAGCACAAATCATCATATATACAAAAAAATTTCGTGTTAAAGTAAATATGGCTCAACATGCAGACTCATTCATGGAGGTTTCACTAGACTTAACTGGGAATTAATCTGCATCTGATTACAACTGGCATACCGGAACATGAATTCAGCATTTCACATCACATGAAGTTGATCCAACATTTGAGACATATTCATACATATTCGTCGTGTCCGACCTATTTTACCATCAATGAATACTTTGATATTTATTCATAGTGTTCGTCGGCAGCTGGCATTTGTTTGGTGTCTGATCGCTGCTTCTCATAAATTGCTTCACATCTATGTGGCATTTATTGATATTCAGGCTCCATAATATATTTTATTTTGTTGTCAGAAATAATTCGAAAAAGGAGAGGATTTTAAGAAATAAATCAGGAAAATTGTATCAATGGGTGATATGAATAAAGAGTAGTAAATGCTTTTATCTAAAACTCCACGTACATTTACACTTGGCCTCTCTGTACAAAATTGAAGTAAAAGCATTTGCTAGTCTTTATTCATATCACCCAATGGCCTTGCCGTACTGCTGTAAGCGCCATTTTACCGTCGCTTTCTTTTGAACACTGCATTAGTTCCTGTAACACCAATTGGCAGCTCAAAACACTGGAACACCGCTAGAACAGTTTAAAAATACATGAACTGGAACCGGTATACAAACTGAAAACATCAGGACACTTACGATACAGAAAGATGTTGCCGGACGTAAAGCTGCGTTCCTCTAAAATAGGCCTATAATTCACTTTAGAGGGTGCGGGACCAGTAAGCAAACAAATAAAAATGTGGCCTTGTTTCATGATGCATTGTACTTCCATTGATCTCAACTATTAATGAACGCGCAATGTGCCGTGTCAGTCTCCAACAGCTGGGCTGCAACAGGTTCCACAGCAGGTTCAGAGAAAAGGGACAAATGAATAATATCTGACACTGCCATGACTGCGGTTAGTTGATAATAAAATGTATTCTTGTTTATATATCGAATATTAACTCGTGAAAGTCTATGTATGTACACAGCTATTGCATAAAAGGTTTTGTGAAACAACGGGGAAACTAAAAGGCCGTGTGTGTGGGATTTTTCACGGTTAAATGTATATTACACTACTCATTAATTTGCACGATGCATACAAAACTATAACTCTGAAATTTGAACAATAAAGACTTTTGATATTTTTGTTATTGCGCATGGCCCAAATGATTCTGTGCAAACATAACACAGAAATGTTTGTTTACCCAGACTTCCTTCCGTTACGTCATCTCCGCACCGATTCATCAACCAATCAGAGCCAACTGGCCACCAAAACAACGGGGCGAAATTCCGGTGGTACAGTACTACTGATCCACTAAATGGCGCACAATGAACGAAATTGTCATGCAAGGCTGTGCAGCTAATTTAGAGCTGGGGTTCATAAATTTGCTGGCCATGACTGCCAAAGCTTAACAGATGAGTTTTTAATCGCTCATTGGTGTGTTATGGTATTATTCTTGCTTCTGTGGTTTCATTGAGCAAACCGGGGTTTTTGTCCATAATATTTTGACTCGCCTGTAAAGCTCGGCTGCAAGGCTGACCGAGATTATTGTGAACATCAGATGCATTGATTTCTGTACAGTTGGCATTATGATTTACTGCATAGAAATTACCGTAAATCAAGTATAACCGAATCCTGGTGAATTTCAGGTCGTGTAATCATTCATTTTGTTACTGGTACATGTGCATGAATTTCATGGGATTTATTTACATACTGAAAAACCCTTGGCCAAACAATACAACATCACACGAATATCTAACCAGAAGTACACTACATGTACAAATACTTACATCACATATACGAAAATATTTTTTTTAAAATCTAATTTATCAAATGTTGTGTAGGCCTAATTAAATTCCGATAAAATGTAGGATGGAATAATTCGCAGTGACTCACAATACATCTAAACAACTCGCTTGTTTTTCACCAACTAAACGGGTGTTTCATTCTGTCCAAAACCAGGATAAATTTCTGATGTGGCTCCTCTCTTACGTGGCCGTATTAGCTATTTCTTACATGCTGTTTTACGTGAGAGTCTGTCGCACATACCCAGTTACCCAAAAATAATGTTCACGATGTGCATGTGCCACCAAAACGGACGTAAAAATAGCTGACGGGAATCATTACTGTCATGTAAGAACAGGCACAGCGAGATATTAAGTTTTTTTATCGTTCTTAAAAATCTCAGTCTCGAAAACTTAATTTTTGCAAATGATTCCAAAGAAATTTTCGCCCAGCGGGTGAAGGTAAACTTTAGTTTCACTCTGTGGTATGGATTGCTTGTGCGAGTATGGATGTGTGCTGTGCACCAGTCGGTTCCCGCGGTCTTCTCGACACCTTGTTTAATTACAATAGATCAGATTCCACTATCAAGATCCAAGGAGGAATAACCAAGCTGGAAAATAGGACCAATGTGCCAAGTTTAACAAAAAAATAAGGTACACAGTTTTCCTTAGTAACTAGTTTGAGAGTGTTGTACTAATTGCGTGATAATTAAGAAATCGACACAGATGTTTGGAATAATTTGAACCTCTCTCTCCCGGGTGAGATTTCCCCTATCATCGCTTCACACCTGTCCCCGCCGCCATGACAGGAAGCTAGGTATGAGGTAAGGTTTTTACCCTATTCCTGACTTCCGGGTGGCCGTACGTCCATCTTGACTTGTCAGCTGCCTTCGGTGCCAAATCGGCAGCGAGACCCATGGATTTACCTTCTTTCGCACTCGCACTTTTTTCCCCGTCGATATCTTGTTCCGAGGAAAAAATAAGTTATTCAAAGTTGGCCTTCCAATAAACTTCCAATGAAATTCTACCCGTATGTCAATCAACAATTTCTTAACAATTTAGGTAAGGTTGGGTAAACGTCAGCTATAATATTGCATGCATAGCCTTTTATTCATCTTTTTCTCCGTAATATAAAACAATTTATACCTGCACAATTTTTTATGATAATTTGACCGCCAGCGGACACCTCCCTCAAAAGCAAAGCTTTGGTTGCTGTGAAGGCAATACAAATGTACCGGTAGATTAAAATATCAAAATATCACCCACGTAAACACAATGAATGTGGGTTCTTTTAATACGTTTTGTTTACCTTCATGTTTTTCCGAAGATTTCATAACCCAGCATGAACACATAATTTCAGCAATACTTGTACATTTACATGGCGTTCCTGTCATCCTTCTCACCGATCATCGTTACGATCAAATAACTTTTGCTTTCTGACCAAGCACTTTTCACCGATTCTCCAAGCAAAAATCCTTGAGCCTTGCTACAAATCGTGATATTTGATGGGTGACTAGTTCGAGCTCCTTCCACCCTCAAGAGAGCGAGCTCTGATAATTTCATTGAGATTGAGTTTCCAACAACTCACCGCAGCCGCAGCTCGCGTTTCCTTGGGGCATTGTGCGCCAATAGCTAAAGGCAGAACCATTGTTGCAGCATGATATCAGCCTACTCCAGGATAGATGAAGCAGTCACCAGAATATAAACTCTTGTTACAAAAGCATGTGTTAAAAACAGAAGCCATTGTGGGCCCGTGCGTGGGAAATAAGAGAAGGACAATCGGCTTCCGAGTGGACCGAGGGATAACGGACAGGGATGCATTGGAAGTAACGGTTGGTTAGGCTTAAAAACGCTTAGAGTTCGAGGGAGGGGAAATTAGTGGATACTTGCTACATCTCATCTTAGTCAATGTATTCGGATGGTTACCACGACGGAATTTGTGCTGGCATGGTGTACAATATTTTAACGACAATGTTATTGAGTACAATCATGTACATGTAATTTGTGATCTGTGGCAGTACATTCGTGTACTTGATTCTATCAAGATCCTCAAGCTACCACCAAGATGAGCAGAGACACCATCTGGTCCACGTCCAGGCAGCTAGCTTTTCTCCAGCCCATTCTTCTAACAGCTGAGATTATCTGGGTCCAAGTGGCTAGCGAGAAGGAGGAGGCAAGTGCTATTGAGTCCGCAGTATTGTCTGCTAATACCACTGAACGAACATATGCAATGCGGCCAAAGCAGGGCTCGAATTGACAGTGACTCAGAGAAGTCCGTTCATCTTACGGACAAGTCCATTTCACATTACGATGCGGAAAAATATGTTATTTCGTGTACAAAGTTTGTCAAACATGTGCTGTTGGTTTGGGCAAAGTTTTGGTGGAATTGGTAGAGTGTCGTCTGCTGAAAAATTGATCAGGATGATGTTTTGATTGGGTCGATGAGTTCGAGATGTGAGGTCGAAGAACATGAACTCGGGCCGTGAACCGGGCATTGTTTATAGCGGGATCAGCTGGGAAGTTGCAGGGTGGTTCAAGTGGGAACTGCGTGATGTGCAGCGAAAAAGACCCGACTCTTTTCGAGTAGAAAAAGCCGAGGCGAGAATTTGCATCCTCATTCCTCACGCATACAGACAGGTATGGTCTGGCCTGGTTTGTGGAATTGGTTTGGTGCCAAGTAAACCGTCCTATAGAGTCACATTGCTGGATTCATATACATTGCAGGCATGTTCTGATATCTCAGTTTTAATGGGTTGTTTTCAGCTGTGGAACATCGACGCATTAAAAGACGTTCAAGCATATAGTTGTGTCAAAAAACTCTTTACCTGTTACAAGTAAAAATCATATAATCTGAACTCTTGCTTCACATCGTATCTGCTGCTTGATTTTCGTACCGAACGTAACGTTATCATCAAAAGCTTTCATCAACGTCCTTCGCTTCAATTTATTACAAGTCTACCGGTGTTACCTTTGCACGTCTCACCATGTTGCCTGTATCAAACTCGACCTCTGATAAACCTCTCTGCATCGTGATACCAGTTACAGCATCAAATTCACATCTGAGGTGAGATATCGCGAGAATCTCGTCTGATTAACGAGACAACTGATTAGAAGGTGGGAATAAACATCGTAAGCATCTGTGTATACATGTTAACCAAACTACAACCCAGGTAAATACATATCTCACGTAATCCTACGAAACGCGATAATCTCGCCGGTCGTGCGATCACTTTGTCAGTGATAAGTTGTCGCAAATCAAAACACCCGGATGACAGAGTAAATACCCGGATGGCAAAACAAACTGCTTGGGAGAATTAGCTACATGTCCTGGACCTTTGTTTAGTCTGAGCCACGTGCCTGTTTGTGGTCAGGAATTTTAAGAGCTAATTTTTCGGTTGGCATCTCAGTCGGTGCTATGCGCCGATACCAAAAGCTTTGTTTTGATTTGTCATAAAGAAAACTGCGTTTCCGCGCCGCGATCGAGACGTGGAGTCCATGTAAAGCCATGAAACGACACGAGAACGACCGTGGTATACATCACAAAGATAGAGAGGGAAATCATCAACTCCAGACACGGGGACTAATATCTTTCTCAAAACACCAACGGGTCACATCTACCGCACACAGCACGCGGTAAAAACAGTCTTTCCTTCTCTGGGAATATTGTCGTCTGCTGATAACCCTACAAAAGTTCCCATCATTGATTTTTGTATTTCTCAAGACGTTCCTGAAACAAAACAAGCTGCTGGTGGTATAGGTAATCGTTGGGTTGCTTGCTTCGTGTATCAGAGGGTGCTTTCTCACTGTTTATACATGGGAATGACTTAAAACGGTATTTGTTCAAGAAGCCGTCAGTGGCCTACGGAGGGCCAGAAATCAAGAAAACAATACATGTATAGCGTTCCATATGGCACATTTAGCGCCACCTAGAGGTTTTCAATTTGTGTTCCTATCTGTCGTCTTTCCATGAGTCTTTAGTATTCGACCGGCGACTGTCTGCAAGTCAGCAAATGGCGACTGCCAGTCACGCCAGTGATAGTTCTGACGCTGCGAGAGCTGTTCTATGGCTTCATCTGGCGATGCGTGCGCATGGCATGGAATGAAAAAGGACTGACTGATAAAAAACTATGTCGAAAACTTTTTTTAAAGTTCTTTAAATCAATTTGACACCATCAGCGTCGCTCGGCCCGCGGTCTCCTGGAGGACTGCACGGTGAGGTTGCCGTCCGCCCTTGCGTGCGTCATGTGGTCGGGTTATTTTACGCTTCGCCAGCGCGAACGCAGTGCCAGGTTTCAAGACGCACATTTTTAAGCGTGACTTGGGAACTGCACGTCCTTATTCAATAAATTTCAGTCGCTACCTGCCGTTTTTTCAAGGTTCAAAAACTCCCAAGCCGAAACCCGGTAAATTTGTTGGTCGATATTTCCAGCAGATTTTCCTTCCCATAGTGCTGGCTATGCTATGCTGTGCTATGAAAACCTGGTCCATACAATCTAAATTAGTTTACCAAAGCGTACTCTTGCAATTTTGTAGGGGCGAATTGAAAATCATTAGAGTTCAAATAGTTATTTAATCAATGCTGCATGAACTAATCCCTCGACTCCAGAAAATATGATATTTGGAAAATTATTGAAATAGTTTCTTTTCCCAGTAGATGGTTGGTGAGGTAATTTATTTTCAGATACTATGAGGGGATTGGGAGTACTACAGGAATAGATTGTTTCGAATTTCAATGCAGGTTACGCTCTGTTTCACTCGAGTGGATCAACTTTATTGGATTGCTGCATCTACAAATTATGATTCAGAAAAATTGGAGGCTCGATGAAAATATATTTTGATTGACGTACGTTTTTTTAATGAAATTTTGAAAAAGATAAAATCACCATGTTCATTGTACTGAACGTGTATTGTTGTAGAAGGTGCATCGGCCGGGAATTGAACCCGGGTCTCCCACGCGGTAAGCGAGAACTCCACCACTAAACCACCGATGCCTGTTGATGAGATACGAGATCAAGGTCCTAACTATAGGAATCAAGGTCCTTCTTCAATTCCATGCTCCACCACCGATGACCGGAGAGACAAAAGGCATTGACGTTCATTCCTCTACGTGTACGTCTGATTCCTGGAACATCGGTCACAGTGGTGACGTCAGCGTCAAGTGTTCATTCTGGGGCCGCACTACAGCCTGCTCTGGCCAAAAACTGCACATCTCTCCTTGTGCTATCGTCTTACCAGCTAAGCCATCTCAACAGCTACCCGACAGCAACCCTGTGTGGCTAACTCGTTCAATTGAGCCTACTAGAGAACAAGTACAAAGATTTACAATGAAACTCGACCCCCTCGAGTACATTTCACCGTGTTAGAACAACGTGGCTTTTCCCAGGACCACTTTACGAAGCTGCTTCTATCAGTCACAGTCCTTCTCTCGGGCTCAGCAATGTACAATTTTACAAAAGCTACGGTACAAGCCATGCCCGTTTTTTAAGGAACTTTGTGCGATTTCTCCGGAAGTCCCAATGTCTAACGTTATGGTATGGTACTCTATAGTTCCCCCGAGCAAAGACCGTTAATCGAGGGAAATTATGCACTCGCGCACATGGTCGTTTGATGCATGTAGTTCCTTAGTTTAGATGCAATGGAGGGCAAAGCATTGCATGATAGTATATTTTGCTGTTTTTCAGTGAATAACTGTCTAAGAACTCCCATATCGTATTAGTATATTGACTAGTGAAAATGAAACGAGCCGTGAGCCGGCAGGCTGACTCCACAAAGTCTGACTTTGATTGGAACAAGGCAAATTAGTGCTCTCTTAACTGTTTTTACACCTTTTTCTACAGCTGTATGGATGAACTTTATGTCTTTATGTAACCTTCACGCCCAGATCAATGTTTGTGGAATAGCACTTGCTCTTCGGCTGACATCTGTCAGAATATGTTGGCATGCCGCTCAGTCAAACCGGCCAACAGAAAAACACGGGCGTATTTGCTACATGTAAGCTGCTCTTCTCTGATCGGCAGCTACACAACAGCAGAAGCATCATATATACATGCGTACCGTGCTATACACCTAAGGAGAAGAGTCAATTGATAACGTTGTCCTCTCTAAGTAAGAAAAGGAGGTAACCATTGAACTGTTCGTCCTGTCTGTTTAGCAGGCTATACTTGTGATGCGTTTATCCACAGTGAACTCTTACTCGACCCTAAACGGCAAAAGAAGCGGTCCCAAATTACTGCTGGTGCCCGTTGCCCTGCACCGTGCATCTTCGAGGAGACTGCCATGACTGACGTGATTTCTCTTGTACATAAACATGTTCATACATTTGTATTGTACTCTCTTTACCAAGCATATCTTGTACCTTTCACGCCAAGGTACACGACTGCACATTAGCGGGAAAAGTAAGTTCCCAGTTGCAATTTGTCAGTAATTCTGTCGAGCAATATATAATGTTAATGTTGGAAATCAGTTGGGTATTTATAAAGGCAGACACTCTCGAAACCGATGAGTAAGAGTTACCTTTGGCGAGATATCATATGTGAGGATGCGATCTAATGAGTTTATGATCGACTTCCAAAATCTTAAACTGCATCTGGAAGTGTACAACCCCACAATCACGCGGCTGTCGGTTCGAGTCTGCGGAGAAATGTTTAGCCAACTGTCAGAGAATAATTCTTGGCAAATTATTCCTCACCTATTCTGGTCTTTATAGAGTGCTTGCAACACTTGTTTGTGGGTGTTAATAGTTTGTAATGACTTGAAAAACAAGCAGAAGACCACTCAGCTGCTTACCTAGGTAAACAAGATGGCTTTTTGGCCGTGTGCTCTTAAAGGTCCATTTAGTTCGGTAAACAAATTCTGCAACTGCTGCGTTTGGTAGAAAGAATCACTTTTATTGTTTTTGCTGTTAAGAGGGAGGTAGGAGCATAGGGCACACGCGAGATCACAAACCTATCGTAGATAGTCATTAACAGTCTTTAATTTCATTTTACCCGACCTTTATCTTTTCAGAAAATTTGGTACAAAGTGTGCTGGTTGTGGTCAGGGAATATCACCGAGTGACCTCGTGCGGCGGGCGAGAAGTAAAGTGTTCCATCTCAAATGTTTCACGTGCGTCGTCTGTAGAAAACAGTTATCAACCGGAGAAGAATTATATATCTTAGATGAAAACAGATTCATATGTAAAGAAGATTATTTAAAAGGTAAGTCTTGAGTTTCATCGTTCACTCTCTTCATTCAACTCTTTTCGAAGCTCTTCTCACGTCTAAACTCCTATAAATATGTCAGCACAGTAGTTATTTTCCCAGGTGAAGGCCATTTTGGAATTCATTGGCAGCCATCTTGAAATTCGCCGAAAAACGCGCAGCACAAATTCTACTCTCTTCTGATTGGTCACCAATATGATTATTATTTACAACTAATAAAAAATGTGGAAACGCAGCAATGCTGTAGACTATGAGGTTGTTATATGTATTAAAAAGGTAAATATTTCCATTGTTAATTGGTATTCGCCGGTTTGATTTATTGGCCAGTCTTGAGCTCATTCATCATTTGGAGCAGGATGAGGTGTTAAGATGGATGGGAAGGAATCTCGGCCCGTCGAGCGTGTCGAGAACTTCCTCTGGTGATATGCCTGTAAGAAGCTTCATTTGGTTTTCCTTCTCAATATGGCCAGTGTTTCCGTCAAACACAGCTAATGTCAGGTACAAAAAAACTTTATGAAATTGTGATCATCTGAGGGATTGTTCTTGTTAATCTTTTTATAGACAAACCTTCATGTATGTATCGGCATCCCTCTGCTTTCAATGCAACTTCCATGCATGCTGCAATGTTTGCTCGAGAAGACGAACAAAGACTCCCAAGTTTTTTCACCACATCCACTCTTAAACCATCACCGATTTCCTCGCCTCGCTTCTCTTCCCATCCATCTTACCCCATATCTCGTCAATCAGGACCAGTCTGTACAGATTCCCGCGCCCCATCGAGACAACTAGCCACGCATTAATTCATTTTTGATTGCCGATTGAACGCTTGGAACATTCGCCACAACAATGCAAGGAGGACGTGGCACATATCGTGAAGACATCACTGCAGTGTCCAACACATCACTTTATACTATAATTAAATGCAAGCGACAAAACGTTTGATAATGCCACTAGCCAGTGGGCAGGTTGGACAGATGTGATCCGTGGTCTCCTGGGAGTTGACAAAGTTTTCAACAAAACAATCACTTTTGCTGCTAAGACATTGCTGCATGACTGGCGGGTTGATAAGGCGGTTGGGGAATTGTTAGAGACTATCTTTGGTACAGCAAGTCGTCGGTAATGCTGGCCTAAAGCAAGAGAGTCACCATGTCAGCATGTTCGATCGCTTTGATCGTGTAATGTGGGTGATTTCTCGGCAGTTTTGCTGTTGAGGGAAAGATACCCGTGCATATTCAGTGTCCCAGCTAATGCCCTTGAAGCCTGCATCGGGATAGATACATATCAAACTACATGTACATGTATGCAGAATACTCCCAGTCGAAACGTTTACGCCATGTAACGCTATATATACATGTACACAATGTACGTCCACTGCGCGTGTTTACATATCATATCAGCTACCAGGCTACATGTATACAGATGAACCCTAGTTTCAAGAGTACATTGCTTGTGTCGAAATAGAGAGCTAAACATGTCAATTTCACTTACACTTTGCGAGAAACGCTAATGACAAGGCAGGTCTTAATGGGTTAAAGCTGTGTTCGACATTTTCCTAGAATAATGCAGAAGCTTGGATGCTTGCACTACACTAATCCTCCCATGTCATAAAATGCGGCAGTCTCCTCTTCCCTCCCGCCATAATACCGTTCATGGACAAGTATTGTGGACAAAAACTGGCAGTTAGGATCATTAGAGATTAAGGTTATCACGGTTGCATATCGGCGAGAAAGATTGATCAGGAGTAGAGCCTCTCCTAATCCTGTCGTTAGTGCTATTCGGAGGTTCCGAGCACGTTAGGGGGTTACAGCCCTGTCATGGTATGATCCGAGTGTGCTAAACACGGCTGTGTCGGTGCCAGGGGAGCAATAACATGCTGTAATGTGCGTGTTGGGATGGCAAGGCTCATGTGAGAGAAGCGACAAATGGAAGCAAATGTGAAATCTGTCACGGAAGTCAGCGACCGAAGAAAAAATATGTTGCTGCATTATGTGATTTGTAACACGGCCAGGGGAAGGCCTTAGAGTACCGTCAACAGTAATGTGGTTTTGTAAATCATGTCTTTGTTTGAAAAAGATAAAGTGGCATGAATTGTGATGAAGAAATGTAGGATTCGACCGTTGACCATGAACTTGGGAATAACTCCCGTCCCGTTCCGTCCGCAAGATGAATATGATCGTCATGCATTCTCTGTGGATCTTTATAATATGAGTTGTACCATAAGTCTCAGACAACACGTATATATCATGGCCCTGCCAGTGCCTCAGGGCCCACCAACCTCTTCACGCCTTCAATTTGCATTGTCCTGAGTAGGAGGATACGAAGGTTCCTCGGTGTCCTGATCTTGTTGTCATTGGGGTGTTTACAGGGCCTAACCCCTTTTAACATAATGGGGTTGTCGAGCAGGCCAGAACAGGCACAACAAAGAGAGTAATTTCGACAGTGACCTATCGGCCCAAAATCGCTTTTAAAGAAAAACAAATAATTTGAAAAGAAGATGAACGTCATTTTGCATTGTTATTCGGGTTTGTTTGAGAAGTTTCAGAAATGTTGTCATTTTGCGTCGCCGGAAGATTTCAACCGGCCAATATCGTCTTGTGAATGCTATACACAGCTAGCAAGCACGCCTGGCACTATACGCTACGCTTCACAGGCCCTTGTTTACCCTCCAGGCTTCGGTACAGGTGAGCGTCGTGGTCGGCAGGACACCCATGAAGGCATGAGGCCTTTGCCTATCGAGCATGCCCAATCTTCCGGAAAACATCCATTCATAAAATGATACCCCGTTGTATTCCCACGAAATAGATTGACAAAATTCTCGTCGGATCTATTTTGGTAAAACAAGCCCTTGTGACATGTTAGGCTTTAGAATTCCAATTTAGCGTTCTGTTGGTCTTAACTGTTCTTTTTCTGTCTAAGGGTGACACTGTCACATATTTCTTTCAAAGGGTGAGACATGATCTATAAAGACGAGAGAAGACCCCATCCTGATATCTGGGAAAATATTGGTGTTCTCCCTTTATGGCCATTGTTCCTCCATGAATGTCTCTTATTCTGAGCTGTCTAAGCTTGAATGGCCCCTGTAACAATATAAGCCTGTAATCCCCATGATCCGTCCGTATTCGACGGGACATGGCCCTGTCAAAATGTGATTGACAGGTACAAGAAATAGCCCAAGAACTGGCCGTCATGATAGTGTCTTAACAAGTTCAGATCCGCCTACCAAATATTGTGAGTTGGAACATTGCCGCGTCAAAATGTTACATTTACATGTTGGTATTCAAATTGGCATGAGTTTTGTTCAAGAAGCCAGAATGTTGAGAAGACGGGCAACGAGCGAAGTCGTAGTTTGTTTCTTCGTGCATTGGTAGACACCAAGTCGTATCTTATGCAAGAGTATCACTGAAGGAGCTTGCCTAACACTTCATGTGATTACCAGAAGTCTTCTCAGACAGATTCGCCAGGATAGTTGGACCATATCCAATCAGAATTAATAGATTCAGAGACCACTAAGAATTTGACAAAGTCATCTTGGGGAATGCATAACTATCACGAATCAGACCATATTCAATGAGCTATCTGCATGATTCAAGTGAATTCGCCTCCAGTCGATGTCTTCAGTACCCGTCACCAGCCGGTATCATATCCGAAGTTCATTCCAGGATAACTTTGTCAGAAATCGTTGTACAGTTACTTGTAGGTATTTGAAGCGAATGTACAGAAGAGGTGAATCAAGTAGCGTTCTGTTGTAACTGACATCGATGGTGCTCTACTCACCAGATTCACCGCTCTTCTCACAAAGGAGATAAATTTGTTATCTCCGTTTACCCGCCATCTTTGTCCGCCATTACAAACTGTCGGTGTCAGCTGCAAAACTGCTCCTTCTTCAAATTCAATCATCTTTTCAACAATGCTCCTTCAAACAGCACTTTATTAACAAATCTAGTCTATAAGTCCATCTCCTTCACGTCAATTTATTCTAACAAGAAGAAATGAGTGATAAAGCAAATCGGTCCATATCTCGACAAGGCGTTGGTGTGGTTGTTGGAGACTTTATGTACGACTCCAGCAACTATTGATCTGTCGTAAATACCATTGGAATAGTTTCATAGCGTTTATTTATTGAATTCGTGTAGGATCGGTTCTAGTGTTGGGCAAATAGGGACATAATTAGAGTGGAGTATGGAGAACTACATGCTGCTATATAGGGCAAAAGCCTCGCATAGATGGAAAATGAAGATGAAAAACATGTATAAGTCGTGTGAGGAGATTAGACCTAAACTGATGTAAAGACTTTCAAACGTGTTGGAAACATTCAGGGTGAGAGTAAAAATCAAGTTATACAATGTACCATATCGTTTGTTGACAACAAAAAGACGGTTTAGTTATTCTTGAAAACAATCGTGAAAGAATACAATGTGCGTATTTTGAACTAGCATTCCTTCTAAATTAAGTCTGGTATGTTCATAAATAAAAAGGAATGTTCATAAATATAACCGCGGCTTTTTCCTTGATATTCTTGTTATACATTGTAAATCTTGCTCTTTTAGCTTCTTTATTTCTAT
Source organism: Lineus longissimus (assembly GCF_910592395.1). NCBI lineage: Eukaryota > Metazoa > Nemertea > Pilidiophora > Heteronemertea > Lineidae > Lineus > Lineus longissimus. The sequence continues at coordinate 2,045,977 of NC_088309.1, forward strand.
AAACATGAAAAACAACTTTTAAATAATTTCCACATTCAATCACGCTGGTAAATACTGTGGAACATTATCTAATCCCCTAAATCCCATTTAGCAGTTAGTCAGTATATATTCTTCGGTCCCCTCGCTTTTCCGACATGTGTTGGTATTTAACGCTCTCTTCCGCCCAAGGACATTGGTTTACCTTTCACCCCTGAAAAGGCCTTACACACAAGCGGTACACTCGTCCCCAGGTAGTCTTAAAGACTTAGAACAATTCAAAACTTGTCCATACCTTTATTAGCGGATAATTTAATCAATATTTTGTATAACTGCTTTGAAGTGCCCGCAGTTTTTGCAGTGAAGGTCCGCTTTTATAAACCAGGCTTGGGACAAAAGTTTAATTTTTGAGGGTAGTAGGTTTCCAATCGTGTGATCATTGAGAGAGTTGGGTGTTATTTGTGAGTTATCGAGTGGAAGACCAAGCTGTGATGGACGTCGGCTGGTGCTTGAAGTCTGTTTGGCATGATGTAGCCCCGGGCTAGGCGGCAATGGGCGGGGCCATGCAGGTGGGGCATTGCCAAAACGTCTTGCCGAAAACATCCCTAGTGTAAAACATTGTAAAAACAGCCAGTCAGAAAAAGCGGGACAAGGCGTTTTTTTACTTCCCTTGTCAGTTTTCATTATATCATATCACAGTTTGAGATGTAAGACTTTTCATTCCTGCCGACGTTTAGTCAATGAAATGATTCTTTTGAGTCTATCATTATTATTGGGGCCATTTTCTGGCAAATTCCTGGGACAAAAACCACCTCGCAAACCTTGTATAGAGTTGGTATGTCCTTTGAAATCTCCACATCGAGCGGATATGTCAAAGATTTGTCAGATTCGGATGAAAGCCGCCGTCTTAGCCAGATATCACAACCGGTTTTTTTGGTGAAAATCTTGATTCTCAAAAAGTTTCAAAGCAACAAAACGAAACATGGAGAAGAAGAACAAATCGTCTTTGAGGTTTTGACCGACACTGTCATTGTAGAATCACCATCACATACAATATTGAAGTTGTTCACCCGGTGCCATTTTCGGTTGCATCAGAAAGAGCATTTCATTCTTTTGCAGTGGTGCCGGCCGCACAACTTCTTCTACTCTTAGGTTCAACACACTCAAGTTATTCCGGTGTTGCACGGACCTATAGTTTAAAGAATGTTTCACATTTTCCTGACTTAATCGTTGATTCAACAAAACTCAGGTTGAATTTGCTCTAGGGTATATTGATATGTTTGAAGTCGTTTTGTTGGAAAACTTTGGAAGTTATCTCCATGTATCTGAGCTTCTCCTTCAACAAACGTACGATGTTCACCCTCATGTCTTTCACTGGTTTCTAAACAGTTTACTCGGCGCTTGTCATGACCGAAGGCCCAAGCGTTTCCTCTCTCAACATCTAAATAAACTTGGTCGGGATTTACACACGGTTAGCGCTGGCTGGTTGCCGAACCCTTGCCCCGGGGGAGATAGTGGAACTACATCAAAGACTACCACACCTGGGAGGTGTGAAATGATTTGAAACATTTTGTCTAACCCAACCGCAAATCTTCCATTTCTATTGAGTCGCGATGACTTGCGGTGAAATGAAATTGATTCTTTTCTGCTTCGCTGTAACCACAAATTATAGCTGCATTAATCTGCCATTTGAGAATGAAGTTGCAGGGTAATATTTAAGGAATGGAGGTTTTTCCTACGGTATCTTCGATTGATTTCGTTTTTGAATCACATATGCTTGGCGGGCTAAGCTTTGAGGACATAAGCTTTCCTCTCAGGCCTCCAGGCGTGCAAATGGGTCCAAAAACTTTTTTGAAGTTGTAACTAAAATATCCTCGAGTATTCTTTGTATATGTACGTTTGCTTCATTTGCGTTTTGTGATAAGAAAGTTTGATGGTTTATTTCTTGCATGTATCTTTCAGCCAGTATATTCTGCAGGGTCAGCACCTTTTAGCCAAATAACGTCTCTTAGGAAGGGGGCCTGAGATTTTTTCACCTTCACCCAAAAGGCCAAAATTAAAGGTGATTGGCCAATTACAGTTATAAAAGATCAAGATTAGGGCTTTCCCTGGGTACCACCCTGGAATACCAAACAAAAAAGAAGAGTAACAGGATTGAAAGGCACATAAGTAGAAAATTGGTTGGACGCTCAGCGAAACACTTCCGCGACATTCCTTCGGCCACTTAGAATGTTTTGGTGAGGAAATGCTGTTTAGGGCGAATCTTCTCCCGTGGGATTTCGCTTGCTTTCAATCGGCAACAATTGCCTCACATGTGGTGTTGAGGGCGTCACGGCACGATAGAAAGGGACGGGTCCCCCTGACGTGAAGTCACATGTCGATGTCTCGGGCTCACCCAGCGGAACCCAACCAGAGAAGAGCAGCAGCGGATACCCTATTATCAAAACTTAGTGCCAACGGCCTCCAAAAACAGAATTAGCCAGGCAAGCTTCTCTCGTCTCGTTCTATACAAACGATTTTCACAGCCTGCTGGTTATATTCGCAGCAATGGTTTGCGGTCGACTGAAATTAGGGTGTCACTTTAATTGCACATGAATACACCAATTTAGTGTGAATGGCCCGGGTATAGGTTGTCAAGCGGCTAGGTTTGCAGGTCTCGGCGAGACTTCGGTACACCTCGGAAGAGTTCGGAAAAAGACGTCGGGCGGAGAGCTGATTTGTATATTCGTGCAACTGTGTGTGTATACGTGTACTGAACACTTCAGTGTGTTACATTATAAACTAATAAAAGTGTTTGGGGCTACAAACTTCAAAATAAAATGCAACTTGTGAACTCTCGTGCTACACCTCAGCTGACGTCATCTGATATCGTAGTTCTCGCGCTCTCCTCATGTGAATCCACCGACTATTGCGGATCAATTGTATTTACAAATGTCTCCAATTTACTAATTCCCGATGTAAACAATACATCGCGGAAGATATCAAAAATTTAAATGACAAATAAGCTTAAGCGGGCAGCGATTAGACTTAGAGTCTTGGATTCTGGAACACGACCAGCAATCTCTTCCACAAACTTCAATCTTCAGTGATAAAGTATTGAATCCCTGCCTTACGAGTTGGACAGCGAGGCTAGGGTTTCCTAGTTAGTTTTCTGTTTTTGTCAAGTTCATTAATAGCAGGAAAATTTCACAGCCGATGTAAAGCGATCGTAAAATCAATGCGTTGTGCGCCGCGCCAGTAAAACAGTCTAAATCTACGGTTGTTAGTTGGGAATCAATGTCTTATTGAGCCAAGAAGGCCGTGGGCCGGCAACCATCGATCCACCAGGATAAAGAGCGCCGATATAGACAAGAGATAACCCTGCCAGACTCCTAATTGCAGTCTCATAATAGCTGTACTGAAATTTAAAACCAAACGCGCAAGCTGTGGTCTGCGGCAACTTGAACCAATTGGAAGAGAATGTCGCCTCTGATGACACTGGCCTCGTGTTAGGATCTGCTGTTCTTGATGTTGGCCATAACGTTTATCATACATGTAAGGCTGTGTTGTCCATCTTCATCTTTTCCTGAATTTCCAGTCTCCATGAAGCCACAACTGTGAGCTACTCACAGCTGTGCAGCGATCGAGAGACACCAAAGCAATATCAAAGAAAGCACTTTTTGTGAGATCACCTTGCTCACTGCTGCACTGTTTTGAAATGAAGCGATTCTCGGTCGGTCCTGTTATCCCGTGTTACACGTATTGGTGATCTTCAGCCGTGTGAATCCAGCTGCCTGCATCCTCTACAGCCACCCTCCTTCCCGGGACCGGTCACAAAGTGATGGTTCTTACGCCAAGTCTTGGCCCCTTGACCCGTAATACAGCCAGACGTACGCTTACCGAGTGGTCACCAATACGAGGGCGCTGACCATTTCGCGATGATATTCCAGTGATTTAGGTCGCCTCCCACAGAAAGTCGAGATGTTTTCGGACAGAAAATGAAGAGCGCTGACATGGATAGAAAAATCTATGAGGTTTAACGCGACGAACCATATACCAGATTCTCAGCAGTATACATGGGGCTATCGCAGGTGGACTGGTTTCTGAACAATAAACCTAACGGCGAATTCGTGATGGCTTCGACAATCAAACCAAGTCTTCAAACTTTGGTGCCGGGGAGTAACCCCAACGACGGGTTAACCCTGCTCCCAGATGGATCGCCATGAGATGAAAACAAGAGCACCCCAACCGTTTGTCAATGTTAGCACCCAGCTCATCAATATGCGAGCAAAGATAACAAGTGAACAGTAATCTTCATAAACTGTCTGACAGAAACATTCAGTTACAAAATAGAGGTCTTCTTAGTCAAATATTTGATATGTAGATGAGCTGTCACATCGGCGGGCTGGTTCACCTCGCGAACCACCCGGAACAGAAAGCCGACATCGGGCCCGTAACGCCTGCAGTTTTGGCACCTTTCAAGCTAAAGGTTGGCGTCATTCATGGCACTTTCACTGGGTCTCACCTCGCATGTTTGCGTGGGTTAGCTCAGTCAAGCGTGACAATGATAACGATCTCTTGAGGGAACGCCTTCCGCAGCCCTTCCCTTACTGGATATTTCTATAGCCCTGCTGAGATATCGGGCCACTCTTGTGGTGTGAATATGAAATGTGGATGTTTCGTTTCCGCCTTTATTAAGCCCCCTACCGTACGTTTCACACTTATATTTGAACATATATGTGAAAGTAACTTCATATTTGGAATAATTTCTGTGGGAAGGAGTCATGGGGAAATTAGACAGAAACAGATACTTGTCACCTTCGACTTAGTTATGACGGTTCTGATTGATTCCTCGAAATCTCCAAACGCATTTATAGAAGGTTGCAAGAATACCACCCATTCATTTGGCTCTCACTGAGAAGTGGTGTGTCGGTCAGTACTTGGAGAACGACAGGAAGTTTACTATCTCAAACCCAAGAGTATGATCAGATATTTACAGTATGGCTGACGAAGAGGTCGTTTTCACAGAAAGCATTAACAAGAAATTACTGCCTCGTGAAAGCTCTATATCAGATCTCATTATGCTGTTTGAACATATATCATTTCAATTGTCTCTGGTGCTTTGTTTGTATTAATGCATCGTGTGTCCCTTCCGAGTCACTGGCAACCCCTCCTCGGGAGTCGCTGTCACAGCTATCAAGCTATCGAACCGTGTGTCTCCCATTGTGCCGAGGCTAACCAAACCAGGGGTCGTAATCTTGAAGATCAGTCGCAAGGTTCTCGAAGTGCACGACATTGTACCTAAACCTCTTTAGATGTCCATTAGTAGTTTCTAACACTTTAGAGGCCAACCGACTTGCAAAATTCGCATCAGAAATCCTTTAATCCGACACACTTAGGAAGCAAATCATTCGAGAAATGAGTTGCCTGGCTCTGCCATGTGTTAAATTTGTCACAACATTAACCGACGTGAGTGGTTATGCATCATTTTCCTCGTTTATGGCAAATCATGTCTAATGTTATAGCTGCGTGATGGAGGGATATTGCCATCAATAAAGAAACTTAGCCATTCTGATTTTGCAGGACGAAAGGCTGGGCCTGGCTGACGGCCACAGCAATTCATCAACCATGAGGCATTAGATTTAGATAAGTCGTTATAAAAAATATGCGGCTTCTTCTGCAGCTTTCGCTCTGCACTTGGAGGTGTAATTCTCTAGAGAGTGTTCGTCCTCATGTTGGGATGATCCGTTTTGCGTGCCACCACATTTAGGCGCAAGACCATACATGTACCAATCGTCAAATTCGTGAGTTCTAAAATCAATTAAACAAGCATTGTTTCGGCGAAGATACGGATATCAAATATGCTTTTCTCCCCGCGATATTTCGTCATGCTGATCCACAACAAAGGTTTTGTTGTTTATCTGCATGAAAAAATATTTTCGGTCTTCGGATTTTCACGACGAAACAACATTTTTGTTTCTCTAAGCTTTGGTATTAATGACAAAATTCGAGGCGTGGCCGTCAATTGTTTTAGTTAGCTTTAGTATTCATAGAAAATCTAAATAATAACAAATTAGCCGTTAGAGATAATTTAGGGACTAGTGCAGGTCGAAGCGTAGTGATGCCGGCGATTGTTTTGGCTGGTATCGCAGGCTACCTTGCTCTGTATGGGGAAGCCGTTTCGGCATAAATTATGCAGGAGCTTCCAGCATGGCTTTCTTTGAGTCTGGAGAGAAACTTGAGCGGAAAACCTGTCTTTTCTCATGGCGCTATTGAAAAGTAATAGCATCAATGCTTGGTCGATGCTTCTAGCAAACTGTGGTTGGTTTAGTTTGGCCACCTTTGTTGATACAGTCGATTTATGTTATGCATCAGGTTCCTGCCAACTTTAGGTACATTTCGTGGCGGCTTTATAAACCATTGCCCCAGGGCTACCAACAGTCATAATATTAGCAATGGATGGGACACCAAGTTTAAGCAAATTTGGTGAAGTTATGCACTCAAATATCACAAGAGGTGAACACCAAATATCACTTTTAACGTTTGTGTCAAAATTTGATATTTTCCTGTACTTTGTGTTTGGACTATTTTGTGCTGCGAGTCATGAAGCCTAAAAGCAGATGTAGAACATAATCAAAATGTTGCATTCTTTTGGCATGTATATCATATCTGATATCAAGCTTTTTGTGTTATTCTACAACTGGTACACCGCAGTGATATAAAGAGAAATATTTTTGTAATCCTCACAAAACCTTCTTTTGACGGTACCAACAATAACGCCACATTTTGAAACATGATGTTTTGCAGGAAAGCCTCAGATCGTCTTCCTGTGACTATTGATCTGAGGGATCGCCTGACTTAAAACAAACTGGATGCGATGACTGAATGCTTTGAATTCCACGGACTTTGCATACTGGACAATGTAAATCGCCCACAAGTCTTAATCTTACTCTAAAAGGACAGAATTTAGTTACACGATATTTGCATAAAACCACCAAATCAATTCAGCTGGTCGCGATATCGACGAGCATGTAGCCAAGGCATGTTCCGGGGATGTTCGGGATTGTCGTGGTAGTTGTTTAGGATGGACCACGGCTGAGGAGGAAACCTGAACCGGGGCAGCTGTGTCCGCACCAACGCTAAAAGGAGAGATCCGCATCCGCACGATGACACTTTTAGGAGGCAGAATTCAACCGATAAAATATCGAATGTCGGATTTGGAGAGGGTGTATTTTCTCTCCGGCTATTCAGTGTGTTATTGATTTGGTTAGCCATAGCCAGTTCTAGGCCATCAGTTTTAAGCCCCTTTGGTTTAGGTTCGCCGTATCGGACATAGAATGAAAAACTAGAGTTAAGAGATTTCTACGTGACTATTCGGGTCAGCGTTTGATCAGGACTGTTTGCGCCATCGACCGTTGGTGCGGTCGATGCTGTAGACTGACTTTACTGTGTCCCCCAATTTCCTCTATATCCCCGGCATAATGTCTTTTAAACAACAGTTTTATTGAAAATAATCACATCAAACCTGATGCAAATGAGTCCTCTATCGTCTGTTGCCTGCAGCGGCAGAGTTAGCATGCGGTCCGTTTGAAGGTGGCGTGTCTCACGCGCATACAAAAGACGTATTAAATATTCATGTAGGTACGAAAGGTCTTCCCGTACAGTTCGGACGCCATGGGCGATTGGCAAATGTTCAGTGATTTCACCAATCGCATCCTTTGTCGCGTGTTGTCGTTAGAGGATAGGTTGAAAGTCTTTCGGGGATATCGATCAAGATGGTTCGGAAGAATATCATTGGTATAAAAAACACGAAAGAACTGAGACTGAAAAACATTGCGATTTCTTTACTTGATAGACAGATCCCTGCCAAGGAAAAGTTGTGGTCTTTTTCTATCCCGGGTTTATCCTCAGTGGTATTTGTCCTCGAGAATCGATACCCTTTCAAATAAGCTTTGGGGCACCGTGGATTTCCTCTCAAATCTGAGATGGCCGCTTATATTCTATCAAAAATACAAGATCACTAAGAGTTACATACATTCTCGTCCATAATTCAACATAATATCCTTCCAGTCGGTTTAATGCAGTCGAAACTTTTTACCCTTGGTATGTGTCAGCGTTGGATGATATAGTGCATCCGTGTTAAGGGTGAAATATTCCTGTGAAATCGTGGCAAGGATGGAAAGTATTTGTCTTGTTTATACATTCACTTCAACGATGTATCGTAAAGACGAAACTGCGAAACCATCGCAGAATGGAAGTGTAGCCTAGTGGCTGAACATGGCCTCTGGATCTGATGTATGACTTGTGATTATTTCGTGCTTTTGTTTTCTAACTCTGTTTCCTTGTATTTTGCAGGTGGTTCTGATGTAGAAATGGACGACCACGACGAACTGGACTTGGAAAGCCAACTAAATGACAATCCTGGTAGCGTGGCTTCAGACAAGGACCCTCTTCTTGACGATGATTGTAATGATGATGGCTCCATCATCAGTGGGTCGAACACTAACGTAGCCAGCCCTCCTAATCCGTCAACAAATGGTACATCAGTGGGGACTCCCTCAGTACCCTCGCCTAGGGAACCTAATAATAACAACACGAACACTAGTAACAAAGAAAACATGGACGAATCTCCCTTGATAAAACAGGAAACGGACTCAGAAACTGTAACAACTACTGGTAAAGATGAAAACAGTTCTGGCGGCGGAACAAAACGACGGGGGCCTCGGACTACTATTAAAGCTAAACAACTTGAGACTCTTAAAGCCGCTTTCAACGCCACGCCCAAGCCTACGCGGCATATTCGGGAACAGTTAGCTCAAGAAACGGGACTTAATATGCGGGTTATTCAGGTAAGAACAGAAATATATTATTTCTTGGGAAACTATTCTCGTTTTCTCGTGACTTATTTCAAGATTCCACAACGGTGTCATCCGGAGTAATGCGACTATGTCAGATTTTGTTTTCATCAATAATCGGTCGCCATATTAATTTAACGTCAAGCATTCGTGACACAAGGTGTCGTTCAATATTGTCGTAAAATTAAATGTATATGAATACAACCCTAAAATATAAAAGTAAGACTTTTTCATGATCAGAGGAAATTTTTCGAGTGTCCTAAAACTTTGATTTAGTTCTAGAATTACATGTTGGCAAGCACTATGCATAAATTTAGAATTGTTTTCGAAGGTAGCGATTGAAGTCCGTTCGGACCGGAACCCGATTTCCCGTGTTACCTTCATGCGTAGAATGACCTGAGTCAGATCACCGTGATGTGAAATTCTAGTATATTTCTGTAATGGAGATTGAGTGAGACCGGGTAGGGTCAGGAGGGCGTTGTATTGACGCGATGGGAATTAGGTATGAAACTTCTCTCTGACCTGAGGGGTCAACGCAAATTTCCAAAATCTTTCAGTTAAAATATCAGTCATAATTCTGTAGTATCGATCAGCTGAGAGGGTTGACACTTGACAAACAGGTATCTGGGATACTAAATCAAATTTAAGTAAATGTTTCTTAATCATTTCACAAATCTCATTTACATTTGAAACAAGTTTAACAAAATTGTTATTTTATGTCTTTATACTCCGTTTAGTCATCTATCATCAATGTCTCTAAGTGTCGTTTATTATGCATATGTTTCACTACATTCCCCATAAAAGCGCCAGAGGTGATGTAAATGATGGTCATTAATTCGTAACTCTCTGATTATATGAATGTTTAATACCCCACAGCTTCCCATAGCTTTTTGACTAGGACTAGTTGCCCCGTCGACGGCCTGGTTGTTGTCGGGTATCACAACCACCTGTCATGCCTGTGCTATGCACATATTTGACTAATGCATTGTCCCACACTTTATGTGACATATTCATCCTCAACGTTATGTATATGAATTCATTTGTAATGTGCATATAATGTTTTCTGGTGGATTGGTAAACACTGTTAGTATTCGGGCAAATGTCACGATCATGACAGTCATCTGTTGCTGGAATTGTATACGTCGACTGATGTTTAACTAATCAGGGCGAAAAGAGAAATGATAGTCAAATATCGGTTTTGCACGTAACACGGGAACCCTTTCTCGCATGTTTCATATGGTTTCCTCCAAAGGCGGCAAACTCATATAGATTTAGCTGCTTTGCCACACGGGCTCACCAAGATGATGTATCACAACATTTAACCGCAGCCGATTTATCCATCAACCAAGCTATCGATACGTGATCTATGTCCTTGTGCACCAGTCTTCCATGAGCTATGGAGCTGTCCCAAGGGGACGATGCTTGCAACTAAGTCAGCTAGTTTATCTATCAGAACAGCCAAGAGAAGGTTAACCAATATCATCAGTACATCAAGCTATGTCCCTGTGCCCTGGAGGTCGAACGTGGATGCGTCCCATGGGTGACTATTCGGCGCTGCTGCGCTTGGTGAGGCAGATAGTTTACCAATCTTAGCTGATCTCGGCAAGAGAACGTTAACAAATCCTTTGTAACGCAGCCAATCACTTTATCTTCCCATCAAATCGCTAGCGAAGTGTAAAACCCACGCCGCACATGTCGAAAAGCGTTCATATTGAGATTAGCTTGACAGGCAGTCAAAGGGAACTTGTCATCAGTTATAGCTGGGCTTTTACAGGGGTCAAAAGGGACCAGTTTCACAAGAACGCTTCGTTTGCACTGCCACATAACTATGGGTAGCTTGAGTTGATGCAGTGTACGGCGGTGACAAAATTAGCTGTCATCTGGCGGGACGGCACGCCCAGGCTGTAGGCGCTATTGTAGGGGATCCTCGTCTGTGACAAGGGTAGGGTCAGTGTGCTGGTCAATGTAGCTTGGACAATGGCTCTGAAGGGTTTGGAGCTGGGCGAGGCATGTTCATTACCTCCGAGGAATGTTTCATTAGCTTTGGATGAAGTTTGATCCAAAACAAACGCTTTCCTCTCATACGCTTTGTTGAAACAAAAACACTGTCTCAAGGTTGTGTATTGTTTCAAGATCCGATGAATCAGCAAGGAGTGAGTGCTTCAATTCAAGATCATGGGAGAGTTTTGATAGCTTTGTAGGAAGACCTTGGTCGAGTGGTCAGAGGATAACGGCGTAGGTGTCTCCAATGGCTCGAGGTTGGGTCCGGTTTGGATGAGACTGCTTTTGATACCACCCTCTGGTAACACCGCAAGGGTTCAAATAGAAGAGATTGCTAGTTTTGCTAAGTGTCTTGGCGGCTGTTCAGAAAGCCATCCAGGGTCGGAGTTTGGACGATGATCAGACCTGATCTCAGCTCTTGAAGAAAATGAAGCTTCAGTACGCGGGCCAGGCTTAGGATTAACTCTTAACACCGGCCGATCTTCGGCTCCTCTTTTCAAGTGACGCGATAAGGGGGCTGCTAGTCGCTGGTCATCACTTTCGGCATCAGTGGTAACGCCCGGGCTTTAAGCATTTGAGAAGGGGTTGCTGCCGTTACTAAAGTGCCACAGTCTCTAGTCCAAGACACGCTTTCCGATTGTAGTATTGACTCTATAAGGTGAAGGCCAAATGTCTCAGGGTTCACTTCCCATCCAAACAACCCAAAGCTACAATCTCACATGCAATGAAAACATTCACCATCCAACCACCCATCCGCCCAAATCACAAATATGAAATTCGTGCAACTTCTGATAGCGAAGGCGAATTCGTGCACTGAATCACCAAATGGCCAATTCGTCTGCTTTTGTTTTTACAAGGCGCATGTCTTGTATTGTTCTGAGCACGGACTGTTTCCCGGTTCATGATTCTGCAATCAGTGTCGTCTGCCCGTGCTTGGTTAGACCATGTCACGATGGTGTCACGCGAGGGCCTCGTGATGGTCCATCGTCTGCCCAGACCAAGGAACAACACAGCTGAAAGATAAGCCAGCTAATGCAGCTGGGATGCTGTCATTGTTTTGAGAGCAAACACTATAGGATGGACCGTATCATCCTTAATCTCCCTATCCTTGTCTCTCTCCATCACTGTATAAGAGATCCTCGATACATCCACCAGATGCAGACGGCTCATAAATCTACCGATTACATCTTTATTCGAAATTTTTCAATCGATATCTCGGGGAATTTGAATATAGCGATTGTTTATCTTGATTTGGAAATGACAAAGGTCCATAACGATGCAGCCATATGTTTCAAACGAAGACAATGAACTATCAATGGCAGTGCGTCGTGTCGAAATATTTACTGGTGTCAGGGCGATAGGCCTACAGATACGCCATGCCAACGTCATGTGCGAATACAATATTCTTTGCTCAGCATTGAGTACAGTCCACTGTAAGCCTGCACATGACCTCTTTGGGGTATCCTCGCTTACAAATCAGGCAATCCGGTTTGAGGGAAAAAAGTCCGCCACCACGTTTCATCATAACATAAAATATCTGAACCAAATCAAAACTTCCATGTGTGGACCAAATATTCATTATGGTATTTTTTTATGTGGCTATGAATATTGGCAATAAAAGATTCGCTAAATGATAAAGCAGATCGCAGATACTATCATCTCCATCCCCATATACTATCAGAGTCAGAACAGCTGTATGAGACAGTTGAAACTCCTGGACTGTGATGGAGTTCGATGCTCGCACTTCGATGGATGTTGATGTAACTTCGTTATCTTCGGAAATCTTTAAAGATCGTACTAGATATATCACTATATTCCGAACAGGTCGTTAAAGTACAATATGTTTGTATCACCATGATCACACCATCCACCACCTGCGTCCTGGTGGTTATGGTTATATGGAATTGAATTACAATTATTCATTTCTGGAACAGGTCATTTTCCGTTGGGCGAAGTTACATTCCATTTCGCTGTTGGATGACTTCGATTACCATAGAGTTAGAATCCGATTCGTTTCAGCAAATAAGGTGGTTACGTTCTGCTCTTTACCAATGAACTGGACAAAGACTGGACGTGGAAGTGATGCTTTTGTACAGTCCAAACAACTACATGTGCTAGACAAAGATTGCAAGTGATACATTTGTACAGTCCAAACAACTAGACTTGCTAGAAGTGATAATGTACTTTTGTAGAGCCCTGTACGATATAAATGTCACAGACAAAGTTTCATGCCGGCTCTCCCAGCGGGCTTCCTTGGTAAACTCTTATCTTGGATCTAAGTTTCAAGATCATTTTAAAATGTTTGAAAGCGCCGCCTGGGATCTCAGTGATAATAAGATGATATCCATGAGAAGCCTGGGGATTTAAAAGTGAACCTATTTGTTTCCGACTTGTTATATCACGACCAAACATCACACAATGAGAATTTCGGTGTAAATATCCATTGTCACATCAACTCCCGCAGGAGTGCGACCCGTTTAAAAGGTTAAAATTGAGCGCCTTGGGAGAGGTTGGCCCCGTATCTGAATATCGCTGGGGCGTTATCAGGGCTTGTCTCGAACACCACGGAGTCCCCCGGCCGCTGCAGCTAACCTATCTTGACAGCCAACTTGCCATGGAGTGCGGACTCCGGGGAAAGCACTGGCCTGTCAAAGATAAGGTTCGCATTCGTTTCGACATCAAAAGTCTCCCAAAGCGTCAGTGGTCTTTCCCTAACCGTATATTTTATACAGCTATTTAAAGGTTACAGGCTATTGTTGAACAGTTGGTGCAGTTAATACGCCTTCTGGTAACATTTTCTCCTCCAACACTCGCCCTCCAAACCCAGCTCCAAACATAGCAGAACTGTAGCCTACTTTGACTCTGATATCGCTGATATGAGTTTTGATTGTGCCATTGCTAAGTCATATTGCAGTTCGCTGGTAATCGAAATGCATTTGTTTCATAGCAGAGGTATTTCAAGAGAATTTGGGGCTTGGTCTGATGTATAGGCATTGTGAACTGTTTCTGGTATGACTTGGATGGCGAGTATACTGAGCCAGTAACTGTTGGCCTTGTGAGTTAGATTGTTCGGCCATTGACGTGTGCTAATTTATGGCATATAAATCGATGTTGGTAACTGGTGCAGCAGCATTCAGTTGACCTTCCCACACAATTAACGCCAAATTTAAGAACAACCATTTCGCAACAATTAGTCTTCTGGTCAGGTTCGTTCGGAGCTATTTTGTTTACAGCTAATTGACAGAAGTACCACAGGAGCAAATATAACAATGTTAACAGAATTAAAACACAGTGCCTATGTATGCACTTACATTGACGATATTTGTCTGGTACTGTACTTAAATGCCTTATCACGAGTACTTTACTTTGGGTGAAAGTAGATTTTTCGACAGCCTGGACTACGTCGTTTTCAATTGTGCTACACAAGTGGATAAACGGCAGTCAACAGGCAATCATGGAGAATTTTGACAATTTCGGCATTTTTCGTCCAATTTTCCGATTAACGGGCCAATTAGCCGTCAATCAAAAGACAAGGCACTGAGGCGATTTACCCGGTAATTGGTGAAAATAACACATGCAATTTTAGCCAATTATACCGTTGCGCATAGAAATCACCCAGTTCGGGCCAACAATGGATTGGAGGGTACGGGGTGCCATGGTAGCCCCCCGGGGCTGTTTGCAGCCAGCTCTTTAGCCCATGATTCTAGGTTTGCTGCCCAGACAATATTGAGACGGGCCAGGGAAAGAAAAATGAAAACGGCTGTCAGTCTGCGTTAGATTGAAGAATATTGAAAATGTGATCTCAAGCGAACATTTCGGGCAGTATTTTTTTGCGGTGATGATCACGAAAATAGTTTTGTTGACAACCTTAACTTTCATTTCAATTTTGTACAATTTGAATGTTGTTGCCTCACTGGATAGGGTAGCTCCTTACGGAAAGGTAGTTTGATGATTCCATTAACTCGGACAGTAATTTCACTGCAGGATGACCATGCTATACGCGATGTCGGACTGGGATGCGCATGGCCGGTATCCTTCTGCTAATGACAGCGACTAATGACAGCCTTCATGTATGGAAGATACTCTATAACATGCTACACATTGCTATACTGTAACGTAAAGAATGGATATGTGAGAATATCACACTTTGATCCAGGGCCGAAGGAACTCGTACCCCCAGGAAATATTTTAATATGCAAATTGTTTTAGCGTCGCGAAATGATCGTATAAAAATAGCCAGGTATTCTGCCCTAGGCCACGCGAGAATCAGCGAGACTAACATAAGTCATTTTGTTGCGTAGCAACCTCATTATTGGCTGTTTTTGTCATTTGCATCCATTAAGGTCATTAGGGGGGGGGGGTTATACTTTGGGGTAAGGAGTAGGACGTTTTGTTACCAGATTTTAGTAGGCGATTGAGTGGTCATTCCAAAGATTAGGTCGAACAGTCGAGTGTTGATTTCTGCTAAGCTTTAAATTCAAGATGGCTTCCGACTTGCCTGTCACGAAATACTTCTTCAAGGCGAGTTGTATCGATGGGGTAACGATCTCCAAAAAAGAAGTATTCACGATATTTAAATCTGCGATTTGCAGTCTACTGATTCTTTAAAAATCCGTCACCTGTCGAAAAAAACAAACTTGATTGTGGGGGTAAACATGGCGGTTGTTTCTGTCTGTGTCTGCACTCAACGTAAATGTCGTTTTTGGATTGTTGCCCCACAAAATGATAGGTTTCTCGACGCATTCATTGTCCGGGTAAAAACCTGACGTCTGGGCGTTCGTTGCTGTCCTTACTCTGCAATCATCCGATTACCCCTGAAATATCGTCTGCGGGAAATCCGTGACTCCCATCAATGAACGCTGCAACACCAACCTGTGTCGTCTGCCCGAGTCTTGGCAAAGACCCGGATCTAGTTACATAGCCCTGGGACACCGCATCATCAAAACTGTCAGCTTTTCTTTAGAAAATGATCTGACAATCACAGCCTCACCCTTTTTCACTCAGATCATGAAATTATGGCGCACGACATGTCAGAATTGTAAACTTTCTTTTGATGGTATTCCGCCCTGCAAACGAGTGAAACATGTAGGCCAGATCTTTTGATGTGTCTAAAATGTCAGTAGGCTGATCGGCCCTGTTGCTAGGCGGAGGGATTACCGAACTCCTTTTTCACATCGAGGCCATTGTGGAATTAGTGTCAAATTTTGCAGGGTCGACTGATTTAACGCTTTTAAACGCTATTACATAAACGGTATACATGTATATATGGTCCGCGTCGTTTTTAAAGACGAGTTAAGACCATGTACTTGTAACTTGTGCCCATGGATGACCTATTTTTCACACATCGAGCATGTACCATCATGTGAGCGAAAAGCTACATCACTGTTCTGTTTCGCTCATCCTGCTTTAGGATGGGTTTGTGAATCATCCCGTTCTTCTACAACCCGCTCCGTGTTGCCAAGCGCTAAGATCTTGAGTACGACACTCTCTATATGCCATTCTATTCGAAAGCAATCCATCTTCAGCTTCTAGTGGGAGACAAGTTCTCCCAATAAAAATGAAACCTCAATGTGTAGCAATTCATCAGAGCACTTGAAAGATTTATCAAACCATACATGAAAGCAAGCGAAGTAGACATAGTTTCTGGATTATCCCCTTCATTGTCATCATACCATGTTCAACGCGCATCCTAACTCAATATTATCGCACCTCAGCAGCCGACGGGGCCAGGGGCTCTCTTCTCATTATCGTCGACGACCACGGACAGTCATGGCAGCATGGCTTATGGTTTAATGATAATCCCTGGCTGTCCTACCTGGGTTTATTAATTCTCATTCATGCACGGTGTTGTTCATATCACGGCGTTGCAGCCATGTTAGCCTGGGCGCCTTTGATAAAGGCGAACCGCAATCGAGATGAAGTAAGTGTTCTTACTTTCGCGTCGATGGTTAAAAGTAATATTGTCTAGGCTCCTGACCTCACTCTCGCTGTCGATGCTAAACCCAAGATCGCCGAGGCCGTTGGCCCACACTAAAGTAAACCCACTTCTCCTGATGACCTGAAAGCAAGGGAAGTTGTGGTTGTGATAACATCGCGAACAAATTACCACAAACAAACCAAGGGATACGTGAATATTCACCTTTATGATGTAAACAATGTGTAAAGAGGATACATACATGTATACATTTACATGTATTTACATATATACATGTACATTACTTCAACCCACGCTTGTTTATGTTACTTTTCTTTTAAGTTTTAAGTTTTACAGTGTGCATTATATGACCGGGTATATAACATCACTTTTGAATACACAAATGGCAGAGGTGAATAAAGGGAGGAAGGGTGTAGCGATTACCACTGGGGGACGCCGCCTTATCTGCCCTCGTCAGCTGCCTCCTGCTCTGTTTACAAACGTGACACAGGACAATTGACATCTTGGGCAAAAATCTATAGCTCTATTTCCCGATTTTCCGCAATAATTGGAGCGACACGAAGAACAGCATACCTGGCATTTTCATGCAAATTTGACAAGGAATCTACGTTTAGTGTACGGTTACTTTTGTGATTGACAGCCCATGTCGTGGAGATGTCACGCACTATGAAACATTCCTAGTGCATGGCACGGTTCGTGAGAGCGCAGCGCTGTTCACACAGCAAATATTTCATTTAGAGACCACGATCTGATATTTGGAGGAGTAAATTCGTATCAAAACACGTCTCGGTAACAATAACCGTGCACAGTATACCTCCATATCATTTTAACGCCGTACTATGGTACATGACAAACCACTTTCTACAGTAAATGTTGACAGGAGCTTGCACAATGTACAAAGCTTCGCTATTTTTCTCCGAAAGGCAGACGACCTTTGTTGTCGACAGATACAAACAGGTTTATAAAACTGATACAAAAACACTCGCACCTCTTTCGCGACAGCTGATCAAAAGCCTTTATTTTCTACATAAACTGAAAAAGACTAACAAGAATTGATACTGTATCAATTTTCTTCATAGTTGCGATGGCCTTTTGAATCCGTGTTTCACCAGATGCACTTACTCTCACATGACTAAAGGACTGAATAATGCC
Organism: Lineus longissimus; assembly: GCF_910592395.1. Taxonomy (NCBI): domain Eukaryota; kingdom Metazoa; phylum Nemertea; class Pilidiophora; order Heteronemertea; family Lineidae; genus Lineus; species Lineus longissimus. The sequence continues at coordinate 2,063,875 of NC_088309.1, forward strand.
TTTGATAGGCGGCGAAAAGATCGATATGATTTCAAAACGTTTGTCAATTTCACTCTGGAAATTTATTGTTGACTTTGCATAAAGTTGTTTACTCTCGGTGTAGCTTTGAAAGCAATATTCAATTATGAACACTGCTAGTGACGATATATTCATCATAACCAAGCTGATGTCAAGAATTCCTTAGATTCGGTTTGGTCGGTCACACCCGTACCAATTAGACTATGAAAATCCCTCTTTTTCTGAAGATCTCATCGATAAATCGAACTTTTTGACCAGGGAGAAGACTACTATTTGTTTGCCTACGATCTCTGAATAACTCAAGCTTTGCCATCTGTGTACGTCCATGCACAGGGATTACACCGCGTCGACATTCAAGTTACTCCATGCAGATGACACCAAGGCCAGCCTGAGGATTTCGCGATCGGCTATCAATTTGAAGATTATTGAAACTCCTTTCGGTAGAACAACTTGATAGATAGAACCATTCCAGCACCCCCACGGCTGTTTCCAAAGCAAGGTAGCGAGCCACTCCACCCAAATGTTTGATATTCATTATTTAAAAATGCCCTTTCCTTGATGTTGCAGGTATGGTTCCAAAACAGACGGTCAAAAGAACGGCGGATGAAGCAGTTGAGTGCTTTAGGGGCGAGGCGGCATTTCTTCAGGAACCCTCGGCGGATGCGAGCGCTCAGGGCGGGTATGTCACCCCATGAGCTGGACGATAGCCCCGAGATGATGGGAACGCCGGGATCTTATTATTATGGAGGTAAGACGCTTTATACTGGTTCATTTTTCTTCGCCAGTCGGGAGCAAACTCTCAATGCCAACCCGTGTTGAGTCGAATGCATCGCTGGACTTAAATGTGGCCTAAAACGTCTTTGTGCGCAAAAAATGATAAATCAGTTGTCTCAGCTCATGAATGGCGCTGTACATGTCCTATTCGGATGATTCCTCATCCTGCTCATGTTGAATTTGCGGTATCGCCAAATTACGTCAATAACACACTTATAAGTACAAAACGGAGGCTTGGCTGTTTTTACAACAATTAATGAATGCTTTATTGCCTAATGATGAGTCTATTCAAAAGTTTTGTCACGTTCATCATAACTGCACGATAAAACAATACTTATACGGCTATTTAGCCAGTTAGATAACTTACCACATTGGAGCCGAGTGTACATTGGGAACGATGACAGACTGATCGAGTTCAAATATAAAAAAAGTTTTTTTGTAGGTATCCAGCTACACATATATCAAAGAAAATAAAGATACCTGTTACGATATTAATTGAGTGCGAATTGTATTTAAGCTTACTTTTGGAGAAATTTTCAACCATGATTTAACTCCTGTGTGATAAAATGTACGCGTTGAACTCGCCAAAACTAGGTAGTTTGTGTGCAAGATGTAGATGCAGTAAGAACTACCAACTTGATACAAAAATATCAAACTTCAAAAGCCAAAACTATGTATCTTAAAGTTGAGAAGGATTTTTCTGTAATGGTATGTGACCCCATAGGCCTTTTTCACAATAACTATAAGTGCAGATAAGATACATGTTGTCAAAAAATATGAAATATTACGAAAGATGCACTGCCTTGACCTCATCAACTTCCAGTGTCATTTTATCGACAGAGGCGCAAAATCATTTCTTTATTTGCAAAACACTGACGCCTATTTGCGAAGGAAATAACCAAAATGACTTACGAGGCGCAATAGCTCGCGGATGACGCGAAAGGAGGAGTAAATCTTTGGAATTTAATATTTAGCAAATAGACGCTAACCATACGGGTTTGGTTTGCCACGATGTGACATGCTTAGTATGCTTATCACCTCAGGCGTTGGCTCGCTAGCCGCAGCTGAGTTGACGGTATTTGCCAAATGGACAGACTCTGTTTTCCTAAATGACATTCCATTTCCAATCTCAATTTGTTAGCGGGAGCCTGGAAGCTGATTAGTTGTTGGTTAGGAGAGGAAACGCAAGGAAATGATGTGGCGGGGAGCGGAGATTTCGTATTTGGTGTGCGTTTGTGATGATTGATCGGGAAGGTGATGTTGGAACGCCTTCTTCATATCTGAGTGGTTCCTCATTTTTGGAACGCCTTCTCCATACCGAGAGAAATAAAGGTGTTAGTCAGTGGAATGCTGGCATCAAAAGTTGGTGGAACGTCTTGTACACAATCATGTATATTTGAGTGGTTTCTCAATGTTAAAAGTAAAGGTGATGTTGGAACATCTACTCAATATATAAGAGATTCCTCAGTGATAGTAAAATGTCATGTAGTCATGGCTCGACGCTGAGGGAAAGTGGACTCATCCGGTCTCAGTCTGTTTTCAGCGCACGGTTTCGAACGAATTTTACCACAGGCTCAATAATAGTGACTTACATAGTTCACTAACTTTTGGCCAAACTGGAAAAACTAAATCCAACATGGCTGCCGAAGCGACCATTTTGAATGCGTGAAAGCGCAGCGTATCGTAGAAGAATCTTCCTGCAGTATTTAGTAGCGGGGCGTAAAACAAGTGTTGTAATCATCAAACTCATTCAGATTAATTTCCTTAATTACGGGTATGATATTGTCGATTAAATATTCCTATAACACCAAACTAACCACAACCTTACAGATCAAACTCGCCACCAGCCCATGTGGAATGAAAACCCGTCATTACCTCTCTTAATTGCTGCCCACAATCTCACAAATAGCTTGTATGGCTAACCAATGAAGACGCTTGTTGGACATTTACGATGCCATTCAGCGGTGTGAAACTTTTGTCAACATTCTTCCAGTGTTTTTTTGTGAATCCGATTTTCGATTGTAACCGCAATTACGGTCGGTTGAACGCCAAATCTGATACCCTCAACTGGTCCAGCATCTCGTTTTTCTCAACTAATGTCAAAGATCAGCTCCTGAAAATGTTATTGTCGGGTTATTTTCACTCTGGTGATCTGAATAGTTTGCTTGGCTGGCTACTCCCCCGGTTCCTGTCCATTCTTCCACGGGTCGTCTTCGGACAAAGCGGTGCTGGTTGTTGTTTCAACCCGCCTCAAGATCGCGCTCACGCAGCTGCCCAATATTGTCTCGCCCTCCTCAGCAGCAAAGCAAGGCGGAAGGCGCCCAAGTCACTCCAGAATCACATTGTCCCTGGAATAATCGCATCCCCAGTCTAACTCACAAAAGCTTGGCCAATAATAGTCGAAGAATCGTATCGGGTTTTCCATGTCTCTTTTCGATGCTCAAAAAGCCAAACAACCATTCACATCAAAAGATGACGATTCAAAGGGTTTGAAAGCGACAAGATGGCCGATAATGGTTGAACGTCTGTGTCTAGCAGGGGGTTAAGTTTGTATGAGGCACGGGCAGGGATCCACTGGCATCTTATTGTTTAGGGCAAGGATAAAGAGGCACTGAGAATGGGTGTTCTCGTGGGAGCAGGGGGTTGCTTCCTGGTGATGGAGCAGGCCGAACAATAAGGGACAAGCTTTATCATCAATATCACCAGCAACTGAATATAGGGTTACACTGGTGCATGTAGTTGGCGAGGTGCCTTCTTGGAACGTGGATGACTTAGCAGGACACTTTATACCACCGAAACCAGGGAAATGTCTAACGTTCTCGGACCTATGGCGACCCTATATGTCTTCGAGTTCCTCACTCGACATAACATAGATTCCATTGGTGATTACTGGACGCGCGACCACCAAAACCTAGCCATTCCTGTAATATTGTAAAGTTATACTTCATTAAACGATAGTGCTATCATTCCCTAATATCGTCTCAAAGCATGATTGGCATGATTGTTTACAAATTGGATTTTGATATTCTGCGATATTGGTGATTGGGGGCCATCTTGGCGTTTGATATATTGCGGATAGTGGATAGGGCGCGGCCGTAGACATCATTCAAATTGACCCGGAGACCCTTTCTCCACAGTTATACTCAAATGTATAACATGGCTAACTGAAACCAAAACAATGACATGTTACATTGTGATATATAATATATGTACTTGTAGAAAATCGCATTAAAAGGAAAAGGCACTTGACTAAAAAGTGTCTCTCCGACCGGATTCGAACCAGTGACCTAAGGATGGCCAGCTTTACCCACTACAGTCCTCCGCTCTACCAACTGAGCTACAGAGAGATGTATGAAGGCAGCACGAACTTATACAAACACGTTTCCACGTGTGAAAATGTATTGTTTCTTCTAACCTTGACAAAATGAAACGTCCGGAAGACGACCACTCATCACAGTAGCTTTACCTTCAACTCTTCGACATTGATGAGGGTTACGGAGCCTTCCTGCAAATAACGATATCTAGAGGAACAACTGGATCTCGAACTTCAGTTGCATTTTAACAGTCATGCGAGAGGGATTATCCTAAGAATTTGTGGACGTCCAGTGCTTAGTTCTTGTTGCTCCAACATCATGCCAGCTTTTGAATCCAATTTCACTTCGTCTGTAACTCACTACTTATGCCAAAAGCTCATGATGCCGAAGTTGCTATCAGCTGCGACAGAGAATGCTCTCCGAATGCCGCCGCTTTCCTTCTCCCAAACTCCACATCCGCTGCTGGTGTTTTCTAGTCACCCAACGCAAGTCACTTCATATAAAGCGATGTCATTATCTTTGTGTGATGATTAAGACGAAAATCTAATTAAGTGTCGATATTTGACAAATAATCTCATTATGTGCCTTATAAAACCTGGCTCGGGGCGACGTGAATATAGCACCTCCATGGCTGCGAGGCGGTGCAGGGGTCAGGGGTCAAATAGAATGAGCTGCGCAGAGGTTCATGATTTACAAATCTGCCAACGGGGCAATGGCGTATTGTGATGGGTTGAATTTATTCTCTTTAGATTTAAATGTTACCTCGACAGTTTGAAATTGAAGTGTGCGGTGATACATGTTGATATTCTGAGATATGTGCTCCGGTGGTTCCGCAATGTAATTCCACAAACACATATTTACGGAAGCATCGTGCGGCCAAGGTGTGCAGTAACCAATTCATTCTTCAAACTTCATGCTGAATTCGTTGAGATTTTTTTGTGTGGTTGTCACTTTGATGCGGGCCCTTTGCCAGCAATAAATTATACAATCATATACATTAATGAAATGCACCAATGTGAGCCCCTCTCAGCTGGTCTCATCAGACACTCACATTTACAACTAAATAGTTGTTTTCACTTCATGTTAAAACAGGAGTAAGCGAGCTTGCACATTGTGGTGGAATTTGAATATTTCATGAGTTACATTGACTGGAGAGTCTGAATCTAAATGTGATGGTATCATGAACGGGTGGTGTTAACTTTTTCAAATGTAGTATGAATTTTAATAATCATATTGTACCCTCAATGCACTATCGACCTTTGCGACAACATGTTGATGTAATACTAATAGGTACAGTGGGAATTGTTGGTACAGAGTGGTGATTCAGGTGACGCATAATATGAGAGCTTGGTGGGATTTGTTAATTTCCAGTCGACGTAGTCGACCACCACGAGCCCTTTGAGTTCTTCTTCCCAAGTTTTACCATGTGTTATTTGTAATCTTTTAAAAAGGCCTACCAAAAACAGTTGGCCCAACTGCAAAAAATCAACCAGTCATCTAATTCGCCGCTCCTTGAGACCAGCACTTGGTAGGCCCGCCAGTCAAAATCAATGCTTGGTCTATCCGCTTGTAAGTTGTTCGGTTTCGTGTATCACCTAATGAGCAAGAAACTCAAACTTGATAAAATTATTGAATATTCTCCGCGCCATGCCCAATTATTAATATTTTTAATGATAATACTTGAATCATCTGCAGTAGTTATATTGAATGGAAAAATCGACCAATGTATTTTCTTCAGTCTATAAAATGATGTTGAAATGTGAACTCCAAATCAAATAGTTGTGGTAATTTTTCCTGGCTACTTTGCAAAACTGAAAGAAAACTTTGATATCAATCCTCTTCAACAGAGCCAATTAATTCGTAAACATCATCTAATTATGCCGCTAATTAACCCATCGCGTTGATCACCTTTCAATTAAGTTACCCGCAATCGATGTTCTTTTGTGCTGAAATCACAGCAAGGCGCAAGTTTGTGACAGGAAGAAGACTTAACTTTCAAATTAGTTGGATTATGAAATCCCATCGATTCTCAAAAGAGTATGGCCCTTTTAACACTCTAAAGATCGGTAAGTCACCCTAATGACTCTGCCACATAAAAATCGACTAAATTTTCTTTTATATCGTCGGCGTAGATACCAGCCTACAATATATCATGTCGTACGGATGGGAATGAAATGATTGCCAAGAACAAAATGCCCCAATGCCAGTTACAAAATAAATGTTGTCATCCAGATGAAATTGATTCTTCTACATTGCATTCTTGTATGACCAAAGGCCATACACAGCAAGTCTGTTGCGCGATCACCAAAGATTATCTTATATTTCTTGAGGCGTTCTCGCCTGGCCTTTTCTTAACACCAGCGATCGCTCTGGTTTATAAACGATCTGCATGTATCATAAAAAGGTTCAAAATTGACTGACATGAATCTTGATTCTGAACAATCTCCTTTGATACGCATTCTAGTAACGTCAAATGTTTTGATTATGACGACTTGCCATGTGCCTTCGTGCTGAATGTCAACCTTAGTGTACAACCATCAACACACTGCACTAACGTACACGGAGCGGCTTAGACCCACTCCTCAGAATCGATTAAAAAAATATCTGTCCCTTTCCAAAAACAGGTTAGGCAAAGTTTAGTCACCGCGTATGCAGCTGATCGACTAACTGCTATCAATTATTAATTCGTGACCCCTTGAGTTCTCCGAGTCTTCAGGATCATGTGCTACGGAAAAAGACTGAGCTTCGAGAATTCTTGTATGGGAACAGTCTTGTCCGAAAGTAACAAAGATTGTTTATACTTATTGATATCTTTAATTCCAGTATAGTAAATGGTATTCCTACAACTTGTATTCAGTTGTGTTCCATGTATACCATAAGGAGAGTTCTAAATGAAGCGGTTCCAGACCTCGAAAAAAAATCGGTTTTTTTTTCTTTTCTCAGACTGTACTTGGAACCACGATCGATTGCCGTAATCGTTTGTCAAGGGACGATTAGGGAAGATTCATCTTTGAGACTTTACTTAAAGACTCTACTCGATGTGAGCTTATATCTTTACGTCGCGAGACGCTCGACAGGGCTTTCGGTGTACATGTAGTTTGTAGATTGCTAATTTCGCATTTGCTAAGATTTAGCCGTTGTGTTGATCGAACTTTAGCTTCGAATGAGAAGGCAGTCTGGATTTACAAAAATTGCCTACTCGCGCTAGGTGATGCCTAAAGCCTCATGAAAAAGTGAGACCTTAAATAGCCTAGATCTTTTTAACACCCAGAGTTCACACTTATTATTGCAAACACATATTGCTCGCATTGCAACATTCAAAACATTTATCTAGTCAGAACCCCAGTAAAAACCTTGTTTGAGGATAGGCACTTCTGAGTACGATAAGCCGGGGGCGATTTGGCGCGCGGCCTGGCCCGGTAAATCCACATTTGGCATTCCGTACCAGTGTTGAAATACCCGTTTTATTTTCTTGACGAATTTAGATTAAACCAAGCGTGCTAAACCACAATATTTTCATTTTGGCGTTGAGATCTCAAACAGCAAGACCTGAATGGTAGACATTACAAAGCTGCCGCCTTCATTGTAATTTGGTTGTCCTTGCCACGATGTTGTTGTAGGGCTGTTTAGTTTGACGCAGTGTTACCGGATTATGATGTTTCTTTACATGCAATCCTTATGTCTACAGGAACCTTACCATTATTTCAAGTATTTGTTAGTATTTGAACGAGCATAACAGTTCTCAGTCAAGTTTGTTCACGCCACCCTCGCGAGTGAAGCACACACCGGAAAGGTTCCCAGACCCTGGTCAGAGCAGATCCCAACTTTGATAAAAACAAGTGTTTTTTTAATACACATAAAGTTAAGCTAGCTGTTAATGCAAAATATCTATCCTTTTTAGCATTGTTTATAAAATAATGAAGGAGACCCTTGCTTTTTCATACAGGCCGCCACAAATTCCGACTCGCCCACAACGAGTAACGCATTCCCACGGTAAAGTCCCTACGCGAGTCATTCGCAACTTTACATGGGAAATAAAAACAGCGTTTCAAAATATTTATATTTGCATTTGAGAGCAATTAAAACTGTAAGTCGTGTTAGAATACCGATCAGACCCGGCTTAGTGACTTTTATAATATTGATGTTTTCCTGAAAGTAAAGCTTTTCCACAATTCTGCTATTTTCGTGTCCTCTTGACTATTCTCATAGGGGTGAAAAGAAGGATATTTTAGTTAGTTTTTGGTTCTGACGCAAGCTTTCAATAACTTGTTTCTTTTATTGATTAGAAACATTATTGGTTAATTTATTTAGTGAATAAAAAGGCCTTCCAACACATTCCTGTCATGCCTGAAGACATCAAGACGTTCTCGACCCGGGTCGAACCCCGCCGATTTTTGGTTTATAGTGGCCGTTCCTTCTCCTCTTGTCTCTGCTTCCTGCCATCTTGCCGTCTTGTAACATCCCGCTCTCTATCATTCCTCGGCATCTCGTCTACTTATTCAACCGATTAGCCAGTTTTCTGCATCATTAATGGCGAATGAATAGTCAAAGTACGGAGGTTGATTTATTGAGAGAGCGGTTACAAACCATTGGTGCACAAAATGCACGCACTTGGGTCCCGTGTGCGAGGAGGGAAACGGGCTGCTGGGATGGGGGCTCGCGCTTCAGCAGTGATCCTTGACGTTCTGAAGATGATTCCTTTGGAAGATGCTTCCTTTGAAAATATATCTTTGTGAGCTATCTTATCATGGTACTTTTAATGGCTTTTATACTAAGCTGATTATGTGCTCGCTTATACATGTACTAATGGAAGTTGAGTGTTCAAAATACATGCACATTGGAAGGCGAGATTAAACTCATACAGCTACCAAATGGACGGACAGCCTACCTCCAACCGTATCCACTGTGTCACACCGCCTTATATGCAAAGATTGTGTTTTGGCCAATAAATTTCATTTCATTTCATTTCACCGTGCACTGCTGAAGGAAGCATTATATCTTTTTCTGCATTATCAAAACACTCTCTTTCGTTTCTGCCACCTGAAAGTATCACCTCCTATTAATAACGACTTATCCTTACTTATATGTGCATATACGAATTGAACGGCCCTAAAACGATCGACTCAACTTAACTCCTACTGCCTTACAGAATACATGTAGACCTACAAGTTTTCCATTTACCTTTATTTCACCGATTTTGCACATTTTTTCTCTGCAGATAACGGTCAGGATTTCTACCCAGGTTACCAAGGATACGGAGACTTCTTCCCCGGGCAGGATGGACACGGCAGCTTAAACTTTTTACCTCACAATGGTCCAATGGACGGTGTACCACCAGGTAAGGAACATTACACTTTCAAAGTTATCGAATTGGGATAGTCCAGCTGTCCGAAATTAGGAATACCTTAAGTCGGGTTGCAGTCCATACTTTATGATGCAGTCCTGTCATCGCAGCCGCAAGCTGGAAAGTAAAACTTACCATTTCTGTTAGAAAAAGCAGAAAATTCTCATCAGATTTTCCCAAACATTTTTTTACTGTGTGCTTCTGCTTAATATGAAATATAAGCTTATTGTCGGACGAAAACTGCCTTCCGATATCCAGCATAAAGAACGTGACAGCGCGATATCATCAAGTCTGCAGCTGCAAATGAAATTTAAAAAGATTACGTTAAACTATATCAAAGCTACCAATATTTTCGATTTTCATGAAGTAGAATTGATTATATTACAGCATGCTCTGTCAGTCTTCTCCTCAGCAGCAAAAAGATGACAAATTTTGCAAACATGAAACCCGACACGCTTACCCTCCCGATTATTAGATATTCCCATCAACAAATGCAATTATCAGATAGGTTTATCTGATCCATGTTGTAGAGTAAACGCAGGTCTTCATCGTGTAAACATCCAAATTGTTACGTAGTTCATCGTCTGATTCAATTTGTCAACGAAGGTTTGCTCAATCGCTGCGTCCGCCTTTCGAATCGTGCAGCGTCCGAAATCATATCTCGCCTATCAGATAAATCATATTAGGGATGCTACAAAATTCGATTGTTTCAAACCATGTTTCTCCATCCAAAATGCAATAAGTTTCAGTGTCGGTTTACATTTAAGATGCATAAGTGAGGAATATTACGTTTGAGGTTGAACGTTCTAATCGTCTGCTCGTCAATGTCAACAAGGTCAGATCTGTTGGGATATAAATTGCGGATCGGATTTGCGGCCGGAGGCGCGACCTCTGTCTCTGCGTGATCGGTTGTCGTGAATATGTAATCTCCAGCAATGTAGCCGCATTTTATTATCATATTATGAAATCAATAGCGCTCGCTGGGGAATATTGTATCGCCTGTTTTAGTGGAACTACGAGAAAGCTGTGAAGGATGTTTGACATTTAACTTAGATACGGACTCGAGACAGAATGTTTTTATGTTAGGGATACATCGTATAAGACATTCAGATTGTAATAGCCATTGGGCTAGTTCCATGGTGATATCCGAGGACGGTGGTGAGACTGACCACAGAGCCTCACTGGGTGCAGGCGTGATCCGGGCGTCGAATTTAAAAAGCCGATTGTGCGTTTAGCTCAGTAGCTATCTTGTTGCTCCATGTAACAGCGTCGGGCCTGGTGGCGAGAATACATTTTAATATATTTTATTTACTCTAAAAACTGCGTTGTTGACAAAGAATTGACAGCAGCGAGAGAATTCGCAACAAACCACAGAAGCATGGCTCTGTGATTCCAGACAACCATAAAACATCAGAGAGTTATCTTTGAGCATTCTCTAGTAACTACTCAGAGCCAGCCGGCCATGGGGAACTACGTTCTATTCTTATATGGTGCTTTCCAATGGACAGGTCGTTGCTCAAATTGCTTCGAAGTCGTCACCCCTTGATCTTTCGGGGATGCTAGCAGCTACCTAGCGCTCACCGTCGAACCGTTGCAGGACAGAACTACGGATACGAACCTCTTTGTCCGAGAGTCCATCACTCTTACCACTAATCACCGTGCTCCCCATCCACATACTTACGCTTGGTGTATGTCATTAAGCCAGAGATGTGTCATATTCCATACTCTTTCATCGACTATAGGGTCTTGAACTACGGCCGGTATATATATTGGCCTAAAATACATAAGAAATTGGTGAATCATAGATAGAGAAAAACCGTTCTGTTATTCTACCCTCGACCTATCGCCTCTCTAAGAAAAACTACAGGTGCCCGGTGTTTGTCTAACATTCAACATAAGCTACCATCTATCATCTTGCTCTCACAACTATGTAACAATTTGTCGCTCTTGGTTTTCCTCAATCTACTTTATGAGTTGCTGTGTTTACGACCTCAGCAAAAGAAATCGCACAGTGTACGTAAACTGCTGTAATACTAAGGCTTGCTTCGTGCTGGTTGATCCGTAACTTTATTCACAAAAAACTGAATGTTTCGGACGAAAAATAGCAGAAAAAAGATTGATTCAGAAATTCATTAGCCACATTCCTCAATACACTTTGTCAGCTGGATTATAGCTCGACTCTATAGCGAGCTGCAGTTGCGAACGAAGCTTCCGCGCCGATATGTGATTAAGGCGTGGCCTTCTATACATGTGGTTACATTTGTGATGGCGAGCAATGGAAAATCTTTACTCTCTCTTCCACTTATAAAGAAGATCGATCATTGAAGGAATATGGTCTGTCATGCCTCTATAGAGAATGCGGTCTTTGCAGTGGAGAAAAAATGTTTGGAACGTTTGAAAGCCTCAGACCTCATGAAAGAGATAGCGAACGGTTGTCTTTTACCGCCCACCGTGATGCGTGCATCCTTCACTCAACAACTTCGCTCTCCATTTCTTTCCGTCAGTAAAAAGTGCTTTCGAAAAGGTTTTCGTTCTCGGGGTTCCCGGTTTTGTTTACATCTTAAAACAAACATGCTCTGCCACCATGGCTTCAGTGACTATCGCGTTCAGTCACAATAGGTACACGAACTGAAGGCCAATAAACCTTTAAACCAAGCACAAACCTGCTGCAAATTGACAACAGAACTAGAAAAAGTGATAATGATGCCTTTGTACGTGTCGAAAAATAAATATTTACGGAGCAGACGGTTTGGAAACGTTGCCACCGCTGTAACGAGCAGTGTTCGCGTTACAATCAACTGCGCATGTCAATCAGGCGCAGGTGTCTATTGCGCTTGCGCAGCCGTCAGCCTGTCAGCAGCGACACCAGAAAGTCTAGGTTCGTGGCCCTCGGTTATTTTACAAACGGGATCAAAGCATGTTTGGCCGAACTTTGGTTCCATAAACATTGCGGCAGACGGTAGACGTTACCGTGCTGCGTTCATTGAGTGACGGCAGTGTGTGTGGGTACGGATCAGTTCGCCGCCATTTCTCATGCTGTTTTCACGTCAGTTTGCCTGAAATTCCTATACAAAAAGCTTCAGTCTCATACATAGAAAATACGCCACGGTTCTTGGAAATCGCTCTCTAAGACTGACGTGTAAATGTGTTACAAAGATATATACTGTTACCAAGAAACATAATTCATTGATTTGTGTTGTTGACCGGGCGGTTTCAGAAAAAGTATTCATCTGCTCTCATTAGTGTTGTCTGGATGGAGAAAATGGCACTCAGCCGTGTCTGACGGCTGCGCCTTGTATCCTGAGTGACGTCAGCGTAGGAAAGCATTTTTAGTTCCTCGAGATCCTTGTTATTGTTGAGATTGATTTGCTATGCTGTTCATTCTGATCAAGCTGATGGTAAGGCCTACTCTAAGACCGATTTCTTCGTCTACGTTACCAGCCAACAAATGCTTTCCTACCATTTTGTAGGCTTATGAAGTGACTTTCCTGACGAGTGGTTCATTGGTCACTGTGTGGTGCTGATCACTGAAACCTTTCGGGGTACACTGAAAATTGTGCTGATCAAAATCGCGGCTAAATTCACACCAAAAACAAGGGTTACGGGCAAGACTCCATTGATTGCGATTTAAGCTGCGTTCTCGCCATCGCATGCAGTGGCGAGAAACCTACACGAAGAAAAAACTGTCTCCTACAATCGCATGTTTTACACCGTTAATCTTTTCAATTTCATAAAAGAATGTCTATGAGATATTAAAGGTGTCGACCACGGCGTGTTCCATTGCGTGATGGAGGAACATCACCCGCCATTATTGACAAAATGGCGGGTAAAACTAATGAAAGGCAGGTGCGCAGTGTCATCTGAGGGGAAGATATAAAATGTGAATGTCAATTTCAAATAAAAGTGTCCCGACCTGAATGTGAAATCTGACAAGTTATGCTCATTAATAATTATTTCATGATTTTGTGAAGGTATCGAAGAGAGTTGCCTCGCCGTCTGCTGTAGTGAGTGATGCGGTGGCTAACAATTGAACTGCGCGTGTCCGTACAACTAGTTTGTTAACAAAACTGTCTCTGCTTGCTTCTTTAGAAGTTATAAGATGAGTACTAGTCTATCGTTGATGAATACTATATTCGTCAAATGGAACTCGAAATTGAACTTAACATTTTCCACATATCAACGTTTGACGATGGCAATATTAGTACGCATTCTTTTTGCACAATGGACGGCAATGATATTGCTCAGTGAAATGTCCATGGTAACATTAAAAAGGTACAAGCAGACATGTTTAATAGTGTCATTGACAGTTTCTTTAGCTATATAGCAATGTTAAAAATCCCACAAGACGTATGGACGCCTGCGCCAACTGTCCATTCGCAAGATAAATTTTCCATTTGGTTATCAGAAGAAGGAGCATCCCATTGCATTGTTAATTACGCGCGAGGCGACCGGGTTATGGTCTATAAAACACCGGGATGAGACAGGGTCACGAGAATTTGCGCTGGATGCAATATTGAGGTGCGAAGAGTTCGTTATCGGCAGGTGCTTGTCGACCTATCAACTTCCTCGCGGAGCTCGTTAGGGACACGTCACTGATGACTGATTGCCTCCTGCTACCCTCGCTGCATGGGAATTATCATGATGCACGATCGTATAAGATAAAAGATGCAAGAATTTTATACTCTAAGCGAACGCAAGAATGCTTTTTGAAGAATCCATAAGCTGACTACAAATTTTTTTAGGTCGCCCACGTTGCTTCTATTACTTTGAGGATACATATTGGCAATGATATCAAAGAGATGTATGTATTCAGAAACACGCCATGTTTGTAATGATATGTCGGAGGAAAGAAACCCCTTTGAATTCCAGCTGCTCGGTATATGGCCAGAAACAGATAGCGAGCGATCTGTTTCTGATATAGCTTATGGATTGGCTGAAGTTACCCTCCATCCCTTTCGGTTTATGCAAGGAGGCGTTTAGGATTGTCTTCGAGATAATCTGCTATCAGTGTTTAAAAAATTGACCTTTGCCAATAATTCAAACTGACCATGTTGTTTCGTTTCTCTCGTTGCAGGAAGCATCGCCCCGGACGGTCAGTTTGTCCACCACGACATGATGGTACCAACCAGTAGTCCCGAACCACAAATGCCCCCCATGTCCCACCCAGATTTCCCTAACGGTCTACCTCGAGGCGCCATTCCATCGAATTACGGACACATACCACATGGACCACCGCCGGAAATGACGTCGGAAGCATGGTGACAGATGTAAATAAAATTCTATTGGATAATTCGTATCACGTGACGGAGCAATGGCCAATAGCGCCTGCTCAGTGCGCCAGATTCGGCTTCTGCGCACTGATATGGACTGATCTAAAATAAGTATTACGCTTATTCATTGGTGCATCGTCCGATCAGGGACTCTAAAATCTTGTGGAGATGAACTGAGCGCCGTATGTTCGCGTCATCGTGTTGAAGTCCTGTATTTATGGGCTCGCTGTGCTAAAATGACTTTGAATGCGAGTCCAATTCCGAAGTAGAAATGATACGCCAGGTATTGATCTATATCTGATTCACCCATGAACTCTCGTGCGCAAAGGACACTTCAATGAAAGGCCTGAAGAACGCAGAAGAAGACATGAGACCTTTCCAAATCCTTTTCCCAGTGCGATGTGATTCAAAATTATCATGGCTGTTCCAAAATTTCCGAGTGTCATATGATTGGAAAGTATCCTGACACATCCGAATAGTCGTCTTTCATTGAATAGGTTCTTTGTGCTAAAGAGGTTTTAACTTATTTTTGTGTTTCTGGATAGATGGTAATTGGCAGTCTTCTACAATAATGCCTGCAAGCGGTTACTGGTGAAACCCGAAATGAAGTGTTGAAATTGTTTGAAATCATCAAAATCGTCGTACTGACAAATGACACCAAAACTCCGCAACCCGAATGAAAGTTCGCAGTTGACAATGCATTGAAACTACGAGCTATACTAGTACCAGCCATAGTTTCGAATTACCTTACTAGCAGTCGTTCAGTTCGAGGGAGCATTTAATGGGTTAGATTCATTCCTATCGACGATTTCGTTTACATGTAGCTTTCATATCATTCCTGGCTTTACTAGTAACCCCTGCCGGCTCTCCTGCATCAAATCGAATCAGAAATGGCTATGGTATTGTACAGTTTTCTAGCATGTCGACTTTTCTACAGTTACAAGAAGAGCTTCTAAATTGATGTGATAAAGTCCAAGGTGGGGAGAGTTTAGAGTATTTATGGTAGAGATATAGAAAATATAATTATTTTTACTAAGGAAGGAGACTGAGAGGTGCATTTTTGTCGTATGATATTGTGAAATTATGTCGTCATTTGTTGGGTTCTCATTTTGTTCGTCATGACTCGTGGTTTACGTGGCTCTCTTCCATTGGTTCTGTTGTAGATGTAAATGTGTATGTTATATCAATCTATGTCCTCTCAGTATCTGGCACGTGGCGATGACTGCGAAACCAAAATCAGAGTTGCTGCGTAATCAAATCAGAGTTGGTCTAAGTCACATGAGTATGGTCTCGGTGTTGGACGATTAAGCTACCTACAAGAGAGTATTTCGAGTAACTTCTGCAGGGTTCCTCCTCCACGTGGGCCGCAAACTTCCTTTCTATTACAAGAGGTTGCGCCTGCACAAAGCAGGTTTCTGCTGTTGGATTGCCCTTGATGGTTCACGATGTCTCTCAACGGACGCCCGAGTCGTGGGGAATCCCTGCAGAATCAAACCATGACATGACTGCTATATCTTGGACTACCAGTCTCTTTCCGCGTTTGGTGTTAAAATGTGGGATGTTTCAATCCATCGGTGTTCCCTGGTGACACTTCTGGAAGCCATTTATTGCTGATTGGATTTACATGAACCTTGTTCAGTCCTCTTGAAAACACTTTTTACGTAACGTGATTTTCTGGTTATGGACGTCAAGCAAAAGTTTTGAATCTGATTTCTGTTATTTTCCGTTTCTGTTGAAGCCAGAACTCGAGGGAACACCATCACTTGAAATATGACTGGGTAGACCAAGAATTGATTGTTCAAAACAGCATTATCACTAACACTGGCGTTAAGTAAAATTGCAGACTTATCTGAAGAAGATAACGCTCACTTTATGCCAGCGTTAGCGAAAATGATATCAAAATGATGTTTTGAACTGTTGCGCAGAAATACCATAGAATCCTGGTATTTCAGGATGCTGGTTTCACTTTGAGATGTAATATATTCACGGTCTTGGGACGTGGGCATCACGTTAACCGATGGCGTAATCATGATATTTTATTTGAAAACAAACTAGTCTATAAATAAAGATGCCAAAAATTGACATAAAATTTTGTTATTTATTTCAAGCAAAAGATCACAGCCAGAAAGCCGGAATAAAACCACTTCACGGATCTTTTAAATGATGTTGCATCAATTTCCATTTGGTGGTCGTGCAGTTTGGCCAGCGTCCCTGCTGCGTCCTTCCACGCGCATCTGCCATGGCGCATCGGCCGCTTCAAATATGGATGAACACTAATTTGAATGCAAATTGAATTGTAATATCAGGCCGAGATTGGGTATAACTTGGTAATCCCTTTTCCTAGGGGGGCTCAAACCAGATCTCTCCTGCGATACTGGTGATTAATAGAGGTCTTCAGTGCTAGCTTCCCCAGCATGACGATTCATATCGGCACGCCTAATTCAGCCTAATGCATTTGTTTCATCGCCTAGACGAGCCTTGATCGAGGTCTTGGCAAGAAATTCCGAAAAGATTACATATTTAGGCTTGAGATATGGAACGTACGCGACAACGGTGCGAAAGGCCAGCGACATTTTTACTCGGCGATGTTATCGACTGAAGTTGGATTGTTATGTATAAGGTGATGCTGCGGCTGTTTCTTGCCAGCCTACGTTGTCTTTAAAGGATCAGTTGGAACCATTTATATACAACTATTGTCTTCCCCAGCCATATTTGGCATAGATAACCATGTCGACTCCGAGAAGGAAGCCGCTTAAATGAGTGGAAGCTTCTGGTCAGTATTCTGAGTAGTCGTCACAGCGATTTTCTTGCCCATTTCTTATGAGGAGCCATTCTTTTGTGCGACCTCCTCCAGCCAAAGATTCTGCACCGACTTGCCCTCATTCGAAAGAAATCTTCACTTAAAGTTTGAATCTAATTATCATGACATTATCTCCCAACGATATTCTTTGCCATTGCAATTGGGACTTAACGCGAATGGAGCTCATTTCCAGCTGTTTATTTTGCCTGAGATGAATTTGGTAGACAAACTCAGGTAAAAACCATGAAAACTGATCAACGCCCTTGATTACGGGCACAAGCTTCTAATTGCCAATTTCCTTAGTTTCATGGGTCTATATTACCAGTAGAGGTGGATGTTTACCTTGGGAAGTGGCGCTCAAACTACATACGCGCTCCGGGAGTCATCGCTAATTATTTCCTTTACGGGATTCACAGCTATGGAAAGCTCGTGAGATATTCACAAAATCTGTCAGTGGTGGAATTAAGGCGGTTGAGAAGGGAACGCCTTATACTGCTGAGGGAAAGTAAGCGACAGAGCTATGAACATAATATTATACACTTCATCAAGTAATACGACGTTTTTGATTTCATTAATGATGGTCGGGCTGTGCACGAATGGGTTAATATGACGAGGTGTCTGAAGAGATGTGCTCTGAATCCCCAACTTCATCAGACGGCTGCTGATTGGCTGAATCCCTGCGGGGTCATCAGGAGTTATCACGGAGTTCGCCGCCAGATCACCAGAGTTCACTGATGACAGCGCAGTTACATCGCATCGCGAAAAAAGTCAGAGTTTTTCTCTCGGCGGGATATGAAAATATGCGTCTTGGAATCGAAACAATATCATCAGTTATTTAGCGGCTAGTGTTGTAAATGCCCTTGTGACAAATTGATGAGTTATTTTAGTAGTATGTTGCTCAGGGGCCGTAATCACGAACCCTTTCTTTTGTGGTATCTTCAGACAACACTTCCTTCACTTGTTTCTGTAGTAGAAGTTGAAATGTTGAATACAGGACGTCGTATTGGGGAGTGCGTCTGTCATCATCCTCATTTCTGGTGTTTTTTGGCATGGACTTGATAGAACGAGTATTACCAATGACGACCCGCGTTCCACGGCATCCACCAAGCCGCACTGGCAATGAATCCTTCAGTCTACAGTCGCTTGATGTTCCAAGTAGCCTGAGCAAAGTATGTCATCTCTCGCTGTTTAGCAGTCTGCAATGTTCAACCATTTACATGACACCTTCATTATAGCATATAGAGACACCCCATCTTTACATACTTAATAATTCATGTTTCGCCTTCATCAAGGTCTTGCCGTCTTCTCCAGACGCCACAGCCAAGATGGTTTTGATAATTCCTCCCGCAGCGCAGCGGCCTTGAGTCGTTCACATCTTTATGATCTTGGATTCGCATCTGCATCGTTTAATTAATGAGCCATCAGAAAGTACATCGTACATGTAGTGTATATTTAAGCATTAAAAGCGTACCGCAGCAGCTTTGTGCGAGCTTGTAATGAATTGCTTGATGTCCCTCTCCTCCATCAACAGAAGCAGGCGGGGCCAGTCATCGATCGGCGCATGCGTTGTATCCATGAAGACGGGTAAGGCATGAGCGGGAGTATTACAAGACGAATTATTACAATCAGTTCACATAGATTAGCATATGATTGGTATTATCTATTGCATCTTAAAGCGCCTTCATTATATTTGCTGGAAAGAAATATACATTGTCAACATGCCGATTATGTTCTCGTTGATCATACCCTGCGTGGAGACTTATACGGATGGAGGCTGTTCCATGCCTGGGGAAGGGGAAAGTCATACCGGTACTGTCTTCAGAACCATGACAACAGTATATGTCATCGTTTCCTCACGGCTTCATATTACATTATAAATACATTATGTATGGTAAAAACAACGGTCTGGTCATCCTCTTGAGGTATGGAGCAAGGCATGCAGAGGTGGATTTTTGTGTGTGGTGACAGCGTCATCTGAAGAAGGTACCAGTGCTTGGCCAGGAAGATAAATCAACGAGGCGGTAATAGTAGCCCAATAAGCAAAATACAATTGCACCCAGTGGTAATTTATTAGGCAATGTCCAACCAAATTACATCAGCGAACGGTTTCCATCAACATTCACGTCGAGTCCGTATGAGAGAATGATTGTCGCACTGCGACAACCTTGTGCGCATATATTATCACCACTTGATTTTGAAGCAGTTATGGGCTAAAATGAAACTTTTGGTTCCCGAAAACTAATCAACTTTAGGAACGATTCATTGCAAGATTAATAGACAGTGATCCTTTTCACATTGCGTCAATCGCCAGTCAAAACAGTACTATACGTTCAGTTGCGGACCCGCTGACCTTAGGTATAGCATCATCAGTCGACAGCCATAGAAAAATTTTGTATGGTACGGAGACTGGCGATGAAAGGTCCAGTTGGCTGTTGGGGTTGGTTGTGGCCACGGGGCAGCCTCTCGCTTCATTGGGTCCAGCCTAATGAGCCACTGCCGCAGCCGTACCAACAGCCTGGCTGACAACTCTCCCCACACACTGGACAAATGACCTTTGGATTGAGCGAAAGAGACATCGCTTGCTCAGTTAGGCGTGAAGTCTTCTTTAGCACCGGACACAATGCGGAAATACTGTCATAAAAAGGTTCGGTCATTCCCCGGAGAATTCGCGATGTCCGAAAGCTTCCAGACCAGTGACATCTCAAAATATGTCCAGCACCGCGCCGCTCAATCTGTGATTCCATCTGTTGGATAAACCAGCTTCTTTGACAGGCCTTCGGCTTCAAAGCATGTCTGTAAACCTATAGGCATTGTATTGGTGTGTTTGGATTGTGTAAAATCACAACATAGGCCTATTCTCAGGTCTGAGAACCAATGGAACGTACTGCAGCAGTCATCACATCCAAACTACTTGTGATATTTCTCCGCTTCTATAATGAGGAGCGGAACCTCGTGTCAGGTATCACTTGACTTCATCATATTTGGACTCGAGCTTTTAATTCGAGTTGGATTGTAAAACTATATCTGGTCAGTCCCTCGACGGTTGTGCGAAGACCGAAAAATCCTACATCTGTTTGCGGTTGTGACTGTCCTTATTGGACCGATCCGGGTGGTGACAACGGTTCATGCGTCGCCGGGAGGGGACGAACCTTCGGTAGTCCGTCCAATCGTTTGTTATCCATGACCCTGATTTAATAGATCAATGGTTAGGACTCATGCTGATGCAGCTAGTATTTAGTGGACAAAGTCACAACCAGGATGAAGGGATAAGTTCATTTTGTGTAAGGAAACCGATGGCAACCTACGTTGTATGATAAAGCGGTCCGATAGGGAATCGATCTCACGACATTAGTACCACTTTTTCGCTCCTGTAGCTCGTGCTCATGCCGAGTTTCGGATTGTGGAGGGTTAACGAGAGCCATGCTGCGGTCTTTAATATTTGATCACATTTGACAGCTTATTAAGGAGGCAAGTCATGCTGAAACGATCGATAGGGTAGCAGACGATGCGCGGGAGCAGAGCCCATTTGAACATCACTTCTCCAGGCTGAGACCAGTTCAGGATAACCTGAGAAAAGTGCTGCCATCTGCGCTTATTTTCTTGAATCACCAGGAACGTCGCATGTTCGGTCGTCATTGCCTCTGCACACTCAGGATTTGTTAGTGATGGTACACACACGATGAGTAGGTCTATTCCCAAAATATTTGACCAAAAATGAATCACCACTGTCAAAATCAAACTTCTCCATACTCGTGGGGCCTTTGTTATCCGCTCGGGACACTATCACAACCTGGTTTATCGAGCGACTGTCCTGCACTACCGGAGACAATGTGGCAGTGATGTGCCATCAGGGCCCAGTTGCTAAAAAAACTCTCGTTATCCCTAACGCTGGCTATGTGTCCACATATAATGCAAAGCATATCATACAAAGGTCTGCCACAGCCACACCAACGTCACCGTGCGGTCATCATCTTACAATAAACCAAGGACACATCTGTCACTCCGCAACTGCAATAAGCAAAGGACACTGTCTGAATGTCACCGCCTGGCTTGATCAGCGACGCTGAGACTATGTCCTTTGCTCATTTGTCACTAAGTGCATCAAGACAGTCTCAGTCTCGTTGGTCAACCCAAAGACACAATCTAAACCTAGCCTTGTCTTGATACTGCGGAGTGTGCATGTCCTAGGCTTTCTCAACGGCGAAGTTGTGAATGTGTCCTTAGTTGATACATCAATGTACCCAGCCATGGACACAGAGCCAACCTCGTTGATCAATTACTGCCTGAGCGACACAGTCTAAGCTTATTTCAACAAGAGGCTGTCCGCAGCAACAACCTTAAACAAGGACTAGACCCAGCCAATGACACAATCTCAGTATAGCGCTTTCAACCAATGACACAGTTTCAGTCTAGCCTATCGACCGCGGACATATTCACAGCCTATACTAGGGAATCAAACCAACCAAGCCTTTTGTATCAACCCAGGGACACAGTCGTCAGCATGATGTACCAGGGACATCGACCCTTGGGCATAGTCACAGCCTAAAGCCAAGGGGCCAGTCTTAGTCCAGCGTTTCGAGACACGGACATGGTCACAGCCTCGACCGTATTTTGATCAAAGCAATGACACAGTCACAGCATAAGGACATCTCGACTGTCGCAGCTCATTCTAATGCCAAGGACACAATCTCAGCGTGATGTGTCAAACCAGGGATACCGTGCCTCAGCCTAGTATTTGAGCCGACGTCATAGTAACAGCCTTGCCGTAGGTTAATCGAACCAAGGTCACAGTCCCTACCTCGTTAATCAAGCCGATGAATGCCGGACTAGTGCATCGAGCGAGCTACGACAGAGTCACAACATAGTCAGAGTCTCGTTGATGAAACCAATGTCTCGTCTCAATCTCTAGAGAATCAAGCCCGGTACACTGTCTCAGTTTACCAAGCCAATGACACAGTCACAACTTCATACAATGATCAAGCCTGCGACACTGTTCAAGTGTATCAAGCTAAGGGTATATTCATAGCAAACACTAGAGACTAGACTGATAAGTGTCGGACAAGTGTCGTTCGCTTGATAAGTAAGAGTGCTCAGATTGTATCCTCGGGAAGCGTGGCTTGGTCAGTGTCCTTGGTTTGGTAGGCTAGGCTCAGATTGTTTATTGGCTTGTTTTAAGAGGGTGAGACCATGTCCTTGGCTTGATCAGCGACGCCAAGACATATCAGTCACAGAAGTACCGAGCCAGTGACACAGTCTCGTTGATCAAGTCGTGCACACTGGCACAATCTCAGCCTTTAATATCAAAACATTGGTCACAGCGCCAAGGACACATGCAGTTCCATCCTCCGACAGTAATCGCAGCCAATCACACAGTCGCAGCCAAGGACATCAAGACATGGTTAGTCCCCACTTCCTTGAACAAGCCAGGAATGAAAGCCCAGCGCTATGAGTCAATGATTAAGTCACAATCTCTTACAGTCCCAGTATGTCAAGACAAGGACATAGTCACACAGTCTCGTCGACTAAGACCAGTCCCAACGTCTGGAGCATCAAGCCCAGTACATCGTCTCAGTTTTTTTCAGCCAGGGACATAGTCACATGCATCCTCAGACGTTGACCAAGCCTATAGAGCACTGGAGTGTAATCCAAAGACATCATGTTCAAAACCCTGTGCGTTCATTAAGCACAAGACACAATCCCAGTGGATCAATCCGAAGACATAGTCACAACCTTCTATGTTGATCAAGCCCAGGACAAAGTCACAGCCTCTTAGTTCATCACACCAAGGACAGTTCCATAGTGTATCAATCCAAAGACATAGTCACAACCTTGTACATTGATCGTTTATACATCAAGCTTGGACCGTCCAAAACCCAAAGTGCTTCGAAATTATTTCGTTGGACACATTTTCAGTGTACATGTATATATCAAGCTAAGGATCAAATCACAACCACATTGTTTATTTGGCAAAGGACACAATCACAGCACAGTCGATAAGGGGCAGGACATTGTCACAACCTTCTCCACCGAGCAGTCAACAAAAGGTGAAGGTTACAGGAGACATGATGGGGAAATTCACTAATGGTGAGCTCCATGTTAGGTACTACACATAGCAATGAATAAAAGATCATTATTACTTGTTGGTTTTATTAACCACATAACATTGCCTAACATAGTATTATGTTTTTTATAAAGTTTGGAATTATACATTTGTAATAAAATAAAAAATCGCATCTGACATTTCGTCATTCTATTTACAAAACTTGTCTGGTTATTTTATAGTTTCACCCTCAGTGACTCCCCCAAACCATCTGAGTCACAATGTTGAACTCTAGGGCGAAGGTATGAACAGTTTAAATGCCCCTCTGGAAGTATAAAATAAACACAGTTCCAGCTCATCTCTTTCCACATAGTTGCCTTTGGAATGAATTGTCACTATCAAGAATCAACATACATCACTGGGTAGTATATTATGCTATTGTCTCTATGTACAGGTGAATGTTTTCACCATCAACTCTACCTAGTGCTATAAAAATATTGCGTCTACACAATCTCCGTCCTCCATTTCTAAATCCTCTGGTGTTTCTGATCCTTTCAATGTCTCTCCATCAAATTCGAACCGTAACTTTTTCAGATCAAGTTTCCTTTCCTGGGCAAAGTAATGCATTACTTTCTGTAAGGCCTCATTCTGAAATTGAGAAGGGAGATATGATAATTTGATGATGGCAAAAAAACTGACTGCAGAAAGACAAATGGCTCATACCTCATGTCAAGAATAAATAAAGACAATCTTTACTAGTCTTTATTGAGTCTTAATCATTTAGACACATTAAGATAACTTTTCGCACCATTCTGGTTGTGACTAAGTCCTCATAAAAGATCAATTTGGGATGAAACGAAATTATAAGCAAACAATATGTGAACTCTTTACGAACAACTCTGTCGCTGGACAGCCCTCTACAAAGGACCTCCAGAACTAAACCTCAATCGTAACCAGTCACAAACAGTCAAACTGTTTACCTTTTTTATCCTAATCAAACTTGTTATTTTTTTGTCAGCACTTTGCACTCGAACTGTGATCTGGTCGTCGTCCTCATCAAAAGAGTCATTCTCTAGTGCCACATCAGGTACTTCACCTTGGACACAGCACTCTGAAACCAGGAAGAGGCGGTAAACTTAGAAGTTCTCCCCACATCTTCAGCTAGCTAAAAGTCACACTCTGCTGGGTCTTAGGCCACTGCACTCACTTCTGATACTTGACAAATTCTCTTATTACTTGAACTTTACAAGTAGATGTATTCTACAACTTTCAAGGGCCTGTGTTACATTTCAAGTTATACTGTAAATGCTTTCGAGAGCAATTCACCTATTTACAACAACATAAATGTCTTCCAAAAGTGAATATCTTACGTAGAATATCAGCAATTGTTATTCCTGAACTCGACAATGTTTGGAATGGTTCGATGGTAGTGTCTTTCAAATATAAGATGCAATGCGCCTCAGGAACATTTTCAATGTCAGCCAGTTGGGTTATCACAGTCGAGAAGATATCACGCTGAAAGGAATAACTGTTCATGAGTCAAAATTTCACACTGAATTTCATTTTAAAGTACGCCCGAAAGATGACAGCAGCAATATTCTTCAGGGAAGACAAGTGACAAGCATTTCATTGACTCGTTACTTACTTTTTTCATTGGGAATCGATGCACACCAGAGCGACTGCGAACTTTAACAACAATGTCAGGGTCCCTCTCCGGTGTAGCCGCAAACAAAAAGGAATCATCACCACAGGTTACCAAGGAAGTGTTCGCTAATTGCGATTTGGCACGGTTCAAGTTGCTAAAAGTAAAGAGAGAAAATAAGTTTCACTATGTTACACAAAACTTTCCATCCTTGGACTGGGTCAATTCATGCTACAGCAACCTGATGCCATTCAACGAAGTGACTGATTTTCGCCACAAATGATATTTCAGTGGATTTTCCTCACAACTGATTGATCCTGATAGATTTCTTTACAAGCAGAAACCCACTTCAGTTTTAAAATGACTACTATATGGCCATGTAATCAAAAGTTTACATATTGCTTGCGAGGGTACATGTACTTACGCTAAAGCAGTTTTAATGGCTTTTGTAGGCCTTTTTTTTTTTACATTTGGGTAGTATGTTGGTGGTCGAGGGGGAGGTGAAGGTGAACAAGTTGGTTGTGATGGCAATGTCCTCTCAGGCGATTCTTGGCTACTGCAATCAAAAGAACACAACGTTTTGACAAAGGTTTTTAGTTGTTACCATGGTCTTCCTGCCTTAATGGTGTACACTGGTGCCCTCAAATAAGTCAATGGCATCACTGTTCACAATACCATCAGCATGTCCTCAATACATTTTTATCTTACTGCACTTCACACATTGAAGACGACAAGACCGCTTTCGAACAACCTAGCAGTATTTTAGTGTTGTGCCCACATTGGGACAGCACTCCATAAGGTACTGCCATCTTTTGTGACTATTCTGCAGTGCAACAAATTTCTGAGGTTGATGTCTGTCATCAAGTAAACATTTCAAGACTTACTCTATGATGATGTAGTCTCCATCAGTTTTATCTAGAGGCGATGACCTCATCTTCATGCGCCGCTTCTCACGTTTTGGAGTGGTGTTGGCCTTTTTGGTGATGGCCGAAATTACCTCCTGCTTTTCTGTGTCATCATCATCTGTTTGATAGAAGGAAGAAAATTTAAAGGGGCAATCCAGAGAGGGCTGTTGTGTGGTGTGATGAAGAGAGAATACTGCAAGAAATAAGTGACCCTTGTCATATGCTTTTAATCAATGATGATAATGATGAGACTTCTATAGCCCTAATGCGGTTTCATCGCTCATATCACTTCACATCATTTCTCGAGCAATGCCTTGTACATTCCGGATTCATGCTCAACTCCCTGGGGATGTATTCATAATCTCATACCTAAGTTTGAAATTTATAACAGAGATACCATTAGAACATTTAAACAAAGACTTTAATACCTGAAAGATCAACAAGTTGGTTTTTCACAGTGTCATTTGACAAGGCATTCCCATAATGAAATGCCGAAAAGCAATCATCAACTCTGTGACTGTAGATAGAGGCCTTGGCAGAGATGTCTTCACTGGGTTCGGACGATTGAGCAGGCGCAGTGTGGCGGAATCGCCGTGTTGCTCTCTTCTTTTTGACAACAGGTTGCGAGTTTGAGTCTGAATCGCTGCTGCTGGTCGAATTCTTCTTCGTAACCTTTGGGACCGTTTCAACTTGGATAGGCATTAACGGGACAGAGTCTGAGGTAATAACAGCACTTTGTACGTCACCATCGATTGCAATTGGAGTTTTCTTTGTGGCCTGCAAGAACGAGTCTGAGAGTCAGCCATTACCCATTGGCATTGACCCCCCCCCCCCCCCCCCCATTGCCATCGACATGACTCAGAGTGCCTGATTGATAGGTAGGCCATATACCTCCATGGGTAGGCCTACTAAAAACTCATAGTTCACGAGTTAATTTAGTCCTTTAGAGGATTGAAACATGCTGTCATCCAAAACCGCATCAAGTTAAGTCCATGGAATGGATGACGATAATTCAGGAACAAGATTTCAGGAATATCACGCGTGTTTGAGGCCAGTTTGAATTGATGCACGGAAAAAATGTACGTCGGCCCTATTAAAAAAGTTATCAGTATCACGACAGTTATCCTTGTGATGACATTTCTGAAAAAAATGATCAACTCGATACTTGTTTCGGTTGTTACATTTCTGTTCTGCTTCGCTTTTGTGTAATTTGGGGTTAAATCATGTTCATCGCTGCTGCTAGTATCGAGACACAAAATATCCGCCATTTCGACGATGAAGCCTCGGTTCCATGGTCAGATGATTGATGCTGAGGACGAGGATGGTAGGGAGGTGCATGGTGGGTTGGTGGAGGTATGGTTTACCGGCCCACCATACCTCCATTTACTAGACTCCCTTGGCTGCTGTCGCAGCCCCCGCCCCGACCCAAGCTCCTTATCCCACTCTTCTCTGCAGTTAATGCCTTATTTGTAAACAGGATGTACTGAACAGCTGATTTCGATTTTGTTTTGATATCGCGCATGCCGCTTACAATGTTTCCGGTTTTCCACGAAATGCGCATGCGCAAAGAGGAGACTTAAGAATAATTTCTCCCGACATTTTCGTGAAATCAAGGCCAAAATATCATTTTCATGGCGGATACCGACGCCAAAAGATCGGAATCCCGGTCTCAGTCCAGTCTATTACTACGTCGGCAACTGATGGGTACTAATTTTCTGTATATTTTAGCCGCAATTGGGTCTTCTGATCGATTGAAATTGAGTCTTGTTAGGTCACTCTTTTGTGCAGGTGTATGTGTGCGTTGCCTGTGCTTATGCACTGCGCATCAGAATGCTAATTTTCTGGGCTCGAATCAGGTTCAGTATGTCTTATTCTAGCAATTATCTCTGATGTGGCAGAAGTAATCATGGCATTTGATGCCTTGCCATTTCGCAGTGCTAGGCTACACGTGACGTGATAATAGGATACCCATTGAATGATGCATTTAATAACATTATACCAATCATGAACACGTTGACGACCTATCAGTCACCTAGGCCTAGGCCTAATTGATACAAGTCAATAGTGACAAGTTTGAGTCACTCAGTCAAGCCAATTTGGCGGTTCATTCTTAAATCTATATCTTCAATCATGAATCATCACTTAGCAGATTATCTAAGCGTTCGCCTACTTCAAGTTCAAGCGCATGAAGCAAAGGCCTAGCCTTCGGCTTGGCCTTCATTTGTCCATGGCCTGTTAATTTGATTCTCCTGAAAATAGCACCTAACTTTGTTCCCTCTTTTTCAGAACTAAACAGCAAGCGTGACAGGGAAGGAGAAAACAGTTCCCCCACTTTATTTTCCGCTGGATTGGTCGACGATTCTGATATCTACACATGGGAAGTGCTCATTATTGGTCCACCTGATACAATCTAGTGAGTCAGGTATCTAGTACATCGTATGTTAGTAGGCCTATAGAATCTGTCCTTTTTCAAGGTCAAGGACTGAGGATTGCCTGGGAGTAAGACATGTACCTGGCCTACATGATGTTTAAAGGACATGTAAATATGATTGTGTACAGCAAGAGTTCTTAAAGTCAACAATCAAAAACCATTAAAAAGACTTGGCCTTTCTGTTTGAAATACCTGGACGCTGAGGCGAAGAAGACTAAGAGGCCCCAATATTGCAACTGTTGTGTATTTGCAATTATCTTATGTCACAGTGTGACTTCAGACGATAGTTACATGTATCATGTTTTCATTCTGCTTCTATCTTGTTTCAGTGAAAATGGTGTCTTTAAAGCAATTCTGAAATTTCCACACGACTATCCACACCGACCTCCAGAGATGAAATTTACTACTAAGATGTGGCATCCAAACAGTAAGTATGAAGCGAAACTGGATAATTCTGTGTCGTCCTTGTGGCTCGTCCTTCCTGAGATTAATATTGAATGATTATCTCCTACAAACTCTGGCCCCCCCTTTTACTTTTAGAGTGTAGGGGCTCGCTACAATGGCCTCTGGGCCAGCGGAAATCTTACATTTGCCTTTATTGCAGTCTTTGTTGCAGTTCGAGTTCTCGATATTAAGTATGAAGTGTAATTCCTAAGCTAATTGTACTTTTGTTTTTCCAGTAAAAGAAAATGGTGATGTGTGTATCTCAATTCTTCATGAACCCGGAGACGATAAATATGGCTACGAAAAAGCAAATGAACGCTGGAATCCTTGTCAAACAGTTGAAACGATAATGTTGAGTGTTATCTCCATGTTGGCTGACCCTAATGATGAATCGCCTGCCAATGTGAATGCAGCAGTAAGTTTTACCAAGAGGGAAAGGGGCCTTGGCAAGTGATTTGGTCAAACTACACTGTGTGTTCATCCAGTCGAAGCTCTCTTACCTGACACCTCTCTAAGCAAGACATCATCTCTATTATGGAAACTGAGTTTGGTCCCAAATCTAAAAAAGGCAGGGTGCTGCACTCTGCTTTGAAAGGAAATGCATTGGCCACTGATGATTAAAAGGCGGGGCAAAAGGTGAGAAAAGGCAGGGTGCTGCGCCCATCTAAAACTCTTCAGTTGAAACACTACTTCTTGCTATTTTAGGTACAGTTCAGGGAAGATTATCCAGGCTTTAAGAAACAAGTGTTAAAAACAGTGAGAATAAGCCAAGAGGATATGGAATAAAACAGGTTTGTATAACAAATACTTTCTTGCTTACCAGTTGCCCTGGTAAAATGCTCTTTGAGATCTGATTTCTTTTACACGGTTGCATGAGGTTCAGTTAAAAAAAGGTTATGTAATCTACATCTGACCAAATAATTTGTTTTGGGCAAGACTCACAACGCAACATTTATTTTGCTTCTCCTGATTGCTTAACAATAATGTTCAGCATGAAATGATTGTCTCAATTTGGAATGCTTTCTTTCAGATTCTGCCATGCGATTCTTCCAGCCTTTAATTCTCCACCCATCAACAGACAACGCCACCTACAGGAATCCGTGTGTGCACAGGCATGATTCAAGTGGAAGGACAGACTGTCGTGATTCTAAAAACAACGTGTCAAAAACAATGATGGCAGATTCTTTTCCGTTTTCTCCATCATGGCAATGAATGAATGGTATTGGAGGATTAGTGACTGGGAGGAGCATGGTGCATCCACTACAAACTCTCAGAGATAATTCATAGTCATCAAATATTCAAAAGTTTAGGCAGGATTGGATGAAGGGAGTCCAGAATGGACCATCAGGAGCATGGCACAACAGGACATCAGTGACTTTCAGGAGCTTGGTACAAGTGGGCGTATTTGAAACCCTATTCCTGATTCCTGGAGAACACGAGACTACATGTAGTAGACAATAGTGTGGATTGTGAATGAGAAAGTGCTTGTCAGTGACACTTGTCATGTGCTCTGCTCGCATGTTCTTCATCTGCACCTCCATACATGTAATGATAAAAGCGCGGAGTGAAAATCTTGCTCTCAAACACTCTCCTGTGTTGGTTCTTGGACATTCGAAACCTCATTCATGTGCTGCATCACTCACACCCTACGCACAACCTTGTTCGTGTGGACACACACTTTTGTATTCGCAAATGGCAACTTCTAGAAAACTTCCGTTCTCTGGTGACCCAAGAATGGCATTTCGAATACGCCCAGCATGATGTTTTAGCGATGTGCACTTCAATATCATTTATAGCCAATAATCAATTAAATGGTGTTTTCTTGGGAGTTTCGATTTCAGTTAAAAGTTTCACACAAAAATGGTTATTGATGCTGAAACATTGAATCTAAGAAGTTAAAAAAGTGATGCAGAATGATTTTCTGTTCTTTAAAATTGTATAGATGTTTCTGTGTTCTGGGATCAGTCAGAACTTGCCTTAATAATAGGCAAAAACTTCATTGCTATGGTCATATTCTTGGATTCAGTGTGATGTATAAAGCTTGAAAATTTGTAAACAATAACCATACTCTGACACAGTCTTGATAATGGACTCTTCATCAAAATTATTAACATCTCTCTGTCAAGGTCAACATCGCTCTAATTTTAAGTCCAGATAATAGCTGATGGCCTCCACAGTAAACAATGAGTCAAACATCTCTTCCTCCTGGTCAGTGTTACGCCGACTCGAATTGCACTCAGATTGTGCTGGTTTCGGTGCACTCAGATTGTGCTGATTTCGGTGCACTAGATTGTTTTTTGTTGTCTTTGCCACATTTCTTCCAATGTTAGTTTTAAGTTTAGTTGAGAGCATAACGATGGAATCCTGTGGAGCTGCATTGGAAATCTTCATGTTTTCTTTAATTCAATAGTAATGTCTCTTTTATACTTCAAAATTCTTTCCAAGGACGTTTAAGCTGTTCTTACATGCGCTGAATTGACTGCCACAGGATTCCAATGTTGTATACATATGTGTTGACTGTGACCTGGTTAAGAATTTGTATACTTTTCATGCATTTCTGATGTAAATACGATGTAATCTAGTATTTCAAGCTTGTCGAATCAGTATACTTTCCTTTCATCTCCTCTTCACTTTCCCAGGAATTTCGTGACAATTTCCACTTATTCCAGTCGATTTCAGGTATCGTAAGGAAAACTGGGTGCAGTGTGTTTGAAATTGTTACCAAGTATCTTGGAACATTACTTGCCTCATCAATACCACTGTGCTCCTTCATGTTAAACGTGATAGACCTGTATTGTAAGCCCTCTACTTGTGTGCAGTCGGACACAAAATGTTGCGAGTAACTCTGAAAAGGCACATTTCTTTGCAAGGACTTTCCTGTTCTATACTCACTCTGACCAGGCGAGGCTTTTAGGGTTTTTGTTTTTTCCACTTTATTTTTACTGAAGGAGAAATCAACCTTCATGATCTGCTATGCTTAAGGCATCCTATGCTCCTCGAAGTGGTTCCATTAACCCCTTGCTGGGGTTCATTTTCTCAAAATTCCAAGGACAAAATTTTTGAGGATAATGCTTCAGAAAAACATCAAGAGTAATCCCTTGGATTTTGACAAAAATGGACCCCTGCAAGGAGGAATAACATTGAACCACTTCAATTGGTTCAAACGGTGCTTCAGGCAAAGCTGGTCATATTGATTGGAAACAAGGTTTCATGTCAAATCATTTCATGTTATTATTTTGTTGTTATTTTGGTTAATCCTCAGGTACTTTATTTCATGCTAATAGAAAAAAAATTAAATTGTTTAATGAATTATTAACAAGCACTGACATCAGATGACGATTTAAAGTAAGTGAAACATGAACATTTTAATCCCCTGACGGCGGATAAATCAATTGGTTGCACTAAAGCAGATCTGTATAAAGTAGTCAACAAATTTGAAGTAGTTGTAGCGACTCTTGCCCCCTGCAACACTGCTTGCTTTTATACATATTGCACGCAATCCAAACGAAAACATTGCCAGGGGTGGCACCTGATACCAATGTTTTTTCATTCCACCATCAACTCATCATCATTGTTCATCTCATGTTAACTTGAACCAAACATCCATGCATTCTCTATATGATATTCACTGGATGTTTGATGCATGTCAGGGTGACCTCACTATTATTAATGTGTTTATTTCATGTGCTGTCTCTAATCTGCTTCTCATTTCTGACTGGTCATTATATTGTAATATAAAACGATAATAAAGATGTTTCTATGCACATCTGTCTTCATGTTATGATTTCTTTTTATGAATAATTCCACAACTGTGATCTACTAGTTCAGGTTCATACATGAAGAATGTACTAGCCACATACATGACACACCTCTGGTTCTGAAGTAGGCTACATTTGTTGACAAGTATGGAATTTGTGCCTGTCTTCGTGAGTACCGTGTCGTGATCAAAGCTCTACCATAGGCAGAAGGGTTGATGTTCAGCCTCCAAGTAGGCTATACCTTTCTTGCCAATTAGTGTAATGGGGGAATGTCTTCATGAGTACAGTGTGATGGAAGGCCGACATAAGGCAGAATGGTTCTGATGTTGTCCCAGGTTCATGAGGTACCTCGGGAACATAGCAACTTCAAGCTGGGGACTTGAGTTGGGCCACTGTCGTCAAGAGAACAGTAAGCTAGTACTGTAAAACTGGAAGGGTACTCCTCTTGAGCTAGGTAAATGACTTACCTTGGCTACATGAGCAACTTGAAGGCGGCTGCTTGAGTTGCCAAGTAGGATACTTGGGACTGTCTTCAGAGCACACTGAGATATGAACTCTACAGCAGGTAGAATGGTCCTGACCTAGTCTCGGGTAGGCCTGCATGAGGTATCTCAAGTAAGAGCACAGAGAGATGCGCTCTACAGCAGGAAGAATGGTCCTGACCTAGTCTCGGGTAGGCCTGCATGAGGTATCTCAAGTAAGAGCAAAGAGAGATGCGCTCTACAGCAGGTAGAATGGTCCTGACCTAGTCTCTGGTAGGCCTGCATGATGTATCTCAAGTAAGAGCATCAGAGAGATGAGCTCTACAGCAGGTAGAATGGTCCTCTGACCTAGTCTCAGGTAGGCCTGCATGAGGTATCACAAGTAAGAGCACAGAGAGATGAGTTCTACAGCAGGTAGAATGGTCCTGACCTAGTCTCAGGTAGGCCTGCATGAGGTATCTCAAGTAAGCGCACAGAGACATGCGCTCTACAGCAGGTCAGGTAGGCCTGCATGAGGTATCTCAAGTAAGAGCACACTGAAATATGAGCTCCACAGCAAGCAGGTCTTCCTGATCTAGTCTTGGGTAGGCCCACATGAGGTACCTCACTGTTGGAACGTTTAAACTTTACTTCAAGTAGGCTATGAGCAGGGATCTTGGCGTCAACTAAATAGAGCACTGTGAGATGAGCTCTTCAAAAGGCAGAAAAGTATTGATGTTGTATCTTATGAGCTACTTCAAGTAGGCTACTTGAGTTGTTGAGTAGGGAAGTTGGGCCCGTTTTCAAGAGTACATGAACAATGACATATGAGCTCTACAGCAAGGAGAATGGTCCTGATCTAGTCTCAGGTAGGCCAACATGAGGTAGCCTACCTCTGGTACCTTAACCATACTTCAAGTAGGCTACTATGCGCATGGTTTTTGGTGCCAACCAGAGCACCGTGAGATGAGCTCTTCCAAAGGCAGAATGGTCTTGATGTACCTCATGAGCTGCTTCAAGAAGGCCACTTGAGTTGTTAAGTAGGGAAGTTGGGCCTGTTTTCAAGAGTACAGTGAGAAATGAGCTCCACAGCAAGGAGAATGGTCCTGAACTGGTCTCAGGTAGGCCAACATGAGGTAGCCTACCTCTTGTACCATACTTCTAGTAGGCTACTATGAACCGGGTACTTGGTGTCAACTCAAGAGCACTGCGATATGAGCAGAATGGTCCCGATGTTGTACCCATGTAATTCCAGGTATGCGCAGTACCTCATGAGCTGCTTCAAGTCCCAGTTTTAAGTAGGCTACTTGAGGTTGTTACGAAGTAGAGTACTTGGGCATGTCCTCAAAAGGACAGTGAAATAGAAGCTCTACAATAGGCTAATTGGTCCTGATGTTTACCCTCACCTACAGGTAAATAATCTGTAGCCTGGTCCTGTAAATGCCTGGTCTGCTTTGTCAAATAGAGGGGCCAATGACCCTTGCAATATTGCTGCAAGTGCATAGGGTTGCCTGAGCCATGGTACGGAATGATGTCCTGAGAATGGAGAATCACATTTGACACAACTGAACCATCAATTAGTTACCGTCTTTCTAAGGCAAAGTCGAAAAGAAGAAAAGACACATTTCTGAAGTACTAAATTTTTAATCTAATTGTTGTCATGTGACCCATAATCAAAGAAAATGATCAATCAAGATTTACAATTCATGAAGTTTTATATACAAAACAACAAAGTAAGTAACCTAAAACAGTACATAAGATTATTCATACATGTACAATTCCAGTACTACGTTACATATTAAGTAATGATCATGGAATTATTGACTAGGCTTTTTTAAATCAGTTACAAGCTTTAAATTATGAGCAACACGTTTTTCTCCACCTCTCTGACCGCCATGGCTGTTGTCAGTGCTCGTAAAGGTCGACTGTTGACTAAGGTGTCAATCACGCCTGACGAGAGAGGGTACAGTGTTTATATTGACCGCTGCCTAAAACATGATACAAATATTTGGGACAAAGACATCGTCAATATGACAAAGTCCCAACTAGATGTAATGCACCAGTTCAACTAATTCTATATTATGCATCAAGATAATCTTTAAAAAGAATAAAAAGCTTTCTACATAACAATATTTTTAATAAACTGAATGTAATACACACTAACAGGCTATAAAACATGAAAGTTAAGCTTTAAGCCAAGAAAGAGTACCAGAAATTGTTCAGATACAATTTTTTCTCTAAATCTGACAACTGCATGACAGACATTTTCATGATTGCATTCTATTGAAACAAATTTTTGACCACTTCATGTAAAGAACCACTAATGTAAAAATGTATTTGACTGCAAAAGAATAGGTGGAACAATTACCACACTATTTCAATTTGAGGGGAGACTATTGCCACGAGCCAGGTCGGCAAGATTAAGGGTCATGAAGTTGCCAGCAGTCCTTGTATAAACAGCTCTTCTAAAGTACATGTACATGTACATCAACAATATTACGTAGCTTCTGCCTCTACATCCCTTCTGAACACTGAACCAGTTCAACCCTAAATCAGCTCTGAAGAACACACTTATTCTAGCTTTACACGGTCTGCTTTTAAAACAATTTGTTACAAGTTTCAATATATTATTAGTCCTCTATTAAAACATGCACTTTCCTTCCACTATTTGGACTATAAAGAAATCAACACATCCTTGAAATTACTTGGAAAAAATATCATTGAAAATACTCAAGCAAAGTAAATTTATCAAAGAATATTAGAAATCACATGACTTATTATGTCTTAAGTAAATTGTATATGGAACTGGTAATCACCCATCAAAAAATAACCAATACATTTGAAAAGTCATACAATTTATTTGTATTTTGAATTATTTATCTCCCAAAAAAGCCAAAGCAACTAGACATGCACTTGAAGCTCACTTATAATGTATATAACAGTGCAATTGACAACAACAAGCATTTACATGTAAGAACATACTTATTTTTGTTTGTTAGATGTAACTAATCCCACAATAACTTTTATATGAAAACTCTCCTCAATCTCATTAGCTCTTTCATCATATTTGTATCTGGCACAGAGTAGTACTTGGCACTATTATTAGCAGTGCACTACTTATCAGTGTGTAACAA
Organism: Lineus longissimus; assembly: GCF_910592395.1. Taxonomy (NCBI): domain Eukaryota; kingdom Metazoa; phylum Nemertea; class Pilidiophora; order Heteronemertea; family Lineidae; genus Lineus; species Lineus longissimus. The sequence continues at coordinate 2,100,210 of NC_088309.1, forward strand.
ATCAATAGGTTTGATCCTCCTGGCAGTAATTCATAAGAGGCAATGACTCATGCAGTCATTGTACACCTCTTGCACTGATCACTGAATACCCTTCCCCCAGAGGAAAAACCCTGTCACTTTATCTTGACGTATCTCTTGTTCATGACTGATACTACATGCAGAATGAACCCAGGTGATGATGTGCATAGCCCAAGGAAGACGTTGACCCCTTGGCTACACTACATTACGGCACCATCGGCTCCTAATCGAACTAACAACGTCATCAAGGACTACACAGAGAGTGAAGTCCAAAGGCGTAACAGAGCAAGCACTTGAGGGTCAAGAAGACATTATGGGCAAATACTGTGCAGCTCATGAATGTTCAGGTCATAATGCACCAAGACTGAGCACGTCAAAACACATTTCACAAACACGGACTGGCTTCGCCTGGTTAAACTTGACGATTGGCATGTCCTTGTCTGAGCATTTCGAGCAGAGGAGACGCCCGCAGTGACGGCAGTGATGTCTGCGGGTTTTGATACTGAACTTGATGGCACACTCCAAGCAGGCCTCGCCCTCACTCCATGGAGGCTCCTTAGACAGCATGTCTGGAAAAGAAGCAGGATAGATAAGTGACAATATGACAAAGTTTCTCTAGTCTATCATCGAGGTAGTTTATTTTTGTCAATTCTAATCGAATGTAAAATAGCACTTCTGCTTCAACACTATGAAGATCAAGTCAATGAAGAAGTATTGTCCTTAGAATACTGCCCAAGTCTTGCAATCTGAACATCACATGAAGTAGCTCAATCTTCAATCCCAAACCATATGCCGGGGAGTGAAACCCATTTGCCTGGAATCCACTTGCATCAAAGCAGCTACCAAGAGGACTGATCTCTGTACGCACCTAGTAACTTGAACAGCAGCTGTTTAGTTGGCACAGGGAAGTTGAAGATTGAGAACCCGTTTTTGTTGACGCATCCCAAGGATCCACCAGCACGCACCACAGCCCGACACAGATTTGCATTGCCGTTGATGTACGCCAAAAGCAACACATTATTCCCCTCAGCATCCTGCCTGTCTATTGGATACTCTGGCATACTCTCCTTGAATAACTCAAAGATGGCTGCTGCATTCTCCTTGCCATACTGGCCTAGGATATGCATTGGGGTCTGACCTCTGAAATAGGAAGAATAGTACATGTTGCAGCAGCAGAAATACATTCTCTCTCTTTAGATATTTCACCGTGGACTACGCCGATCGGCGACCGAAATCAAAACAGGTTTTATGCTGGCCTACTGTATTCCCTCGTGGTATATTTTTACATCTGTAACTTTAAACACACCTCATGTTGAAGCCTTCGGCATTAATCCTCGATTCTGTCAGAAGAACTCTCACAGTGTTGATGTTACCATGTTGAACAGCTATATGCAGCGCTGAAACAAAAATAATCAGGTATCAATCAATCAATCAATCAAACAATTGATCAATTGTTACAGCCTCTAACCCATATTTGGGGCTGGCTGAAAACTTGTATACTTTCACCCCGGTGTGGGATATTCTACTTGCCCTGGCGTAGACACTTAGTCTTCTAGCCTCATCCGTCAGACTCCTCAACTTTGTCTCACACCAACTAAAACAATTTTTTCCCCAATTTCTTTGGTTTTCATTTCACCTAGAGAACAGGTTTCTTGACGTACCATTATTTTCAGCATCATCCACAGCATCAAAGTCTGTTCCATTCTCCAGCAGGACGCTGGCGATTGTACTCTGGTCATGTTCGGCAGCGATGTGGAGGGCGTTCTGTTTCTGGGCCATCAGATCATTGACATGAGCTCCAGCGAGCAACTGAAAATATGCAAAGGTCAGCACATCAAGAGAAGGGGATGGAGCTCTTCGAGATACTAGGATTGGCAGAAATTTTCTTTTGATTCCGGATGTACAATGATCTGCATCAGGATTTGGCCTGATTCAGGATGGGGCCTTTTTATTAACGAGAGTCAAGAAAGGTACCCCTCCCCATCCATCAAATATGGCTAAACCAAGTCATAGCATTGTACTTCTGGGTGAGCAGAATATATGCATACAATCTGGATAATTAACCGAAATAGAAAGAAGTAAATTCTGAGTGTTTTTAATTCAAAAATTTAGAAGTAAAATGTTCGGTTATTATTTAGTGTCAACTTGAAATGGTATGAAAAGGAATACAGTGAACCTTTAAGGGGGATATATATACCATCCAAACCTTGGAATTAAAGTACCCAAAACCCCGACCCCAGAAAATTCACCATAATAGAAATGTGATTTGCTCAACACAAATTGATAAATCAAACAACTAAATGCATCAAAAGTCTCATAAAAACGCACTAAATTCAACCTCACCAATAAAACATTCAGAAAATGTCATAAGGTGATACATAAAAAAAAAAAATTTTTTTACAAAAGTAGGCCTCATCGAGATTCGAACTCGAGATCTCCTGTTTACTAGACAGGCGCTTTAACCAACTAAGCCATGAGGCCAGTTGAGCACCATGGCTGATAATAGTCTACTTCATGAGTCATAGCACTGGGCCATTCTTCAACCACATGCTGGTCTATATTGTTGATCAATAGCGTGGTCTGGGGACTTGGCTGCTTGCCAATGTTAACATTCAATTGTGTTACGGTGGCCCAGCTATGTGGAGTACAGGGTAACCCGAAAAAATACCTCTGGGTTCCACTGCATTGAATAGTCAGACTAATGTAACATTTTTTCATCACATCCCTTGTGACTTAGTCCCACATGATCAGGCCCAAACTATAACCATTCAGAGAGACAGTTTCTAAATGAGAAATGAGGCAATAGGATAAGGTACTGTGTAGACGGTATTTAGCCGGTTGAAGGGTGCCTGTACAAAATATCACTTGCTAGAGCCCTATGTGAAACAGACATTAATTTTCAGTGAATATAATTCAAGAGCAAAATTTGCAGTGACCATAACAATAAGATTGTCCAACAACAGTGACCTTAATCTCGATGGAAAATGGCCAAAACTATATCTCCCACCAATAACATTAACCCTCTTGCTGCCCCATATTCCTATAGATTGACGACATACATGTACAACAATTTTTAAAGTTTTGAATAAGCCACAGTTTATCGTTTTTTCCCGTTTATCTAGACATACAGCAAACAACTGGTGATTCAAAATCTGTTTCTTTTTTTCGAAGAGATGGTTGCACTTTAGTTGAGTTTTGTACTGATTGATTACCGAATTGGCCAGTGTCCAGATGATGGGATATGTAATCACCAGCGGAAATTTCGAATATCATATGATGAAATAAAGTGATACACTTTGAAAACATGCTGGGACATTACACCTTGAGTGTTTAAATGGCTTATGGGGTAGGGGCTGCTCTGGGCCAAAGGGTCATTCCGAGGGTGGTTGGGTGGCGGGGTCTTCTGGGGGTGCTGCATACCCCCGGGATCGGACAAAATGGGAATTCGATTTTTGTGTTTGCATAGTCATGCTACATGTATATGTCTAGTTTCATGTGGCCACATCAATAGAATGTCTGGGTCGAGTTCAGGTTCATATCAATAAGTTGATGATCCACCTATCATTCACACGGATGTCTTCCAAACAACAATCTTGCAAGTTATCCACCGAATATTCACAGATTTTACCTGTGTATAGCAAGAATTAGCAGACACGACCCCAGGGGTCACAACTGTAATGAACCAGGATAAAAAGATAAACTCACCAAGTTCCGAACGATAATTTCTGAGCCGGCTTGTACTGCAAGATGTAGGGGTGTGAGTTGCTGGGCATCCTGGACGCGCGAGTTAACGTTAGCATGGATACTTATCAAAAAGAGAACGCTCTCAATGTCTGACTTCTGGATTGCAATATGAAGGAAGTTCCTGCCCTTGTTGTCAACCTAAAAGTAAACATTGACAAATCGTTATCACAAGTTCAACAGTAATTCTGTGTTCAGCTTTGAGAAGGTGAGTTTATACAAAATTACATAAATCCCTTCAGGTCAGCAAAGTGACTTGCCCAAGGTTACAAGTGAGACAGGATGTGATAAATAAGAGAGTGTTTCTGATTTACCTGTTCAGCAGCAGTTGGTTCACGATCCAGGATGCTCTGAGCAGCTTTGTTATTTTTGGTCGTCATGGCCGTCGCAAATGGCGTCATGCCATGTTTGTCGCGGATGTTCAGATTGAGGGCAGGATGGGACATGAGTAATGCGATGATAACGGGATGCTGGTTGATGATGGCGATGTGTAACGGCGAGTTTCCGTCCGCGTCTTGAATGTTTACGTCAGCATTATGTTCGACTAGCGCTTGAACAATCCCTTCCATGCCCCAGCTACTCGCCATGTGCAGAGGACCCTGCTTATCTCTGCAACAACAGTGGAGTTGATCAAGACATAGTCAGAATTTGGATTAAATGTTGGAACTATGTTCTTCACATGATTTCAAGGACAACATATTGACTAACATTGCACTTTAGTAGCACCACATTTGAATTCCTTCACGAAGTAATATTTTGCGTTACAAGTGAAACGAATAGCTGGCCACTATGCTGACCTGCAGCAGGGAACACAACCAACCAGTAAACCACTTCCTTGGAAGAATTTGTACCAATGAGGATCTGAAGTACTAAGGAGGATAGTGCACAACAGACACTTACTTGACTACATCCACTCCTTCACCATTCGGTCCGAGCTTCCTGATGCTATTAACATCACAACCGCTGAAATTACAAATTGGGGCATTTGGATTCATTATTGCCTTCTGTAAGCTTTCTGACAATCAATCCAGAGCATGACAACATTATCATTGAACAACATTTCACCGTACCGGGTCAGTGCCTTTGGGTCTACCGCAGTGAGGGAATCTGCTGACCTTAGCTGCTTGAGAGGTTGGTAAACATTGATCACATCAGAGAGATACCCAGGAGCCTCACAATGCAAACACTTGGAATCTTGCATCAGTGTTTTGCCAGCTGCTAATGACAAAAGAACCAAAGCTGTCCTTCCAAGAGACCCAATCAAAGACAATGTGACCCACCTCCTGATGAGGAACGTTCCTACAGCCTCATTGTTTTCATCAATAGCCCTGTGCAGAAGAGTCTGGATACAGCCCTCGGGTCCAGGGCCCCACATTGTAGCATCACAGCCATGTCGTACCTTCAAATTGACAAAACAAATTCATCAAGATATCATCAAAGTAGTTTTACTGAAATTGCAGAGAAATTTTGACAAGATTGATCTGTGGCAGCAACCACAACTGACGCAATTAGCGAAACTCACCAAAGTAGATGCGATGTCCTCTTGCCCAGTTTCAAGTGCCTGCCATAGCGGACAGTCGCCCCTCTCGGAGATCATGTTCATGTTAGCACCACGGCTACACAACGCATCCACAACGACGGGCAGGTGGCGCTTTATGGCTAGCTGGAGAGGTGTTTCATTGTCTCGTGTCCTGAAAATGACAAGGCGTATTGAAACCCAAGCAAATACATTAACCCAGGTTTTGGGAATCACACAATCAACAGTACTACTATTAGAGGGGTCATCGCTACCAACTACTGTAAAATCAGTCAAGAACCGTACAGTCCTTATACATTTCTGTTTCTAGTACACTTACTTGATATTGATGTCAGCTTGATGCTCCAAGAGGAACAAAGCACTCGGTGTGTCTTGCTTCATGATCCCCTGATGCAGCAGCGTCATGCCGTCGGAACTTTTATCATTGATCACCCCGGCGCCACCTGTCAACAACTGGATGGCAATGCCATGGAAACCATTCCAGAGGGCGAGACCAAATGGTGTCTGCTCACAGGAGTCCTTCAGGCTGAAGTTGGGGATGATCATGGTGTTGTCACCAGACTGTGATGAACGAGCTGAAACAAACACACACATTTATCAATCTTTGCAACTATAGACAGTTTGGGGTTTTCATCAGAACCACTATCTCCTCTTGAAGCAGGTCAACATCACACTCGACGCTAGCACTTCAGTGCTGTACTATGGCCTTGTTGATTTCTATTTCCAGAGAGCTCCAAGAAAATACTGGCCACGTAATAGCTCCTAATCTAAAATATAGTCAATCTTACCTTTATGGTTGAGGTAAACTTTGACACACTCTTCATGCCGGTTGCTAATGGCAACATGCAAAGGTGTCTGCTGTATAATGGGTGCTTCATCTTCCTCTTCAAAACAAGATGCGGGCGTGGCAGGACCATCGAGTGAAGCACGGGTCTGTACGTTTGGATTGGACCCTTTCAGGAGTAATGTTTCTGTGAGGCGGGCAAGGCCCTTTTGGCAGGCAGTGTGGAGGGGACTTTCTCCCTAAAACAAGAAAGTAAAGATGTTGAAATCAGAAGAACCTGCATTCAAGAGATATCGAGTAGTAACCAAGGACTGCACTACACTTGGTAATTTCAGGCCAGCTCGTGGTACCAAGTGGCGCTGGTTGAGACACAAACCAAGTACCCTCCAATCACAAGTCAGATGCTCTTCTGCCGTGCCATCATGCTTCCCTGAGGAGTCGATCACTAACGTTTTTCTCTTTTGCCTGCCCCGGCAATCAAAAGTAAAGTTATTTGCCCTAGGTCTCAAAAAGATGTTTCCATATCAGGTATCAAACACATGACCTGTGTGTCACGAGTCCAATGCCAAACAATCTGCCCGGAACCAAATCTGGTACTGACCTTGTGATTAATATGATTGACTTTAGCACCATGTGAGGCTAGGAAGAGGGCAGCCACCTCATTACCAGCTCGGGCTGCTCGATGTAATAACATATCACCTGCAATTGAAGAAACACGTTTAGAAATCAACACATATTCATTCGAGAGAACCTGGCATTAGCTTTATGCCAAACTAAATGAGGAACAAAATTTGCGCAACCAGCCCCAAGTTGTTAACAGAGGGATTGATGTTCCCCACATCTATCCATGATCTGGGATGGGTATTTTGACTGACGATTCAATACCCCAAGACACTTTACACGAGATTAAATGAGAAATTTTGAAATCGAGGTTTCAAATCAAGACTTGTACTTACCAGTTTCTGGATTGATAGCATCAGGTGATGACCCACGTTTGATCAGCCGAACGGCAAAACTCTGATCACTATAGAAACTGTCCGGTGATTGGTCCTCACCACTGGTACCAGCTGTCTGTAGAGCCAACCAAAGGGCCGTCTCACCATCTGATGTCTGCAGTTCGAGATTAAGGTCAGAGTGGGACAGCAGGATTGAGAACACAGCCTCATTCTTCGATCTAATTGCCCGGTGTAACGGGGTGCTGAAAGAATGGATATTTTATTAACAACAATCAAAGCATCAGTGATTTAGGAATAGCAATAATGTTGATCTTCTTGTAGTCACTCGTCCAACACATTTCTGTCGACTGGGAACAAGAAGCAAGCTAATGAGGTGTTCTTAAAGTCGTACTCACTTTCCCTCTGAATCCTGCACGTTAGCATTAGCATGTCCATCAAGTAATTGCTGAGCTATTCTAGCCATTCCCTGCACGGTATCAGCATCTGTCATCTCAGGGTTGAACGAGGCCACCAAGTGAAGCGCAGTCTCCTTGTCAAGGTTTGTGGCTGCGTTTACATTACACTTGTTCTTGATCAGGAAAGATGAGGAAAATTCATCAGCTTGAAAAGGAAGCAAAATACACAATATGATACAATCATAACAGGCTGCTGCAGACTTCGGAACCATCAGCACCACAAGTTTGAAATTGGAAAGAGAATGAATTTCGCCCCTGCAACTCCAACCAGTGACTGTCAACCAACTCTCAAAAGAGTGAATACTAAGATGGAGAACAATTTTCTAAAACCGATCCATGATATCCATACAGGTTCAAGTGGACTCTTGTCATTCAATCTTACCTCTCTCGAGTGCCTTATGTAAGAGGCACCTGCCAGCATTATCAGTCCTGTTTACATCCACCCGATGACTGATCAACGTCTCAGCTATACTTTCTTGTTTGCCTTGTAAAGCCAAGTCCATCGGAATGTCTCCTCTGTTGTCTATTTCATTCAGTTTTCCTGGCAGCTAAAGAACAAAGGTAGATGACCAAGTGATGACTGCTGATATGATACTTTACCTTCAATATGAGTTGAGCATTGTTCAATCTTTACTGGCTGAGGTTCTCCGTAATGCTTTTTGTCCAAGTGGGCACCTGGACCAATTCATTTTTTCCATTTTACACACTGACAAAAAGATTTAGCAACAGGTCACATTCATGGAGAAGGTAACGGCTTTTCTTTTAAATCACCCAGAAAGATTTTGCTGCCAACCTGAACAAAACTGAAATGAAGGCAAAATGTGCTTAAAGATCCATTCCACCAGCCTTATTTTGGCTCATTTTTTGGGAAAACCGTAAGCGCAGTTTGCTAGGTGGAAGATTAAACAACAGTTCTTACAGCTCTAAGCAAAGTTGGTAACTTTTTGAAAATACACATGCATTCCTGTACAGTATATTACTTGTAGCCCGAGATCATGCAATAGATTAGTTTTTGTTCCCCAATACGTTTTATAACATAAATGACATTGCACATGCTTTTCAAATTGTACCTTTATTTCGTTTGCTTCAGAGTTGCAAATAATCAAGTCAAGGAGTGTGACAGGGCAGGGGAAAAGGAAATGCTATTAGTGTTTTCTAGCTAATAGTGAGTGGGTAGCAAAATCTACAGCTATGGTTGGCCTCTCACTGGTCTATAAACTAAAGCAAAGAATGTACCTCAGGGTTATATAAATTATTGTCTCTAGCCGACTTAACCTGAAACAAAAAAGCAACACAAGGGAAATCAGACTGAGGAGGTTATAGGCCAGTACACCACTGAAGTTTTGAAGCCATGCATGGAATAACACCACAGAATTGTAAGCAGGAAGACTACATGCAGGATGTTAGCTAAAAGACTCCAGCACCCTACATGTACATGTATATTAAGGTGGCTGAATATAGTGAGCCTGACATTCACTCCTTAAGCACCACAGGCAGAGGTTCTCATTGTGCATCGGCTTTACGCATTATAGTATTATGGATTGATGAATGGATGAGTCATACATCGCCAACCAGCAACAATTCCCTGCCTTTTAAATCTGTAAATTTCTAATCACACAGCAATGGTCAGCAGCAGACAAAAGCAGGTGAGACTAGATTCAGATAAGATGCTACAGTACCTCTGCATCATATTCAATAAGATAAAGAAACACCACATCCTCCCTGTTCGCTCTGATGGCTTGATGTAGTGGGTACTCTGTCTTCTGCTTGAACATGTTGTACAACAGCGGCGCTGTCATTTGAGCAAAGTCCTCACTGGTGAAGTCATTCTGAAATCAAAAGATTTCTTATATTTACAACAATACAAGCTACAGTCTGCCGTCTACTTTCATGTTATTTCAGGCCAGCCCTTCCCTGGCCTGTGCACACAGCACATTTATATTATAAATAACTCGATGCATTGGATTGTTTCATCTGGAAGGAATTGGAGTATCAGAGTAGAAGAATGTTGGACGCGAAATCAGAGGGTTGTGCTAGTGCCACTCTGTACACGCTCGATTGGCCTGAAGTGGCCAAGCCCAGTATGTACGCTTACTTCCCACAGAAATGTTTCTAGATTAGACTAGGGAATAGATGTGAAGTGCAATGAGATTAGTTTGAAAACACCTACCCAATGATTTGAGATGAGTTCTGAGCAGTGACTCTTGAGTATTTCTGCACCAATCTCATCAGCTGTCTCATAATATCTGATGCAGTTGCCGACATGAACCGACGACATCAGAGCTTTCTCACACCTGCAACGTATGAAGAAGAAAGAACTTAGGACGGTGTGCAACATTGTTTATAGAAATACAGATGGCGCACAATGGAAGCCGTTTGGGCTGAGAAGTAGAAGACAGCTTTACATCTTTGTAACATGTAATACTGTGATCCATGTTCGACTTGAGCTTAGATAAGTAGACCTGCTTGGTTTATGAGGTCAACTTGAGACGAACAGGGTTCATAATCAAACACTCACCTGTCCCGAAGGGGCCCCAGCCTGAACTTGCTTGCTGCCTTCATCAAGTCCAGGATAAATATGTCATCCTTTTTCATATCCACCTGATCTGTATAAACCCATTTCAACAAAGCGTGGCCAACCTCATATGGAATGCCTGAAATCCAACAGAATAATTTAGTCACAAAACCTACCATTTTTGCTAGTTTGAGGTAAAGAACGACGAAAGAACAATTTCGTCATTTGGTCATGCATACATGTAGCAAATGGAAGGACAAAGTAAATAGTCAGACTGCAAAGCAATCATGGCCTTCTCCAAGTATAAATGTTTACTGATGGAGTTCAACAACAGACCAGAAAGAGGAACATGAAGGCTCAAATGACCTGACCTTATCAAGTGAACAATTGTTGCACAAGTACAATGTATACAGGTTGCATTACCTGACAAGTCCAGTTCAGAAACCTTGCTCAGGTCCGTGACACCCCAGAAAACACTGCGTGCAGCGAGAACAAATCTATGAGCTTTGATGCTTTGACCATCAAGCTGAACATGGAGGTCACTGGAATAGAAATTGAACATCATACGTTATTTGAAAATCCACAGATAGAGCGAAAGCAACACTTTACATCAATAAAGCAGCGTGTGGGAAAACACTCAGGCATTGAACTTGTATGGTGCAGTTTCTGAGAGATTGATGTATTTTAAAAAGCATTCCTTGTAAAACTACCACTGGCCAAAGATGAAGTCACTATGCAAATAAACCTATAAGTGCCTAACCATAATGGCACAGATACAAAAACGCTCATCCTGCCTTGGAGGAGGAATTCTTTCTGCAGTCAGCACCTCCAGTTGCAGAGTGAACACTGCAGAAGAAGAAGGAGAAGCAACAATGCACCTGTATAGTTCCTTATCAAACAGATCTGCCACTGTCTTCAAGAGCCGGGAAACAAAGTTATCTTCCTTGGCCTGGCCAGCTGACGCAGCGGCAACTTGGTATTTGCGTTCAACATCTGCAAGCTTGCTTTGCAACTTCACATACTCCTCCCGCAGTAGCTTCAAATGGTTCTGAAGCTTGGTGACTTCAGCTGGAATGATGGAAATGAATAACTCACCAAATCTATCAAGTATGGGCGTCAGATAGACAACAAACATACACTGTCATCGATACACTACAAATACACACACGAAATACACAGGATGCAAAATACCGGTGAAAATCGGAAGATTACGACAAAAACATGCTCTTTTTATCGAGGAGCTTGTGCAACAATTAGTTATTGTACAGTAAAGTACACATCGAACATAGTTTGGTCATCGACCTTTCTTTGATTGTAACAGAAAATGTAGATGTTATTAAAAAATGTCAAAAATAATTATGAACTGACCATCCGCCATCTTGAACACTTCAGGTCACATGATCTGGTTCGTTCGGCGAATCAATCGCGACGGCTCCTGAACGATTTTGCTGTATCAACCAGCTGCTGTAAAGTCGACTATGTCCTGTCCATCCAACGGGCTGTCTCGTGGCCTCGTGGCCAAGTTAGGCGCCGGGGTTATTTAGACGATCACCAAAGATCACATCATATAATTGCTTGTACTCTAATTTCCTACAACGGCGAAGACAATGTCATTGTCGTCGTACTACAGACGGCCGGGAGTGCAGGATAGATTCTCACGGTCGGCGAATTACTGCACACACCCGGTCACACCCCTACGCATATGTCATGACCAATGTATCAAGGATCCCCGGGCGATCTTTATGACCAATTCGTCCCAGGTGAGCATACGGTCCACGGACCATTTACCAGTTTACGCACTGAACTTCCAGCAGTATTGCCCCCGTTACCTTCACCCATACGCGCGTTTGACTGTAAAGCTTAATGATATCAATATATTGAGGGTCAAGATGCCGGCGCACTGGCACGTGCCAACCATCGTCAGCTGCCAAAGTGATGTAAACATAACAAATAAGGTGATCCTGTTCAGGGCCATATTTCTGTGCAGCAACCTAGAAAGTTTTTTTACAGGTTAGGTTCTGCTATTAAATTTAACCTACTTTCATTTCAGCTTCTTTGTGAGAGTTCACTTCAGCTGCACTGGCGCTGAAAGCGAGCAGCCCTGTGCCACTCATCAAAGCAGCAGCAACGGTTCCAATTGGTGTTCAAATTGGTGTACTGTAGGACATGGAGGATGTGCTCAGATGTGATAACATAGCCGGGTTTAGCATCATGTCTAGCCAATATTCAAATCGTGCCTAAGGACGGCGGTGGATGGCATCATTCGACCAAAATGGTGTGTTTACCTGTGTTGCTTTCCGCCATTATTCAGTTAGCCTTTCTACAACTGATTTACGGTAAGCTTAGCCTGTAGCCTCCCATGCATGTGTAAGCATAACAACTTAGGTGTTTTACCTTCGATTAGAGCAATGGTTTTATACTGATAGTATCGTTATTGCCAAAGACTGCGTGTACTTGCTTAGTCCTTAGAGTCTGGTTACTCTAAGCTAAGTCTGGTGATTCAGAGAAGCATCCCCGGTGCAACAGTTATAAATGTCTGAGGATAGAGCTAGGAAAACTACACTGAAGGATAGAATGTCTCGGTTAAAAAGGCTTCCATGAAACGCTTTGATCTCCGTGGTATTGGAAGGTCTCCCGGCGTCTCATACGTCACCATTTTACAAGAGAGAAGGACACTCAACTGTCACCGCCAAAGCGAAATTGCCAGCAGAGTCGCCCTGGTCAAATAATTTTTCTGATTATTCAGTCGAGGTTTTTGGCATCAACCTTATTGTCAATGGAAAAGGACAGTCAAATATTTGATTTTCGAGATTGTGTCACGAGGATATGATTCATATCACTGCCAGTGGTTATAAGATTCAATGCAATCACATCCGGCCTCCATTGCCACATCTTTATTTCCGCAGACGCAGGATGTTAACAACCAGTACTCATGACCGAGTGAACCTCTCAACTTCGTTTCAGAACAGTCAACTTCTCTTAGCACCGAGCAAATAAATAATTATGATTACCCACTTAAGGAATATTCCGTAAATAAAAACAAAAGGCCTGCTTAATGTTTGGAATTGAATTGCCTCGGTGCCCCCATAAATAAAGTCACTCTGTGTCTAGGTCTATCTCCAAGGCTAGGAGGTGTCGTCATCGCCATTCGTCACATCATGCATGTGCCGCGACACTGTCATGACCAGGGTCTCTCCTCGACCTGATGACTGTATTTCATAATCATCATGTCCTTCATCGACGCTCTGATTGTGACTCGCCAAGTTTTCTCTTATTCCAGCCAACCCCTCTGTTCGAGGATGTTCAAAGCGAGGAATAGAACTCTCCTGCCCGATGGACACCAGGATTGCCATCACGGATTCCAAGTTGACGCCCTGCGACTTCACCAGCGGCGGCTCGGTCGGAGAGAATGCCATGTGGAGTCAGTGCAACTTGAGGCAGGGATGTGGCTTTGAGGGAATGTTTCTCACCGAAGTAGATGTGTCTTACAAATGTGGTGAGTCATTCTGAGCAGCTCCACACAGGGATTTGTAATGCACTATTGACACTCGCTTTTTGTTGTGAAGCTTGTATAGTTCAATGCTTGGAGTTCCTTCTCAAGAACTCAATTAGCGAGCATCAGACAATTGCATGCGGGTAAACGATTTGATGGCCTGCTATAGTAATAACACTTCAGCCAATATCCTTAACAAGTTGTAAACATGTATGCAGAGGGAAATTGTTATGGCATCAATGAGAGAAATGGTCCCATAAGCACTAATAGTTTCGATGGTGAGATGCTTTCTTGTATTAAGATGCATGATGATTCACGGCTTACGAGTATCGTCACTTACATATAAACGTATCTGACACCGTTGTCTTCTAGTGCCGTACATCCCTGGCTACGTTCACGACATGTGCGCAGCCCATGTCGAAGACAGTCCCCTCCTCTACCTCAGCAGCCCGCATTACGCCAGCCCAGGGAAGCGGGCGCCCTGTATATGTGGCGCCTTCATGACAAAACCGACCAACATCACAATCTACATCTCTAATGATCTCCTCGAGGACCAGGAACTCTCTATTGAGATGGACGGCAGGACAACCATCCATGTGACCCAACAAACTCCGGGGAAAGAGTATGGCAGGCTCACCAGGACGGTCCAAACTTTCATCAGATTTGGATTCTTTAACGGGAATCCCAGGATGGGCGGAAGCTTCTTGTTGCTGTATGAAGTAGAAGGTAAGGCTGTGTAGTACCGCCTCGAATGTCTTTGCCGGTAAAGCGCACCAGTCAAGGACGATGCATTAAAGAAAGCCAATAATAGGCCTAGGTTCGAGACCAATATGGATAACTTGTTAAATTGACAGGACGAACGTCATCAAGCTGTCGTCTTCATAATCATGAGTCTTCTTGTCAAGGATATGGCCTACGCGGTTAGCACAATTAGCTATTAGAATTATAACTGCTCTTGGCGAATGAGGAAGGGTGTCTCTTGTGTTACTTCAAAATGTATATACATGTATTGTTGATTTGACTATAGTTATGTGGCGGGACAGAACAGACGTTAAAGGTCAGGAAGCATAACATACTGTCCTAGTCACAATCGCTATAATCATAGTCAATGACGAACGATCTGTTGATTTGCTATATAATGACAATATTTCTGCATTAGAATGTTAATGAATGAGATGGCAAAGATAGTTAAATACTCAATAGGCTGTATTTCCCTGACATCAATAAATGACAGTTTTATGTTTACTAATGACTTGCTAATGGCCACTTTTTATCATGACTATTTGTAAGTGATTTATGGTCTGTTGGGAAGTTAATTGAGATCGAGAGTTAGCTAAGTTTTGCCTCCGTACTGGGCAGTTCTCTTTACCGAGCTCCAACTTTTTTCCCCAGTAATGACATCCTCCAGGTCCTCTATGATGTATAGGACTGCCGTAAGCGGTATAAAGATGCAATGGATGATATGAAAAGAGCCGTTAAAATGAGGCAATCCACATTACCAAATTGTGGAAACAGCGTATGAGAATTGCAGTCCACCAATTACCACAACTAGACAGTAAACAGGAGACAGTGAGAGTCACGGACCTGAAGAGTAGGACTCCTGGCTGAAGCCGTCACCGACAGTCTTCATGCTCGGGTGTCACTCGACACCTTAATAAATCTGTTTTCGCTGCAAGACAAAGTGTCGACAGTTGTTCCAATTGCTCGAGACAATCTTCACCAAAATCACTATCTGCAGTGGAACCCCGGTCGGCGACCACCTCGGTAACGCGACCATTCATCCTCGGTCCAATGGGTGGTCGTGTTACCGGGGTTCCACTGTATTTGCATCCCTTTTGTTGCATACCTTTTTCCTCCATCATCAACGAATGTTGAATATTGCAGGGGACAGAGCGATCAAGTTCAGTTGTGAGAAAGTGCCCGTTGCTCCGGTATTCCCGAGTCGTGGCCCACAGACGAGCACAACCTACCATCTCCCGCCATGGCCAGGCCTTTCCACAGAGAGACCATCCTTCGCGACTACTTCACCTGTCAGTCAGCAAAGCTCAGAAAACGACGGTGAGACCTTTGTCTGAACTTCGTACTCTACTTCGTACAACGTAAACAAGGGATTTTTTGGCGCTGCGACCTACGATCATCATCGCATGCGAAACAAATCTCTCGTTTGCTTTGGTCATCCCTGGTCCCTGCAACAAGGATCGGTGATCGCTTCTCTGCGAGACCTGCGATCAGTATTGAACCCAAAGCCGATTTCATGATCCGACGCATCGGCATCGGCATCAGCGTTTTGTATGAACTCCTTGACTAAACTCTTTACCATTTACTCTAGTGAATCCCGATGGTTCTTTTTTATACCTATCGTCCACGTAAGTATCCTTAGATGATAGGCCACTCTGCCGTTAACTCGGCATCCGTCCCAGTAAGCGGTCGTTGACCATTAATACTTCTTCTCTCAGATAAGATGGTCCCCATCCTTGGAGCAGTCATCCCGGTCGTGTTGATAGGCGTGGTGGCTGGTCTTATCACAATCTTCACATGCAGGTTAGTATGCTGTACCAGAGTCCCCCAAGACAGCACTATTCTTAGCCTTTGCTGTTCGAAATGAGCTTTTTCTACAGGCAAAGTTGTTCAAATCACGCGGTACAATTTCTGTTGACGTCTTCTTGTTGTAGCCAATATTTTCATAGTACCACCAATGCTTTCTTACCATCTGGGGTCTGCAGGCAGTAGCTTAGGGGTCAAATCGGTGGTCTTTCATATCAGGTGACTATTATGCGCACACAGGGGACTGAGTCATGTTCGATTAAGGGTCTCGTGGACGTGTGAATAGTTTTGATGTACTGTGAAATAGGAGAGACCCCTATTGACGACTTCGTGTGACTTCATCTGACCTAACTGACTCCTGTCTTCACTTTCCCTTTGACATTTTGCAGACGCAGAAGAAATAGACAGCCAAAAAAGAAGATCGTTGCTTCTGTAGCTCTGGATTTGACCATCGCAAACAATCTGGAAAAGCTAAGACGTACCGAGGGTTCAACGAGTCCCGACGTCATGATGAACAGAACCTACGGATTGGTTGAAGGGGACAACCTCATTACCTCTACCACAAGACCAGATAACCGCCAACAGAAGGAATATCACTACGCTTGTGTTGACTTGGAGGAAGCAAAATACGCCAATGACTTAGGTGATAGAAAGTATGCCAATGTGAGTAAGGGTACTTCTCTGGCAATAGATGGTGCAATAGACAGCGAGGGTTGTATTGAAGGTGCGGCGCAGGGTGGGACAAGGGGTAAAAGAGGGCGGAGTGGCCCTGTTCCTGCCCCAAGAACGCTGAAACCGGGAGAGGACAAGGCCAAGCATTTTTATTCGAACTTCGAAACAGCTGAATACATCAAATGCACGAACCTAGAACGAGAGGAACTGATGAAGGAAAATGACCTCTTTCAGGAGATACGACAGACATTGAAAGATAGAGCGAAAGGGGGCGCCCCTGTTCCCGCACCAAGGGGCAGTAAACGGACGCCTGATCCTGGACGTTTTTATTCTAACTTGTCAGGCGACAGGGACCAGCTCCCATCCGGTGTGAGGGGCCAACTGCAATCTGCTAGTTCTACAGGCAGCCACGGCGATACATTCCAAATCCATGACATCGACCAATCAATGGACAGTGGGTATAATGACCAGCAGGTGGCGCTCGACGATTTAGCTGGATATCAACCAATCGAATTTGGCAACGTCGGTAGGCCGACTGGTACAATCCAACATGGCCGAGTTTTCAATGTTGAAAGGAACTCAAAATCGGACCAAACTTCGCCTGAAAGAGATTTGTCACAAACTGAGTGCACTATGATAGAGAACGACTTGTATGAATCTGCTGATGGTCCTGAGAGGGATGCTGGTTTGGTACATGATTCCGAGGGCGATGAAGAGGGTCTCCTTAGCGACAACGAACTGTACCAAGCCGTGGACGTGAGTGCAGGAGAGGTGCAGGCGATTATGAAGGAGAACGATATCTACCAACCTCTCAATATGTGTAGAGAGAGTTACATGAAAGAAAACGATATCTACCAGGATTTCTAGTATTCAGATTTGCCAAACAATATACTTGTAATCTTTTCTATAGTTGAATCTGTAAATAAAATATTCATAGTTTTACTTGTTGTACTCCTTTGTATTGTTACATCGAGGATGACTGAGCTACTTATGAATGTACCTTATGTGGGCTGGTGCAAGTAAGCAGCTTTCGCCGGGGGCGCTGTCGAGGGCCTATATTTCATTCCCATGCAGTTTATCCGCATTAAAACCAGGACTTTAAATTTATATTATTTCACTCAAGTATATATTTTGAATGTGATTAAGGGCGAGGCACAATTAGCTACATGTGAACACGTTGTCTTCGGTACAAATATAACCTGGGGTGCGTAATGTTGGGGTTTCAATAAAGGCCTATGAAAGTCGAAATATTTTATATTTATACGATAGATTGGCTTCGTGGCCCGGTAAGCCGAATGATCAGGACAAACCCAACATAACCGTCAACCACTTTTAGGCCTACTTCGAGGCGTGAGAGAACGAAGACTGGCTGAAAACGTCAATGAGTGTTACTTCGCGTGATGGATTAATTAGAGATGCAATAATAAGGTAGGTTTTGCGCGTCATGTAAACGCATCTAAAAAACTCTGGCTAAAACGTTGTTTTGGACGTCGTGGTCTTTTTCATCCAGTACAGTGTAGTTGTAAGAATCAGTACAGTGTAGTTGTAAGAATAGGCTATGAAATTTTTCACCCCGCCATAGATCCATCTTCACATTAGTGTATCACCTCCGGTATAATACCGCATTGTCGATGGACAAGGGGTCTGTGCGATTGGCCGCTGATTCTGAGGAAGACCTCCGGTTGCTCATCAAGGGACCTTGATGGTAAAAGTCGCATAAAAGAATGAAACAAATGATATATTAAACCTTTCATGGTGGATACGTGGTTAGGTTAGCGGTTAAACGTACCGACTGCTCCCTCTTAGTCATTCATGGCCAACCACCCGATCATGACAGAGGAAAAGCGCATTACCCCGTATTGCTTAGTTCACTTTGACTTGAAGGGCTTTACTTCTTTTCAAGGACGAGTGTCTCCCGATCCCTAACTGTAAACACACCAGAAGTCAACACTTGATTGGCCATAAGGGGGCTTTTTACGTCAACACCCTTTTATACGTTAACTCTTGTTTTTACAACCACTTACACACATGCATAGAGAGCAGGTGACTTTATGGCTTCAAATAATGGCGACCTTCATACAGTACGCTTGACATGAATTAGTCCAGAGTCTCATTGGGAATTTGTTCCTAAGTGGGATCTTCAACGACTACCTATAATCAAGAGTCTTTCAATAAAGACGCCCACTCTTTTTAACATTTCAGTGCCGTCCCGAGTGAACATTCTCTACCCACCTGTCCGTGTTTGTGACATACTTATCAAGAAAATCACCGAGGAATTCCCAATTACCGGTAGAAGTGGAACGGATGCTGTACAATATGATTATACATGTACTCCGTGGATGACAACTGTTGAATAGAGCTATTTCGGGGGAGAATATGCTAATTGCCGCTGTTGGATTTGATTCATTGTCCGGGTGAAGGAAAATATATTTTTTTTCAAAATGCAGTTTCTGGTGTTTGGTATCAAGACGATGAAAATCGGTCTGTTGGCGGCCATGTTTGCGTCGCTTACAGCAACAACATTTGTGTACATCTTTAATAACGCTTGGGCAAAAGTCATGTCAAAAGCCATTCCCGTCCAGACGACGAAAACAGTTAAAATTCTCAGGGATTGGAAGTACAGGTTGTCGTCAAAGAAGTCAGTTGTGAAAAACGATTGGTTGGATACGCAGATGGAGGATATGGCTTTAGTCAACATGCATAGCGATTACGAACATTTACCAGTTGCAGATGCGCCCTCTGTGTTTGACCAACTTGGATTACTACCACAGCAGAAATCGGAATTGGTGGTGCCGGAAGTGGTTCGGACCAATATTCGACAAGGGATGGCAGATTTTCCACGCCCTACAGACCTCGAGGTGCTTTATCATTCTTCACAAAATGAAAAATATGATCTCAGTGTAAGTTGAATTTTCATATCGTCCAACCTAGAGTTAAACAGGGAGAACGAAAAGTCTATCGGTCGCTTTCTTTTTACAGCGCTCAGTCATCAACACAATGACCCATCGTTCCCTTGTTGCGGTAAAGAGTGAAATCCGTCGCCGGAAGGCTTGTTTTTCAAATTAAAGTCACACTGCAATAACGCACCGGCAGTCGGCGCTGTTTCCCGCTTTCGCAGGCCTTTGGGGTCTGCTTCAATTACCGAGGTAATAACTTATATCAAGGCCAATTTCCCGCGCTCGCCACTGTAATTGAAACAGGCCTTGACACGTGTACTATCATTGTCCCTTCTTTCCTAGTATGACTAGTGATCTAATATAGTTCGATTTATAGCCCATTATTTCCTTTGGGGAATTGCCCTAACGTTTTTTTTATTCACTTTCAGCCGCCACTGCCTAGCCTGTCCTCATGGGAGAAGACGCCATGTTGGTTGACAGGTGCAACCTTCAGTTGTCTCCCCGCATATTATGTCGTCGGGTTTAGTAAATGTGCCACGCATGACGTCCACCAGAGGCTGACAAGCCATCCGTTTATTGGGACCACCACGAGTAGGGGACCCAGCATTTGGTCGAACATTACTGGTAAGCCAACAGTGTAGCCTACTGAGATCCAACGGTTGAAGTTTGCGGAGTTTCTGCGCTGCCTAAAGAACTGCGGACTCTGAGTATAAATGGGTAAAAAGATGGGGATAGAAAAATCAGGACGTTGGAACACGTTTGCAACTGGGGGTTAGGTATTTGCTAAATGAGTACCTTGCGCTGGTAAATTTCGTGTTGAAGTTTGAAGAACCACGTATGACACATGTAAAGGTAGACTCTTTCACCAGTCTCCTCCATTCGCTGCCCGGAGTGGAGGGCCGAAGGTCCCTGGACAATATATATAAAGGACGAGAGAAACAGCATTTAATTTCTGATTGTTTTTGATGTCATGCACACTTGTTTGCTTTTCCAGAAACTAAACTGAGTGCTTCGGCTAAACAACTCGGCGTATTAGTAAATATACACGGCAACAAGTGTAAAAATCAGTATATATTAGGTAGGTACCCTGACGAATTCATTAAATCCTTCACAGCCTCAGTGTCACATATAGTGTTTTCTTATTTTCAAAAACTAGTGATCTGTGACTACCCGATTCTACTACAGCTATTCACTAAGTGGCGGTTTTACATCGCAGCTCACGCTCATTCCTCTCTGGAAGGGACTGTGCCCCTCCTCTTTCTAAAGTTTCTAGATTCGCCACTGCCGTATTTTGCCTCTTTAACGGGCATTCGATCAACTAAAATTACCGGGTCAATAGCCTTTAATGAAAGCCATCCTCCTTTAACGTATATACTGGCTATCACGCTCGTCGCGATCAGTGGAAGCAGCCGTTTGCGATCCTTACCAACATTTTGTTTCCTTCCAAGGTGACCGTAGCCGCACCCTTGTAACTGAGAAAGCCTACATCATCGGCGACCAGATGATACCGTCGGCATCTTTGATCAAAAGGTTTACTCCCCGAGCTCGCTTCGTTGTCATGTTGAGGGATCCAGCTGCCAGGTAAGCGATGTGACAAGACCAGTGGTGTGAGTCTCATTGTAATGTTCAGGGACCCATGCCAGCTATCAGGTAAGCGATGATGTGACCGTGACGATAATGAGAGGTGTGAGTTTACTTATAGTACCTTTTGATGAAATAGCTTTAAATGGAAGGATCAATACCTTAGTTCTGGGACTGTGTCTAATGAAGTAATGGCAGTTCAGCGTGCTTGCTATAAACAACCTAACTGTTCTGGAAAAGCCGCTGAAGAAGAATGTCTTTTTTTTCTTCTCTTCCAGGGCTTACTCTGAGTACATTCATAATGGCTTCGACGAAACCCAGCAGGCCGCCTCCCAGACCTACTTCAAACAAAATGTCGAGAAGCTGATACGCGTATACATGGACTGTATTGAGAGAATGGGGTTACGGAAATGTGTCAATGACCCCAGGATACGGTCCATGGACGTCGAGGTAAGATGTTGACAAAAAAATCAAATACATGTACGACTTTTATTGCTGGAGACCCTGTTTCAAGACAATATGAAACACATGAATGCAATGTGTCCATGTTTCATTGAAAGAACTATCACGAAAGTCATTGTACTCTACCCGACATTCAAAGCTGTTCCTCCTCCTTTTCCACACGAGGTCCCCTCTCTATACTCGCACCCGATCCTTGCCTCCTCATTCTCCACACTGAATAACCTGTACTTCATATCCGTTATTTTTCCTGTCACAGATGCAGTTATACCAAGGCATGTACGCCTTCTTCCTGGCAGAGTGGCTTGGTAGCTTCCCAAAGGAACAATTCTTCTTTTTACGAACCGAGGACTACGCAGCCGACATCAGGGGCACAACTGGAAAACTGTTCAAGTTTTTGGGAGCGCGTGAGTATTCTCGTTTGTAGCATAAGATTTAACAATAAAAGCTTATCTCGCCTCAAGATTCTAACCGGGTCGTTCAAAACTACCCATTCTAAGCGTTTCTTGAGTGGTTTTCTTTAACGTGTTTCATTGACCTGCTTCCCTTGATTTCAGAGGATCTGACGGATGACCTTCTTGACGGCATCGTGGACCAGCCTCGGGTCCACACCCGAGAAGATATCAGTCACAACATAGGACCACTCTGGCCAAGCACCCGGAGACTACTGGCAGATTTCTATCGACCATTCAACGAAGCATTAGTGGAACTTTTAGGCGATCCTAGGTATTTAGAATGGTCGGAGTACGATGATGATAAAGATTCGCCAGTATTGGATCCTAAACTGCCGAAGACTGGGATGTCAGAGAGTGATTTCTTTGGCTCGTTGTTTCAGAAGAGTGCGAAGTTTAAAGAAAAACGGATCAAAAGAAGATTGATCTGAAGACAGACATAACTTGTACCAAAATGGAGCTCGGCGTTGGCCTGTACAGAATGTATTATCTCTTCATGTAATACATGCTTATCGTCTTGAAAATACAATACATATACTTTTTATAGCCAACGGTGTGCAACTGTTTAATTGGCCATAGCCAATACTATTATACTGACGATGACAATAGAATTCCTCAAAACTGCCTTAACAAAGGATCACGGGACGAAATCCATGCTCTTTCTAGACCGGTTTCAGCAGCAGAGTGAAAATCAAACTACGAATCGGTCCTTAGTGACACGGGTTTGTTTCCCTATTACAGTACATGTATATTTATTATTACTGTATCATAATGCACATGTACTTCATTTACTGTTAACTGTCTACCATTTACAAGAAACAGGCCTGATACTAATATTTCGATATTTTCGAATTTTGTTAATAAACTTAATTTAAGTTTGTTTTTAAATTGTCGTCTTTCTGTGCATTGGAAGCATTGGAAGTTATATGTAAAGACTAAGTAAATGTTCTTGTCAATAACATAATGCCCACAATGAAGGAGACATATGTCCATGATATGCTCCGAATTGGTAAAATTGTCACATTGCCTCATGATTCAATTTCTAATACTTTTTTTATCGCCATTCATTGTCAGATTTGCGATTTACCGCCGGCTTATGTTTCGACATCATACACAGCTCACAGAGAATCATAGTCCGACCCCTCTCTAATATCATCACACTGTTGAACATTGTTTCTTCCTTCATTTATTCTTACCTCTTAAAAAAGAATTCTATCATTGTTGTAGCAACGCGCGTACGGTATCAACTAAAAAAATAGTGTAGCATGACACAGAACCAGTGTAGCGTTACTTAGATAGCATTCGCTTGCCCACGGCTTCGTGAAAAGTAATATTGTAAACCAAAGGAGTGTCAACTACCATTGTAACATAATCTTCTACAACCATATGATATCACAACTATTGATTTCACCAGTGATGTCTGAAAATAAAAGGTTTCATCATTTTGGTCGCATAAAACGTGACTCGGTCGACGATTCCGGAATCAAGAATCAGAACCCGCAGACGAGGGAGTAATAGTTATATTTTTCTTTGATTCTAAGGCTTGGAACATGCTTTTACCGAATTCCCATCCAATATGTTTCGAATTCGAATGGTACGTGTAATCCAACTTCGATTGCAAGTTTTGGATGAACATCTCTTCTGTAGCCACCAAGAAGCCCAGCTGCCTTTTCAACTCGAACACGTTGTGTACTACGCTGTAATCTACTGTAAGTCACTTTGAAAATGAAAAGTTTTACCGGGGATTCTTCAGCAGTCGTATCTCTACGCTCTTTCCCGCTTCCAATTTAATACTTATATCACTAGCGCGGGCAAATCGACAACTGCGGGGGTGTTTAACACTAAGGTACGTCATAAAGTTGCTGTTAGACCTACAGGATACTAGTGAGGTTTAGTCATAAGCTTCTCCCGTCGACAGATCCAACATGACTACCGCGTCCAATGAAATTGAATCGGTTTCCATCGTGGCTGCACCCGCGTTATCACCTGCAGAGGAAGCGCTCTTCGCCGCAGTCTTCATGACCATTAATCTCATTCTGCCTCCCTTCGTAATCGTCTGTGGGGTCGTTGGAAACACCCTATCTTTCCTAGTTCTCCGGCAACCCCACTACGCCAAGCAAACCACTTGCTTCTACATGCGATGCCTGTCCGTCTTCGACAGTTATCTCCTCCTAGGAAATGTCGTACTTCGGACTGTCATCAACTACCATCCGAAGTTCATGCTTGGGGCTGTCGCTGGTCCTGTCGTATGCCCCATGCTATGGTTCGTCGCGCTGAATTTCTACGGATTATCAAACTGGACCATTGTGGCTATGTCATGTGACCGGTTAATAGCTGTCCGGTTTCCTCTGAAGGCGGTAGTGTGGTGTACTAAGAAAAAAGCCCGAGTGACAGTGGCTATAATATTCATGGTCTGTCTTTGTTTACAAGTTCCCAATCTGTTCCGAACCATGGACCCCACCGCAACCATCACAAAACAAATATGTGCGTTTCGTCCCGGTTTCTTTCCACCGGGATTTCTCCATGAATACTACAATATTTACTCAATTTGCTCTGTATCGACGCCATTTTGTTGCATTGCTCTGACCAACACGTGCATTGTGGTTACTCTCATACAAACGCGAGTCCGAACGGCAGAGCTGAAGAAGACGGCAAAAGATGGTTCAGGCGGTCACGTGACCATTCTTCTGTTTCTTGTCACCTCCATTTTCTTCATCACGAACTTGCCATGGACGATTGACCAATGGGCGTCCAACTTGATCATGGACAGTGTTCGGATGACGGAAGCCAAGGCTATCATAGTCAGGAAACTGATTTATGAAATAATGGTGTTGCTGTTGTTTATAAACCCTTCCGTCAATTTTTACATTTACTGTTTAGGTTGCAAAAAGTTTCGAAAGGATCTTCAAGTAATCCTCAAGTCCTTCTGTTCGAAGTTGAAACGAACTTGTGGGTTTGAGGAGTTTTGAAAATTGTTCAATTAACTTGACCTTGGTATACATGGTCTTCTGCGGAATCCAAGGGTCGTTTACAGTTCGCCTTCTTATCATATGTTTCACAGGGTCACGTTTAGGTTTGCAAGAAGCTCTCTATTTTTGGTTCATATCGCTGAAGTAACTAGATTGACCAATCAGCTAGGGGCGTCCAGCAAACCTTACAAAGCCCGAGAGCATGTCGTTGACAATCGTCATCCTCTGGTTTTTAGAGATGGTGTATCTAAAACAAGTCGTCTTGAAATATTACAATGTATGACACAGTCATTACAGATTTCTCTACACTCACGAGGTGCTAAACCAAAGACACAAAGGATAGAGGCCACGTATCTCCCAGTTCATATTTCTAAGAAGAAACCATAAAATAGCAGCACCACGTATCGATTTTACGCATGATGAAACGTAATTTATGTAGCGGTCATACGTAAAACCGATACGGATACGTCATACGAGCGTGAAATTCACCCCTGCTGAAACTCCCCAATAGCTACAACAACGCGTATCCTTGTTTTAGGAACGCGTACGGCATCAACAACAAAGAATAGTGTAGCGTGATACAAAACCAGTGTATCCTGACTTGGACAGCCTTCTCTTGCCCACGGCTTCATGAAATGATATTGTTTCACTTTGAACCAAAGGAGTGTCAACTACCATTGTAACACAGTCTTTAACAATCGTATGATATCACAACTATTGATTTCACCAGTGATTTCTTAAAAGAACACTCATATTTTGGCCGCATAAAACGCGACTCGGTCTAAATTTGATACCAACACCTTGCTAGCATTTTCTGAAGTTTGGAACTGTGCGTTCAACGCATGCGTTCAACGTCTATATCTCTAGTCCCTCCGTCGGAGCACGGGCAGTATATACGCTTTATCTGGTGTCTATGCCACCACGGCAACTAAAGGACCCCGCACGTGTATCGGTGGAGTAGCGCTTAATTTAACTGATAGCTTAGATTCAGCTGCGGGAGGAGGCGCCATATGCTTTGGCCGAATTTTCGAATTCGAATGGTACATGTACATGTAATCCATGTTATCTTTCGATTGCAAGAGTTGATTAACATCTCTTCTGTAGCCACCAAGAAGCCCACCTGCCTTTTCACCTCGACCAAGTTGTGTACTACGCTGTTATCTACTGTAAGTCTCTTTGAAAATGAAAAGTTTTACCGGAGATAATATTCTTCAGCTCACGTGTCTCTACGTTCTTCCCCCGCTTTTAGTTAAATACTTATATCACTAGCGCGGGCAAATCGACAACTGCGTGGGTGTTTAACGTGTCTCGACCTTCAAGCGCCAACTGGAGAACGTCATAAAGTTGCTCTTACATGCAGGATATAAGTGAGGTTTAGTCATTTAAGCTTCTCTCGTCGAGAGATCCAACATGACTACCGCGTCCAATGAAATTGAATCAGTTTCCATCGTGGCTTCACCCGCGTTATCACCTGCAGAGGAAGCGCTCTTCGCCGCAGTCTTCATGACCATTAATCTCATTCTGCCTCCCTTCATAATCGTCGGCGGGGTCGTTGGAAACACCCTATCTTTCCTAGTTCTCCGGCAACCCCACTACGCCAAGCAAACCACTTGCTTCTACATGCGATGCCTGTCCGTCTTTGACAGTTATCTCCTCCTAGGACATGTCGTACTTCGGACTGTCATCAACTACTATCCGAAGTTCATGCTTGGGGCTGTCGCTGGTCCTGTCGTATGCCCCATGCTATGGTTCGTCGCGCTGAATTTCTACGGATTATCAAACTGGACCATTGTGGCTATGTCATGTGACCGGTTAATAGCCGTCCGGTTTCCTCTGAAGGCGGTAGTGTGGTGTACTAAGAAAAAAGCCCGAGTGACAGTGGCTATAATATTCATGGTCTGTCTTGGTTTACAAGTTCCCAATCTGTTCCGAACCATGGACCCCACCGCAACCATCACAAAACAAATATGTGCGTTTCGTCCCGGTTTCTTTCCACCGGGATTTCTCCATGAATACTACAATATTTACTCAATTTGCTCTGTATCGACGCCATTTTGTTGCATTGCTCTGACCAACACGTGCATTGTGGTTACTCTCATACAAACGCGAGTCCGAACGGCAGAGCTGAAGAAGACGGCAAAAGATGGTTCAGGCGGTCACGTGACCATTCTTCTGTTTCTTGTCACCTCCATTTTCTTCATCACGAACCTGCCATGGACGATTGACCAATGGGCGTCAAACTTGATCATGGACAGTGTTCGGATGACGAAAGCCAAGGCTATCATAGTCAGGAAACTGATTTATGAAATAATGGTGTTGCTGTTGTTTATAAACCCTTCTGTCAATTTTTACATTTACTGTTTAGGTTGCAAAAAGTTTCGAAAGGATCTTCAAATAATCCTCAAGTCCTTCTGTTCAAAGGTTGAAACGAACTAGTGGGTTTGAGGAGTTTTGAAAATTGTTCAATTTACCAAAACTTGACCTTGGTACACATGGTCTTCTGCGGAATCCAAGGGTCGTTTACAGTTCGCCTTCTTATCATATGTTTTACAGGGTCACGTTTAGGTTTGCAAGAAGCTCTCTATTTTTGGTTCATATCGCTGAAGTAACTAGATTGACCAATCAGCTAGGGGCGTCCAGCAAACCTTACAAAGCCCGAGAGCATGTCGTTGACAATCGTCATCCTCTGGTTTTTAGAGATGGTGTATCTAAAACAAGTCGTCGTGAAATATAACAATGTATGACACAGTCATTACAGATTTCTCTACACTCACGACGTGTTACACCAAATACACAAAGGATAGAGGCCATATAATGCATCTCCCAATTCATATTTCTAAGAAGAAACCATAAAATAGCAGCACCACGTATCGATTTTACGTATGATGAAACGTAATTTATGTAGCGGTCATACGCAAAACCGATACGGATACGTCATACGAGCGTGAAATTCACCCCTGCTGAAACTCCCTCATGGCTCAACAACAAGTATCCTTGTTTTAGGAACGCGTACGGCATCAACAACAAAGAATAGTGTAGCGTGATACAAAACCAGTGTATCCTGACTTGGACAGCCTTCTCTTGCCCACGGCTTCATGAAATGATATTGTTTCACTTTGAACCAAAGGAGTGTCAACTGCCATTGTAACACAGTCTTTAACAATCGTATAATATCACAACTATTGATTTCACCAGTGATTTCTTAAAAGAACACTCATTATTTTGGCCGCATAAAACGCGACTCGGTCTAAATTTGATACCAACACCTTGCTAGCATTTTCTGAAGTTTGGAACTGTGCGTTCAACGTCTATACCTCTAGTCCCTCCGTCGGAGCACGGGCAGTATATACGCTGTATCTGGTGTCTATGCCACCACGGCAACTAAAGGACCCCGCACGCGTATTGGTGGAGTAGCGCTTAGTGGACTCGCACGGCAGCGTAGCCTTCGAATTTAACTGATGGCTTAGATTCAGTTGCGGGAGGAGGCGCCATATGCTTTGGCCGAATTTTCGAATTCGAATGGTACATGTACATGTAATCCATGTTATCTTTCGATTGCAAGAGTTGATTACATCTCTTCTGTAGCCATCAAGAAGCCCACCTGCCTTTTCACCTCGACCAAGTTGTGTACTACGCTGTTATCTACTGTAAGTCTCTGAAAATGAAAAGTTTTACCGGAGATAATATTCTTCAGCTCACGCGTCTCTACGTTCTTCCCCCGCTTTTAGTTAAATACTTATATCACTAGCGCGGGCAAATCGACAACTGCGTGGGTGTTCAACGTGTCTCGACCTTCAAGCGCCAACTGGAGAACATCATAAAGTTGCTCTTACATGCAGGATTTAAGTGAGTTTTAGTCATTTAAGCTTCTCTCGTCGAGAGATCCAACATGACTACCGCGTCCAATGAAATTGAATCAGTTTCCATCGTGGCTTCACCCGCGTTATCACCTGCAGAGGAAGCGCTCTTCGCCGCAGTCTTCATGACCATTAATCTCATTCTGCCTCCCTTCATAATCGTCGGCGGGGTCGTTGGAAACACCCTATCTTTCCTAGTTCTCCGGCAACCCCACTACGCCAAACAAACCACTTGCTTCTACATGCGATGCCTGTCCGTCTTTGACAGTTATCTCCTCCTAGGACATGTCGTACTTCGGACTGTCATCAACTACCATCCGAAGTTCATGCTTGGGGCTGTCGCTGGTCCTGTCGTATGCCCGATGCTAGGGTTCGCTGCGCTGAATTTTTACGGATTATCAAACTGGACCATTGTGGCTATGTCATGTGACCGGTTAATAGCCGTCCGGTTTCCTCTGAAGGCGGTAGTGTGGTGTACTAAGAAAAAAGCCCGAGTGACAGTGGCTATAATATTCATGGTCTGTCTTGGTTTACAAGTTCCCAATCTGTTCCGAACCATGGACCCCACCGCAACCATCACAAAACAAATATGTGCGTTTCGTCCCGGTTTCTTTCCACCGGGATTTCTCCATGAATACTACAATATTTACTCAATTTGCTCTGTATCGACGCCATTTTGTTGCATTGCTCTGACCAACACGTGCATTGTGGTTACTCTCATACAAACGCGAGTCCGAACGGCAGAGCTGAAGAAGACGGCAAAAGATGGTTCAGGCGGTCACGTGACCATTCTTCTGTTTCTTGTCACCTCCATTTTCTTCATCACGAACCTGCCATGGACGATTGACCAATGGGCGTCAAACTTGATCATGGACAGTGTTCGGATGACGAAAGCCAAGGCTATCATAGTCAGGAAACTGATTTATGAAATAATGGTGTTGCTGTTGTTTATAAACCCTTCCGTCAATTTTTACATTTACTGTTTAGGTTGCAAAAAGTTTCGAAAGGATCTTCAAATAATCCTCAAGTCCTTCTGTTCAAAGGTTGAAACGAACTAGTGGGTTTGAGGAGTTTTGAAAATTGTTCAATTTACCAAAACTTGACCTTGGTATACATGGTCTTCTGCGGAATCCAAGGGTCGTTTACAGTTCGCCTTCTTATCATATGTTTCACAGGGTCACGTTTAGGTTTGCAAGAAGCTCTCTATTTTTGGTTCATATCGCTGAAGTAACTAGATTGACCAATCAGCTAGGGGCGTCCAGCAAACCTTACAAAGCCCGAGAGCATGTCGTTGACAATCGTCATCCTCTGGTTTTTAGAGATGGTGTATCTAAAACAAGTCGTCGTGAAATATTACAATGTATGACACAGTCATTACAGATTTCTCTACACTCACGACGTGTTACACCAAATACACAAAGGATAGAGGCCATATAATGCATCTCCCAATTCATATTTCTAAGAAGAAACCATAAAATAGCAGCACCACGTATCGATTTTACGCATGATGAAACGTAATTTATGTAGCGGTCATACGCAAAACCGATACGGATACGTCATACGGTACGAGCGTGAAATTCACCCCTGCTGAAACTCCCTCATGGCTACAACAACAAGTATCCTTGTTTTAGGAACGCGTACGGCATCAACAACAAAGAATAGTGTAGCGTGATACAAAACCAGTGTATCCTGACTTGGACAGCCTTCTCTTGCCCACGGCTTCATGAAATGATATTGTTTCACTTTGAACCAAAGGAGTGTCAACTACCATTGTAACACAGTCTTTAACAATCGTATGATATCACAACTATTGATTTCACCAGTGATTTCTTAAAAGAACACTCATATTTTGGCCGCATAAAACGCGACTCGGTCTAAATTTGATACCAACACCTTGCTAGCATTTTCTGAAGTTTGGAACTGTGCGTTCAACGTCTATACCTCTAGTCCCTCCGTCGGAGCACGGGCAGTATATACGCTTTATCTGGTGTCTATGCACCACGGCAACTAAAGGATCCCGCACGTGTATCGGTGGAGTAGCGCTTAGTGGACTCGCACGGCAGCGTAGCCTTCGAATTTAACTGATAGCTTAGATTCAGTTGCGGGAGGAGGCGCCATATGCTTTGGCCGAATTTTCGAATTCGAATGGTACATGTACATGTAATCCATGTTATCTTTCGATTGCAAGAGTTGATTAACATCTCTTCTGTAGCCACCAAGAAGCCCACCTGCCTTTTCACCTCGACCAAGTTGTGTACTACGCTGTTATCTACTGTAAGTCTCTTTGAAAATGAAAAGTTTTACCGGAGATACTGTATATGTATTTTCAGCTCACGTGTCTCTACGTTTTCCCCCGCTTTTAGTTAAATACTTATATCACTAGCGCGGGCAAATCGACAACTGCGTGGGTGTTTAACGTGTCTCGACCTTCAAGCGCCAACTGGAGAACGTCATAAAGTTGCTCTTACATGCAGGATTTAAGTGAGTTTTAGTCATTTAAGCTTCTCTCGTCGAGAGATCCAACATGACTACCGCGCCCAATGAAATTGAATCAGTTTCCATCGTGGCTTCACCTGCGTTATCACCTGCAGAGGAAGCGCTCTTCGCCGCAGTCTTCATGACCATTAATCTCATTCTGCCTCCCTTCGTAATCGTCGGCGGGGTCGTTGGAAACACCCTATCTTTCCTAGTTCTCCGGCAACCCCACTACGCCAAGCAAACCACTTGCTTCTACATGCGATGCCTGTCCGTCTTCGACAGTTATCTCCTCCTAGGACATGTCGTACTTCGGGCTGTCATCAACTACCATCCGAAGTTCATGCTTGGGGCTGTCGCTGGTCCTGTCGTATGTCCCATGCTATGGTTCGTCGCGCTGAATTTCTACGGATTATCAAACTGGACCATTGTGGCTATGTCATGTGACCGGTTAATAGCCGTCCGGTTTCCTCTGAAGGCGGTAGTATGGTGTACTAAGAAAAAAGCCCGAGTGACAGTGGCTATAATATTCATGGTCTGTCTTGGTTTACAAGTTCCCAATCTGTTCCGAACCATGGACCCCACCGCAACCATCATAAAAGAAATATGCGCGTTTCGTCCTGGTTTCTTTCCACCGGGATTTCTCCATAAATACTACAATATTTACTCAATTTGCTCTGTATCGACGCCATTTTGTTGCATTGCTCTGACCAACACGTGCATTGTGGGTACTCTCATACAAACGCGAGTCCGAACGGCAGAGCTGAAGAAGACGGTAAAGGATGGTTCAGGCGGTCACGTGACCATTCTTCTGTTTCTTGTCACCTCCATTTTCTTCATCACGAACCTGCCATGGACGATTGACCAATGGGCGTCCAACTTGATCATGGACAGTGTTCGGATGACGAAAGCCAAGGCTATCATAGTCAGGAAACTGATTTATGAAATAATGGTGTTGCTGTTGTTTATAAACCCTTCCGTCAATTTTTACATTTACTGTTTAGGTTGCAAAAAGTTTCGAAAGGATCTTCAAATAATCTTCAAGTCCTTCTGTTCGAAGGTTAAAACGAACTAGTGGGATTGAGGAGTTTTGAAAATTGTTCAATTCACCCAAACTTGGCCTGGCTACATGGTCTTCTGCGGAATCCAAGGGTCGTTTACAGTTCGCCTTCTTATCATATGTTTCACAGGGTCACGTTTAGGTTTGCAAGAAGCTCTCTATTTTTGGTTCGAGTAGTCGTCCTCTCTTGATGTGACGCCACCTCTACGTATCATTCATGTCTGCCGCAGAATCATTGCTAACTAGCGAGGTTTTTGTGACATTCTTGTGCAGCATTTCTTGCCTACAATAGAAACAAATGACAAGTTTAGAATCTTCAGTGATTGATTTCGTATCAGCATTTGTGGCCGAGGGGAGGACGTCAAAAATGCTGATTGTTCAGAACTTGTCGACTAGGCCATTCAACCTTTTGTTACATATCCAACTAGTCTGCTTTATTTGCTCATCCGAGGCAAAGTCTCTAACCCAACCAGTCTCGCGTATAGTTTCATTTTCTCTGCACAGATGGAGTCAAAAACCCAAGCAGTCCCTGGGAAAGGATCAAGAGAACTGGAATCTTGAAATACAGTTGAATCATGCTCTAGCGTATGGAAACCTACCTTTCCTCTGAGTCGGTCGACTCTTCGCTGTTCCTCTCCCTTTTCATGGGTGAGTCATGATGGTTCGGCTGCCCATTCATCTCCTCATCAGAGTGGTGAAGGTTGCACAGGAGGAAGGGTCGATGCCTGAGACACGGCCATGTCCCAAACAGACAGAGCACACCAATCACATTCACACATCCGGCCATTAGGAAGGAGTAGACGTAATTCTGGGTCCTGTCGAACAACCACCCTGGAACGGGGAAAGTGAAAACATATGAAGGCTTTGCTGTTCTGACAAATGGAGAAAAAGTAGAAAGGATGATCTACCGAATTAACTCATGGAGAACTGTTGGCTAGCCCAGTTGAAAAGCCACATACCTGCACTTGGAGGACCGATGAGGATCCCACATCCAGCAAACGCCATGACGTATCCTATCCCAGCCACGAGATGCTGCACACCGACAGTGGCGATCACTTGGTCTGTCATGTACCCAGTTATAGGTGATACAAAGAATCCGAACGCTGGTCCGTAGACCAACAATGCAACGAAACTATGCAGCATTGGACAAATGAAAGTCAAGATTCCTGCACATATGAAGGCTATAGTATATGCTATTGAGACAGATACCCGTGGGTGCTGGCCACAAAATGAGAAAAACAGTCTTCCAACAATACTTGCTATTCCTACAGCAGATAGCAACATGCTGGCTTGATCGGCTGGGACTCCTAGAGTGTAGGCATACGATGGTAGGTGATGGAAAACAGTCGTAGCAAAGAACATGGTCGTGAAGTACCCAAAACACAAGCAGAGGAACTCTCTCCTTTTTAGCAAGTGGAAACTCCAACCTAATCGCTTGACATGTTTTGGATGTGTGGGATGGTCGTCAGGTGTCTCTGCAATTGGCTGTATCAGCAGTGTCAAGGGGATGGCATTCAGATAGATGCCTCCTAGAATGAGAAACGAGCCCCTCCATCCGAATTCGTGGATCAGCCATCTGACTAAGGGAGGGTATATGAACATTCCCATCCCTACTCCCGTGGCGCTGAGACCAATGGCAAGGGTTCTGTGCTTGTCAAAGTAAAGTCCGATCATGGCACTAGTGGGGGCGAATAGTAATCCCAAACCTAAACCTGAAAAAGGAAAGCAAGGTTTGTTAAACTATGATTTGATGAGAACATTACGGCTCAATTTCGCTTGGTCGGTACACAAAATGATACGAAATAACCATTCTCCCTTTTGGAAATGCTTGGAAACGCAATTGGACATAATGAAGAATACCACTGTCGGCGGGTACAGTATGAACGGCTTTGTCGACGCATGCGGCAAAGCCATTGATGTGACATGGCTTTTGTGGCATGCGTTGACAAAACGGATAGTAAAACACGCATTGCGTTCCATATTTCTCGTTTTGGCTCATGCTGTCAGCGATGCAGCACAGTGAATTTAGTGCAGCATAATATCTTTTGCTTGAATGTAGTCGATTGTATTTATCAAGTATTACCAGATTACCTACCACATAAAACTCCCAGCGTTCCATACATATGAAAGACGCTTTCAGCAAACATGCTTGTGATGAGGCCGATTGAAGTGAGGAATGTTCCAGTGATCATGACCGGCCGACCGCCAAAACGATTCGTGAGGGCACTGCTTACGGGACCTGGGAAAAAAGGAGAGCAATAAAGTAATGTTATTTCGCAAGGTTATTTCGTTTGTTTGAAGAGTGCACCATGTACCAGCAAGGATAGCAAATGCGATTTCCGTAAACATGATAGCTGCAGTGCATGACCGATCATACACCGCTGATGATAGCTTGGGGCCTTATTGGCATAAAGGAGGGATTCGTCGGCAAGGAATATATTCAGAGTCTTAAGATATATTTAAGAATACCCTCACCATGAATACCATAGAAAGTAATCGACATATAAAGCAGACCATTGGCTGGATATAATTCGATGGAGTACCGTGTTTGATCTCAACCGTTTGCTTTTGGCCTAACATTTCCAGAATAGATCGATGAGATACCGTTTGGCCAATACGTTCCTACAGTGATTGATGACCAGTAAACGGTTGATGATGCTTGGCCTGTACCTGGGGTTAATAATATGTAATTTAAGTCATTGGCAGTATCGAAACTAAACAAATCTGCAATCAGTGCCAAGGTAAAACAGACGAAAGCAGCAAGATACTGAAAAAAGCATAAGTCTAGTTGTAGAACATCCATCAATAGGTAGA
This sequence comes from Lineus longissimus, assembly GCF_910592395.1. NCBI lineage: Eukaryota > Metazoa > Nemertea > Pilidiophora > Heteronemertea > Lineidae > Lineus > Lineus longissimus. The sequence continues at coordinate 2,135,489 of NC_088309.1, forward strand.
AAACTGGAACAGTGATTTTTCGTGATTTTTTTAATCCCCCCGCAGTTTCTCATGGATTGGAAGACCGTGACGCTGGGAAAGAGCGCAGTAGTGCCTCTGCTTCAGTTACAAGTCTGTCAGGCAGGGATCTCCGTTTTACGAGTTGTTGCTTCTTCTGGTTATTGTCACGACCTTCTGCTACGCCACTTAAATGTCCATATCATGTCCGCTGTAGCTAGATCTACGAGTTCTCCTAGATTTAATGGTCTCTCTTCTAAAAGTGTTTATGCTGATTTCGTCGATAAACTCCCAATTTGCCGCTCTGTCATTTGGTTTATTTCCACGTGACAGTTGGAAGGATTAGGAGATATATCGCATATTTTTTTACATGTTATGTTTTGACTACGTGTCAGCTAGATCTAAGGCGTGGTATTTCCATGGCATAATAGAATCGAGGAGTTTCGAAGGTGACTCCCAAATTGGCGATGACTCGCAAAGCTGGGATCCTTGCCTGTCTGGTTACGCTAGCCTGACCGAACTTTGCTCTTTCCCTACCTGGGTATACGATATTTTACCCAATTACCACTGCCTTGGCCTTTCGGTGAAACAAACAGCCGGCGCAGTACCTGTCATAACATGCGGTAATAAGCTGATTTCGTAGCACCCATGGGGTTGCTATCTGTTGCGGTCCTCCCAGCAGGCTACATTCTTCGATATCAAGACGTATTATTCGTGCATTTGCCCAATCTGTTGACGCTAACGGTATTGGCATCCTCGGTGAAGCTGAACGGTTATGTTCATCGGCTCCATCAGGCTGCGTTGGCGGCGTTCAAGCGATTACTCGAGAGCTATTTCGTACAGCATCATGTCAGTAAACCGATCAAACAGATCGACAGGGCAAACAAGAGCAATTCCGTCAACTGGGTGGTTATCACGTGTAAGAAACCGAAGGAAAGACTGTTTGGAACGATGCTCCATGAAAGATTACACTCTCGTTCAATGGCTCAATCTCGATCATGCTCCGCGGGTGACATTAATAGAGAGGTATTCAGTGAAACCAATACCGCCTGCTTAAAAGCACTTCGGGAACAATTCTGATTTTGCCCTTTTTTTACCTCTTCCATATTTTGCACTAAACCAAGCGGTTCTGAGTGCCTAACCATGGCCGCCGCCACAAAAAGGAGGCACAGTGCTTTGAGCGCACTAAACAATGCTATGCACTATGCTACGCAACCAATATGCGTTAGAATATTCCATTAACACTGCCAAGGTGTCGGGTGCCACAGCCATCTGCCCAATAATAATGAGGCTTATACGATAACTGGACGGATATCACATCGCAAACGTCTCAATCTGCCTCGGGGTTGTCACGCAGATCCAATTTGCGGGTCAACCTCCAGGACCTCGGCCACCTTGCAATAACTAATCGCGTTTAAAGAGACTCATTTCTTCGTCGGGTTCACATGTAGAGACCTTACAAGGTCATTCCGATGCGCAAGCTGCAATCTACCTGAGCTTACCTATAAACTTCATGCAAAAGGCCATGAGCGATCCGACCCATGACACCGTTCCCTTGCCAACATCGAACACCTCGTAGAATGTGATGTAATAGACGCTGGGGATGTAGATGATGGCGATGAGGACGAAGACGAAGAAGCCTGCCGTCAGAACCACGTAGGACCAGGGCGTCTCCACCGAGTCGTCCGCATAGCATTTTCCGAACTTCTTACACGGCATGGTGGGTTTCGTTACGACATCTTAGAATCTGGAACAAATGGATGAAGAAGAAGAACAGAACTGTTAGAAACCAGATGATGACATTTAGGCAGTTTTTTAATTAAGCAGGATACAGACACAAGAGCTTATTTAATCTGACCAATACATGTAGGTACTCGAATCATCGTCAGGGCATGACCTTGATCTCTGGCTAGAATCACAGTGACCACGGAACTGATTACCAAATTCCTTCAAACCAGTGGTCTATAACCAGCGATATCTTTCCCATACACTTACTAAGTAACTTGCAAGTCAATACAATATATCATATCAGTCTTGTCATTAATACACTATCAATATATCTTTACCATGAGCTCCAACCTCGCGGTGTTTGGGGAGACACCAAGTCCTAAAGTATAGATTAGTTGTCGTACAATATGATTATAATGAGGCATTTTACAACCCTGAGAAGCATGACTCCATGGAAACGGAGCAAATCTGCGAAATCACGGCATCGCAGAAACCTTGAACAGGTTCAGTAGGAATATTGTTATACTTTTACCTTAGGTTTGTACATGCACGTGACGGGCTATGTCCATTTCATTTGCGTCCAGCTAGGCGGGGGTGGGTCGAAAAGTAACTTAACTAACTTGAAAATATTTTGAATATATTGAGCGTTAATCCTATACGTTTTCCGTTCTTTCGACGCATATGCCGAAAGCATAAGGCTATACACTGCAAACTACATATTCGACGAACTGCGGTATGCGTTGGCAAAACAGGTCGTGAACGTGCGTGAGCCTAACGGGGAAATTTTGTGCTGCTGTCTGCAACCAGCCAATCGGGCTATTACGATACTGATGAACATGGAATTTTATACGAATTCGGATCACCTAGCTATAGGATTATCAGCGACTGGAAATTGGCAACATCAATAATGGGGCAGCTTGCGTGTGTCAGAAGAAGCAGACAGTACAAAATATATCGAGAAGAAATGCGACACGTGATAATAAATAAGAGAAAAGAAAATGTGGGCTTACATTTTTTACAATATATTGGAGAAGTGCGCTCTTCTTTATTCAGAGGAGGAGGATTCCTCAATTCTCTCAGCAGACTCACAGTGCTGTACTTGTATCAGATATACCAAAAACGTATCACTTTGAAGTACATGTACATGTAATTCGTGTTTGGATAAACTGGTATACAATGTACTCAGATATATATATTTTTTATAAACATACCTGCATGTCCTGGGGACTATCTCTGATGACAAAAGATAGAGCAGTTACGTTGGGATAACAAAACCGGAATGTTATTGAAAAACCTTCAGAGCAGACAATGGAATGCAAAAATGCTCACCAGACATGACCATTAGCGATGAAAACCAAGATGTTGGACAAGTGTACGTGTTTGTACATACAACAGATTTAAATTTTATGCCTAAAAAGTATTTACTCACCATTTCCATTTAAGCATAATCAATTTTTATCCTAGAATATCAAAATCCGTTCTATTGTTCAGTGTCCTAGATTACTAAAAAGATCGAGGTTCGAACTCTCTCTAGAAATCTGCCAATCTCATGTTACAGGTAAAAAGCATACAGTACGCTGATTGATTCTCGACAAGATGAGTTGAAATGATCTGAGGTCACCTTGAAGCAAACTACCAGACGTCAGGGCCCGTGAAATGGCTATACCAGTGTTCTCGGTCTCGTATCGCGCCGGTACACATGGCCACGGCTCTCGCATCAGCTGAGCATGAGAGTCTTGCTCGATCGATAGCGGCGGAATATTCCATTGACGTACTTCTCTAATAGCCTTTCCTGCTAAGATCAGTCATCACAACAGATAGGCTTATTCATGCGTACCTTCCTAGAATCAAAGCAATTGGTACCTTTGTATATTTTGTATTTTTGTAGAAAAAAAGTACGTTATTCATTGTCAAAACAATAACACGCTGAACACACCATCTTCCACAAATAATTTTTTTTTTGAATCTGTCATCTTACTCACAAACTATAAATTCCACTCCTCGGCACGCAACCATTACTAGTGAGAAATGTCTTTCGGTTATTATTCAAGAAAAACGTATTCAAAAAACGGTTAATGCGCCCAGTAAGATATTTTTGCTAAAACTAACCTGTACATGCATCAGTTAAGAACTACTACTGATCCAGTGACACATCGACTGTAATCCCCCCGATCATGCATCGCTGAGCAGCATGGTGTCAAAAATGTCTTGGCTGACAACCAGTCCGAACATGATACATATCATCCTCGAAAACCAGAGTCGGTCGTATCCTCCTCCCCTCGCACGTTACTGAGCTCGGTCGATATTGCCGAGTGTTATCCTGAGCTTCAGGATGAATATATGTAGGTTTGACATGATTTGAACAAGGTCTCAGAGTCATGAATTTAAACAGTTTTATTAGAAATATGGATTATTAGCTTCCGATTGATACATTCACTTACCTTGATGCAATCACTTTCTATTGTGCTCTGTGACGTCAGAGAGCAGCTGTGTACCATACATCAATGAGAAAGAAGAAGACGCACTTCTGACATATGTTTATTAAAGTGTGACATGGTTCATCAAATGTTTATTTAACTGTGCTCTAATGCTCATTTGGTTAAAGGATGTGTACGAGTGATATCAAGTGTAGATACAAAATACATCAACAAACAACTTAAAGCATCCACAATTTACGTGATTTTGTTTCGCGTGGCCTAGCAAAAAGTGAAGCCACTGCAATATAACAAACCGCGGACTCGGCTTAACTTTGCTGTTCACACCCGTGGATATACCCGCAATATAAACACTATATATGAATGAGATTCCTTGTCCTAAAACACAACTAAAACACAGTCTCACACAATATGATCATAATGCATCTACATCTCATTTATGCTTAGCGTGGAGAACGCTCATGAAAACAGGGCGTTCACCACATGACGCGGGTGTGTGCCCGTAAGTGAATTTACATTTGTCACTAGCGTCAGAACCTAACGCCAACGTGACTGCTAAGACTGATTGAGACACAGACCCCAGATCCTCCTGTCAGAATATACATACAATGTATGTATGAGATTCAAAATACAGTGATGTGTCATTAAATGCCGGACGTTTTCACTAACGAACTAACAAGCAACGCCAGTTCTGAAACCAAGGACGGCGGTGTACCGAATACATCGTCCCAGCTATAAACCTTATATTTGAAAAATAGTAATTATCAGATCATGGATTTTACAATGAGACAATATTCCTCGACAACATTTAACTTTAACAAATTTAACAAGAACCCTGAACAAAACCACTCTCGCAATGGAATGTATTTGAAAACCCTGTTCAAATGTAGTAGGTCTTAAACCATTTATAACACCTTAGGCGTAGGCAGGAGGTCGGTGTGAACAGCCACTACCCTTAGGCTGCTTCCTCCATCCCTGATCTCAACATCATCACACTGTACATAAACGACCATGTGACTACACCTGATTAACAATAACACAACTCTAGCTGTGTCTGTTCATTTACCGGGATGTCAAAATTACTAGTACATGTATATTGAAGCCGTCTCTCCCTGACCCCCCCTCCCCTCTCCGCGAAATACAAACATATGGTGCCATTTTCGTCGACCCCTTTGGGCTTTCGATATAAGGCCATTCAGTGATTGTCTTGTCAATGATTAAAAGGTATAACGGTGCTTGGCATTGTTATGGTGACGTCAAGGTAAGTGTCATACGACATGGTTGACATCTTCTTCGCATGCTTCTTTGTTGGATTTTTTATCCTCAACTGCCGGCAGCCTGAAACGTAAGGAAGACTTACTTAAGCACTAATCACCAGTAGGCGACTGTATAAAGTCTCGTGAACAGCAACCCCAGATATCTTCATTCAGTGAAGTTACACGTCTCCACAGAGGAAATCCCTTGGGGGAAACAAGGAGATGCCAATACACAACATTCCTTGAGCTCACGCCCTAAAAGGCCAAAGTTGTAGCATGCACAATGCAAAAAAGGTTGTCCGATGCAGATTATCGCTACTGCTCTACTGCTTTTCATTACTTACATGCAACTCTGCTGTTCCACTTTGTCTGCCCTCTCCTCTGGAATGGAGAAACTGTCAGACGCATGCTGGCACCCTTTATACCATCGCGGCCATGACGCAACCAGAAATGCTACACCAGCCATGTCCATAGCACCAACGAACAGGAACGCAGAACTGTATTCACCAGTAATGTCAACCACTAAACCTGTTAAGCAAAAAAAACAGTGCACGTTTCACTACCGGTGGGTGACAGGGTATTTATTTTGTCATATACCAGTATATACACGGACCGAAACCAGGATGGTTTCCTTTCTGCGGTGATAACTGACAAGTCAAAAAAATACCTCAGTCTTTAGGGAACAAAACAGAATGTATAGCATCGTACTGTACCTAGTATTTCTTACCTGCCAGGGGTGGACCTGTGATGTTCCCTATCCCGGCAAACAACATCATGAACCCGATTCCTGACACCAGCTGTTTGATGCCAATGGTTGAGATCACTTGGTCCGTCATGTACCCTGTATGAGGCGCTGCAAAGAATGTATACGCTGGTCCATAGATAGCCAGGGCTGTGAAACTTGTGAACAGTGGGCTCATCAATGTGATCACGCTTGAGAAAAAGAAGGTTATTGAGAAGACCATCATCACGTCGACTTTCTTATGGTGTCCGAGAAAAGAGTAGAAGATCCGTCCAACCAGGGATGCCACGCCCATATAGGAAATCAGAACACTCGCAGTGTCGTTGTCCTCTCCTAGAGACACAGCATAGGACGGAAGAAAAAAGAAAACTGTAGCCATGCAGCCAGTTATCAAGAGATAACCGAGGCATAGAAAGACATATCGCTTTTCACTGAATATCTTTATGCTCCATTTCTCCTGTTTCATGTGGTGCGTCTTCTTGTCAGTGTTGTCAATGGGCTGGATGAGGAGACTTAGTGGCAAGGCATTGAGATATATCCCTCCTAACAAAAGTAAAGACCCTCTCCAGCCGTAGTGATGAATCAGGGCACGAGTGATGAGCGGATAAACCAGCATGCCCACTGCAATACCACTGGCTCCTAGACCAAGCGCGAGAGTCCGGTGTTTATCGAAGTTCAGACTGATCATTGCGGCTGTAGGGGTATAGACAAGTCCGAGGCCAACTCCTGAAAAAGAACAGAGACGTCTTGAAGAGGAACAAGTTGTACCCAGAGGGAAGATGGAATGGTAATGCGTTGTTTTATATCCCTCTCGGCGGGGACAACTACTTGTTGTCCGAACAGGAAAAGAAATGTCCAATGTTGATATCGAACTGAAAAGCGGTGCAGGTGAGTAAGAATGTACATGTAGTTTTAACTACGTACCCATGAGGCAGCCAAAGGTTAAGTACGTGTAGTATACTGAGGTCGCAAACATCGTCAGGATGAGACCGACGCTTGTAAGCAAGATACCAGTGATCATGACGATACGACATCCAAACCGATTGGTCAGAATGCTGCTCACTGGCCCTAAAATGCAGAAGTGGAAAATCAAATAAGTGGTATGATAGATGCAGAAAGGCACAGCTTCACGGGGCACAGGTAGAGAAAACCGCGACGAAATTTTACGGAGCTAGCTCTGTCAGGGGAGGGAAGACTACTGTCAGTGCAGGTCGGGAAGGTAAAGCGATATGTCACTACCACAGTTTTCTATCCACAGTGACATACCAGTCACCTGGATAGCAATTCAACATGAGATTCCGTTGTGTTGCAATGTTTGTGTTTCAGCAAAAGCCCCCTGGTGGTCTAACTGTAAACCACTTCGGAACAGTCAGATCAGAGTTACACCATTAAATGTATAGGCTAGGCCTATATGTCTGGCGCGGGTCTACCCAAATGGAAGTCTGTTACAGAAGCACTCACCTATAGACATCATAGAGAAAACTGTCAGAGAGCCTATCCAAGACGTGACAAGCTTGCTTGAGCCAAACACTTCGTAGAAGGAGAGGTAATAGATTGCTGGCGTCAGGACAACGGAAAAGATGAGGAACAAGCCGAAACCTGCAACCAGCACAACCCACGACCAGGGTTTCTCTATGGAGTCCTCCGAGTAACATCCTTTCGGGCTACAGCATGTCATCCTGGCGATGCCTGGCAATAACTGGAGAAGAGATAAAGACGCTTTTGTCAGCGAAAGGTCATCCAGGCTCACTTCGGTGCCGAGACGTTTTCATGCATTAGCACGAAGTGACAAGTTGCTCCGGTATTCTGGCATTTATCACAAACGAATTACCAGAATACGCCTTTTTGCACCTCCTATTTACTTTGCATCATACTTCACATGCTCATTACAGCCAACGATATGCCGATCCACCGTCTTTGTAAGTATGGGCACTACCCATCCTTCAAAAGGACTGATATTCACCGCCGATAAGTCGGCATGAGCCAATGATTAACACCTGCGACATTCCGAATTGCAAGTTCACCCAGTCAAGTAAACCATCTGCCGCTCTCCGTGTAACACTATCCTTTGATTTGGTCGATCGCTTGGAGTTATCTCGAAAGTTCTGAGATGCGGAGGAGCGGTGAAGGCAAGAATGGGACTGTGAAGTCCGCTGCCTTTTCTGTCGTCCAGCCAGTAAGTCACGGCGAATGCAACAAAACGATTGTCTACAGACGACGTTTTCATGATTGTGCCCGCATGGATGGTGCTGAATGATCCCGCTGATAACTTCCATCTCATTACACATCATTTATGTAAGAATGAAACATGAACTACATATGGCCTATATATGGCCTAGTGTAGGCTAAGAGTTATAGCGCAGTTTGCATGTATATATGTGTGTCTTTAGTTTTTGCAGAAGTTAATGTATTATTAAAAAACTTGACTGGGGAATGTTCCACCTCAACTTTGACAATGTTGTACATTATGCTCTACTGGCATGTACACAGTTGGCCCTGTATATATGCATGGAGGTATTATTAAGTCTTAATAATACCTCCATGATATATGCCTGCAGGGGGCATGAAAATTTTAAAACGCCAGCCTAAATAACAACTTGTTGTCAGTATATATATATATATATATATATATATATATATGCCTCACTTGGCGCTACGCCATTTGACGCCGGTGTAACACTAACAGTAACAAATGCGCATGCCCCCCTGGAAAAAGTGTCCGGCCCTATTGTATTCTGCAATATGGTTCTATAGAGACCCTGACCGTCAGAGATTGAAGCGCATAATAGAATACTTTGTTTTCCGGGCATTCTTAAACTTCTACACCGCCATGCACGTGGTCGCAAAAACGATAGCGTGGAGAGCCAATTTTATTAAGGTGTCAGTTTAAGGAACTAACCGCCGTGAAGTAGAGGTGACCAAAGGTCGGTCTGTATTCCCTGGCTGTGTCTCATAATATTAGAAGGCTGTCATGGCATGCATTCTGAAAGCAATCTGTCAGTATAAAGAACCACTGGTAATATCAGCAAGGGTCAGTTTTAACTTACCAGGGGAAAAACGGCTAAATTTCAATCTGGCAGCTCATCCATCACCGTGTAGCTCGTGCTCCGCCATTTACGGCTACGCTATTGATCGTTGAGATCTCGAGTGACGTCATTGGCTGCGGTGAACGTGTTTGCTTAATAGTTCGGTTTGAGTCGGTCCATTCAATTTGTAACAATTGATCCCTCCCCGCTGTAAAGGTAGTCAAATGTTCTCAAATGTTCTCAAATTTTGATTATATTTCCGCATTGAGCGGTGATTCCATCGTCATTCTATGACTGCTATTTTTTCTCAAATGCCATCTCTTCACCGTTCACAGTTCTTGAAAGAGGAATGACAACTAGTGACTATTAGGCGAGTTCGACGTACAAAGAACCGCCTGAACTAATGTGACATGGTGAAAAAAATGTTGATCTTTTGATCTCGCCACCAAAGTTAATATGGCAAGACAAACCAGCAAAACTGGTAGTTATTGATAGATGTTATAGATGGCAATGCATATCGTAAAAAGAATAGCCTACTCGATCTGTTCTTTCAAAAATAGAACTTTGAATTTAAAAAAAAAAGAATTTCAACAATGTTGCCATACAAGTGTAAAACTAAATGTATGCTGTTGATCATCAGCCCAGCAAAACGTGTGTTTACTTAAAATTATGTTCCACATGTACATACGGTTTCGTACATACATGTATGTCAGCTTTGTACGTAGCTGCCAGATGTCACTGGCATCAGATATCCATCAGTCGCAGCCATAATACAGTCGGTCAATTCAGTGCGAAATGTTTCATTGCAACCATCGGATTCCTCCGTGGAGGCAGCAGGGTAGTCTATTCCAAAGATATGCGAGAAAGTGATGGAAAAGTTTTGTGAAACTGTAACAGCGAGATTAACGGAATTAAGTTTATACTAATATCGTTAGAACATACCATTCAATGGATAGTGTAAACTTGTCGACCGGACTTTGATGATGCTTCTCCCGATAATTTACATGCAGCTTGACAGCTGAATGCTATTAAGTCTCTAGTGTTGGTTTACTAAATGTGATATCATATTCTTTGACACAACTCATGTATAGGCCTTTAAGTGATGAATAGTACAACCTTGAATGGCGCACCAAAGATGGGTGCCCTTGACATAGTGCGGATTAACGTGGGTGGGACAATCTTTATGACGTCCCGGAAGACACTGAAGACATTCCCCGGCACCAAGTTAGACCAGCTTGGGACGAACTGCGGGGAGTATGATGAGAAATCGGACTCGTACTTCTTTGACCGGAATCCTGTCCTATTTAACTATGTCCTGGACTGCTACAGAAGTGGCAGATTCCATTTCCCGAGTTACTTATGCGGAGACAGCGTCATGGAGGAGTTATGCTTCTGGGGCCTGGACGACAACGTGATAGCAAACTGCTGTCTTAAGTCTTATGATGACTACGAGGAGAGACGACACACTTTGGAGGCCATTTATAAGACCTCTAATTGTGATATGAGACAAAAGGCGAGGACAGAAATGCTGGATAATACTGGCTTGAGGAGGATGCGGTATCAGTTATGGTTGTTCCTAGAGTACCCCAACTCCTCAACATCAGCCAAGGTAAGATATCTCGCGTTCACGTTGTGTATCAACAGAAACTCACAATGGCCTAATGTGGCGAAAAAAGCCAGTTGAAATTGGTAAGATGGTCATTTGAACGTCGATGTTTTCGAAAATATATGTAGCGAAATTATTGAGTGACCAGTTCACAACGACTCGACAATTATAGCATCGAAAGTTTGTAAAGGCCAATGATGCCAGTTCTGGTAATGGTTAATATTGACCGATACATTATATATGAGGAGAAAAGCTACGTCAATAACGAAACCGCCTTTTAATCCGAACATGCAAATACCCTGTCCATATGATATTAACAAGTACGACGTTGCGATGTTGACATATACTGCCATTACCTCCATGCGCCGGCACCGCTGCTTCCGGTAGCCGCTCGGTTCCTGGACTTTCAGTTTTATTTGGGCTTTGCCAACATTGCGCGCCATGCTCCTAATCCAAATCAATACAAAATCAAAGTCCGAAAATAATGAAAAGTGTCGCTTTAGTGTTTTATAGCACGTGAATAATTTACTACTGCTATGACAACCAGAAGCCTTTAGAAATGTACTATTAGGTTATGTTACTAATTGATGAGCGATTGCAGAGTGCAGCCATGCAGTTTTCATCTTGTGTACATTTCAATCTATATCTCGCTGGCGTATTTTTTCATTATTTGATAATTTCAATATCACAAATGACGACTTTTTTGTTATCCTGTTCGCATGAGCGGTCTTAGGTCATTTCATCAACAAAATGATGCCATAATGACAAAAAATAGTCAGCTTATTGATGCAAATCCCATTTTAATTGACAGTTCTCATTCATTTACGATATTCGTCAGCATGGAAAGTGCTCTCCTCAAAAAGTGATTGGACCGGCATATTCTCAATAAAGTGCATTTAAATAAATGACCCATCGCAGTCATAAATGGCCATATAAAAATGAATAACAACATCAAAATGAACGATATGTAGTTTCATGAAGTTAGGCGAGTGGTCTACCTTCTCTTTACCTTCTCATTGATGATAAGTATCTATCTATTCAATGTGATTAAGAAGACGCCTGATCGACAGAGTCAACGGCCTTAGAAAAAGAACTGTTCGCTCATAACTCGACAAAGTGGTGACTCTGATGGGGAAGGAGGGGGGGTACAAGGTTAACACTGACCGCTGCATAAGCCCTCTGGGTCCTTTTAAGGACAAGCCTTTCGTGACAGATCCATCCCACGTACATTTGGCTAATTTTAGTAATGGCGATTGGCTGTTAAAACCACATTGACCCACCTTCAGCAGCTCATTTGGGACCTATTAGAAATTAGTCGTCAACATAAATGTTGCATGACGCGACTAAATATGGGTCGGATTAGGCGAATTTAAAGTCGTGACATACTAGGTGACACACAAAAAATTATATACTTTTGATTTCAAGAAACTCCCACCGATCAAAAATGAACTTATCAAATTTCGGTCAAAGCTGAGATCAGTACCGTACGTTTCCAGTTCGTCCGATCGCATTGCTTGCATTAGTTATTGTGCAATAGACATTTACATTTTTTCGATTTTTTTCGGAATCCGGTCAGGATTGGGTGTGTTTTTTCCTTTATGATAATATTATTTGTGACACCTAGTAGTTAGCGTGCCGAGTGTTGCTCTAATGTTATCAATGTTAGCATCAACAAGATCAGTGATAGTTCTATTCTATTGTAATTCTATCAGCCTGTCCAAATATCCCATTTGATCCATTACATAAATCAAATAGAGACCATCCATATAGACCCATTAACGAAACGACTGGTGAATAACATCCAGCGTCACCAAGGCGTTTTGAATCTGTTTAGGACTCGTTAACCTAACATAATTGAATTAGCCCTGAGGCGATGTCGCTTTCATCAAATCGCGTGGAAAAACAAAGTGTCCATTTTAAGTTTGTCATTTCTGTGTTGGCTCATAACCCCTGAATGGCGTTTCAATTCAAAAATGTCATACTACAGATGAAAAAAAATTTAAAGTCCCAAATATTTTTTTCACTTGTTTTTTTTCTGCTCCTAATGAAGAAACATCATCAGTCCCATAGAATTTTGGCTTTGAAAATTGAACTTAACTAACTTCACTAACGTGACCACCCCGGTAACGCGACCATTCAACCTCGGTCCCATGAGTGGTCGTGTTACCGGGGTTACACTGTATTCGTTTCTCAGGTAAGCAGCCTCTCCCGGGGTCCTTTCAGGGCTATGGTATGGCAAGATATAATTTCAAAAGTGTGTTCGCCTCTTTGAACTTGGTGGTCAATGATGCATAATGAAAGAACAACACAAACCAAATTCGCTGCGCGTTTTCATCGTCAGTGAACTCCAGCCTGTGATCTTGATACGGTTGAGCTCTAATGTACAATGATCTGTAGCAACTCGATTAGATATCAGAAGTTTAACTTCTTTACCCACAGGCTTTAAGACTCTTCTGTCTGTTTGTTGATAACAAGGCAACAAGGTATCGATTACTGATCATTATCCTGGCGCATTCATACTAGGTGACACAAAAAAGATTATGTACTTTTGAGTTGTAAGAATCTTCCTGGTTGATTCATATCTGACGGATCGTCAACCTTTTTGTTGGACGTATTAACACAGATGTGGCTGCAGGAAATAAAAAAGAGGTACATGTACCAATCAATGGCTTCCTGTGAACTAACCGTGAACTGTTATTTACGTACAGAAGCCATGCTCGTCTGATCACATCCAGCCTCTTCCCAAGCAATTGCACCTCCGCCAATTCCTGACGCAAGGTTGGATATATCGGTAAACCTATCACGTTCCTTGTAATTGCTACATAGCTCCATAAAGGCATTGACCTATACTCAATACTCTATTTATTACCCTATTACTTTCCTTGTCATAAGCTCCATTAGCCCCACAATAAGTCCGTGAGTAAGGTAATGGTCTGTTGAACCTGGAATTAGGACTGCCAGTGTCTGAGACCGACAGTAACAGTTACATACAACCAGAGTCAAATAATTTACCTGAAAGACGTCTTCCTTTCACGAGAGAGATAGATACATGTATCCCAAGCAAATCAAACTAGCAAGAAATTGAAAGAAATGAGTGACGGTTGCCTCGTTCGCCCGGATAACTCTTCATGCACTCTCTATGAAAAGTAATCCATTTCGTTGCAGAATAAGCATAATTGATAAGTCATATCCGTTATGATCCTTCCATCGAATCTAATCACAGTAAACTATCGGGAAAGCCATCCAATTCCATCAGGCATTGATAAGAAAACCGATACGTAATAATCACATTCTTTTCAGATTCTGTCGCAAGCATCATATTGGATTCAGGATGTATTAATTTTGATCTAATTATTCTCATTTTCCTGCTTCATTTTTGTTAGCTTCCCCGGCCAAGTAAATAAAATAGAGTGAATAATGATTCTTTAATGTATATTTTGTAATTATTGTATGTTACTATGGCCCCTAGTCGGCGTTTTAGTGTAATAAAAGGTTTAAATTTTGAATTTTTGAATTTCATTCGGTCAACCTTTGCTCTGCACTTGGATGAGCTGGTGAGAGGGAGTATACCACTTTCAACGTGTGATAAGAGTTGAAGCCCCAGTTGGGTTTTCGGGCGGCCTGGTTCGGCCAGTGAACAGTCATCCTGGCATGCCTGACATAACCAGTGTATGTCAATATACTCCGCCACTCGGTATATTTCTGCATATGACGAAGGAGAAAAAAGCCTGAATCTAAGGATGGAGAATAGTGTTCATTAATTTGATGATTGACCGGCCTGAAGATAGGTCCGAGCCGTGAAGACTTGATCAAACATTGACCTGAAATTTGAGCTCCTCGTGGGTATCATATACATCGGTCTGCTGATCGGTCTGGTATTATAGCAAGAATTGATGAGACCTTTATTAATTCTTATACACCGTAGATGTATTGGCAATCTATCACACTTAACGTCAAACAAACCAATACCGGGAGCAATTTTGCAACAATGCCTCCGATTATCAGTATTTTGGTATACATTTGTTGTGTTCGGAGTAAATATCATTTGGTCCTTAGTGATAGTCCCCTGCCTACCAATGGGACGCCCGTGATGACAAGACAACTAGGCAGAAGACATTGGTTAGCAATTAATCATTAAACTTAATATATGCAGCAGTGTATGACCGCATGTAGGCTATACATGTTTATAAACATGCAGATATGTCATGCACGGCCCACGAAATTACGCAGCTCTCAAAGGAAGAACAATGGGAAAGGTTCAGTGACTTCAGTGCTTATAAGAACTGTCAAAGCTTCCAAAATGCACGTTACAGTATTTTGTCCACGCACGCGACAAATGCTTCATTTGGGTGTGCAGTTGCAGCGTAACAAAACTTTTACTGCGTGCGTTGACAAAAAGGATAGATTATAAAGCGTAATGTAACTCTCAAAAAGTCGTTCTGTTGTTTCAACACAAACTAAACTTTACATGATTAACAAAAACTGATTCCATTTGTTTATTTGTCTATCTGATTCTTTCTTGGTGTGAGCCAAATACAAAATAAAAAATGGTCCTGGACCGGTAAAGACGAAAGCCGATTATACATTATGTGATGTAACTTCATCATCAATCACTCGGTTTGTTCCATCAGAACATGTGTCAGCATGCCGATAACCAATATCTTGCTTGATCAGGACATGCCGACTTACCGGCCGGCGGTGAACATCAATCCTAAAGTCTCGTCCTTTCAGGAGGTCGCGGTGAAGGATGGATAATATGCACAACGACGAGAGATCGGCAAGGATAAGTCGCCATAAGTGTGACGAGTTTTTAATACTCAGTGCTTCAATTCATCAACATCAGTATCGTCGTGTTTCGGAATTTAGACACATTCATTTCGATAATATCATTACATTAATGTGTCTTTCTTTGATTTCCTCGGGGAATGTTTGGAACGTTCAGTGAATCATTTTAAAGTTAACTTTCTCTCCGTCAGATCCGTAGTACGCGGGCGCCGATAATTTGAAAGACACGTTCGTTGATTAAGAACGTTTCAAACCATTGTCGCTTGCGGTTTGCCTTTGGGACTGCTTTCTTCATAATTCACGGAGCCTTGTGTCCCTTGATAGACCAAACATCTTTTTCCACTACTTCTCGAGACTGAACTTTTCAACGTAATGCGATTTTTATCAATTTCACAAACACCTGCCTCTACTTTGGAGATTAACTGAGATAGCGTTTCCACGTTCTTATTTAATTTTATATGGTAATTTCGCACAATTTTGTTCAATAAACCAGTTGGGTACAATATTGGTGACGGAGTGATACCAGGAATAAAGAGTGGTGTTGCAGATAATTCTTAATCGTAAGGGTCGACCATAGGCAGCACCACTTATCCTTAAGCAATTATCGGACTCGTTCAAAATGAGATGAAATCCCATTTAAAATCTGGGAGGCTGTTGAATAGACTCCCTTGCACCCTTGAAATTGGCAGTCACTTTGTTTTGAATGAGTTGTAGTTGCTTTAGGATTTCAAGTTCTAACCAAAATGGTGATGCCTTTGACCAACTCATAACCAAAGCTCATTACTTCTCTGAAACTCCGTCTTTCAGCACTTAAAGCTGAACTGCATGCACAAAACCAGAGCGTCCCATGCGGCAATTGTAAGAAATTCAAACGATCGAAAGGTCCTGAATACAGCCTGAAACATGATAGACCTCCAATGCTTCGATGCGCTTGATTTCACAAACCAGCAAGCCACAGGACGATGCGGACAGTCTCGGAGAAATATGGAAGAGAAAAAAATCAAAATCTTCTCCAGGGATTCGAACCCGGGAACTCGGGTTCAGAATACGAACGCTCTAACCGTCTGAGCCAGGGGGCTTTCTTGTGAACTGCTGCCAGCAAATATATCTTATCTTCATTACATTATTGTGGGCGAAGTTGAAATAGTAGAATACAGGTTGCTGATGTTGGATCAACTCAAAAACACCTGCATTGATATTTGGCTTGCTTCGGGCAATCTATATCCTGTTTAATCAGCTTGGGCAAACAGTTATCATGCTTGTTTCCTTGGAAGGTTTTTATCCTTCTCTTCCAGCGCGCACTCTCATTTTTTTCAGTCTATTGTTAAGGAACAGGTGGTGGATATCCCCAGACAAGTTTTATCGCAACCTTTAGACAATGTGCAGACATGTATCTCCGGATATCTTCTTCAGAGTCGTCTGTTGTTTAATTATTTTCTTTTATGATGCTATATGCGGTACAAATCATATTTTCCGAACTAGGTATGGAACATGAACAACAGTGTGCCTATATCTTTGAGTGTGTCGGTATTACCGCTCAGCTGAGCCCGAATATTCGAGCCAGTTGTCACCAGTTCTATCTGGATTACGATAATTACATGCCATTACGTTATTGCAGCAGCTGGCTCGGTTCTCCCATAATCAAACATGGATTGTTAATTGAAGATATTACGACAGGTATTCAACTGTCGTGCCCCCTCGCCCCCTCCCCCCCCCCCCCCCCACACACACACATACACTTTATGCCAAACGTTAATAAGGCTTCTTCCGTTGTAAGGGATAGGACACCCTGCAACATTGATGTTGTTGTCTTTTGTTTTGCGATCCAATTCTGCAAGTTTCCCCAGGCGGAAACCAGAAACCGGAAGTCTGTGACGTCCAAGTGCCTGATGTAATAAACATGGTATCAGCTTGTTATGGACTTGCTTCACTAAAGGTGAATCAATAGTCTTCGATTGTAAGTGCGGCACAGTGACAACTGTAATAACAGGGTTGCCCAGTGTAGTGTCTGTAAGTGTTTCTATGTGTCAGTGTTTCCCTGCAGATCAGGCCTCAGATGGTTGTTGTTTGCATGGTCATCGCGTAATCTGTGAATAGGGGAACACTGAATGAGGGAAACACTGATATATGGGAAATACTCACCGATGCAGGCTGAACACTCGCAATAATCTGGACGAACTACATGGTATTCTCGAATCAGGGCGTTATCATCAGTGGCTATAGAGATGCGTCACACCTCCAGAGAAAACTATAGAATTGAATAGGTTGTCAATCAAAATCAATAGTTTTTCCTTATTATGTGTATTGTGTAGCAGTGAAATACGACCGGCAGTATAAAAGTACATCTATGTGCATATAATATATTTTACGATGTCAATTTATGAATTCTGCGGAAACACAAATGTACATTCAGCGAATGTGGATAACCTCAGGTGGTTTGATTAGAGAGAACCGCATAATCCAATGCTGTTGATCAAATATTGAAGATAATCACTCGTTTTCAATAAAATGATGAATGGGATATCTTTCTATTTGAAAGTATATTATCGAGCTGACTAAACAAGCAAGCTCAGAATTTGTTCGATTTTATTGCTCGATGAGATACGTGATGTTAAAGCATATATATGATAACATGTCGGGAAAGTGTTCATCACCGCACTTACATTATTCAAGCAGGTGTTCGATTCAATAACTCCTGATAATGGTAATGAAAATATTGGGTTCTTATATACAGTAGCGCTTTCGCAGATTTCCCTGCCCAAAGCGCTTTTGAGATACCATTCATCTATCCCCGTCTCCACAGAAAACAAACTGGGGTTTCAAGGAGCACCCACTTGAGTTGGACTATTAGCGGAACCGGCCAAGCAGCAACTCAGCCGGGAGTCGAACCCACGACCTCCTGTTTTGTAAAAATCTGCTTTAATAGAACACCTGTAGTTTGAATTTCACTGTAGCCTCCTGAAAGATAACGTTTCTCAATTAAACATCAAGCAGAACCGCGTACTGAAATAAATGCATCTTAGCCTAATCACAGTCATTATCAACAACTGGGGCCTACAGGGAACTGACAGCTCTCTCGTCAAACTCCCGCCTTCAATCGATGGCTACAAACAACTCCCTTTCATCTAATTGTATAACATTAAACGCGAAACTCGAAGCCTTCCTTTGATATCATGATATCATTCGCGTGACCCTTTAAGCAGTAATTTTAGGACTTGTCGCTACAATTTAGGGACAATTTGCCATATCGGTTTATTCGTGTTGTTTTTTGTTTGTCTATTTCGTTTCATCATTCTGATTGAACATTTGCACTACTTGCGCCGGGCAGCGTTCTTTATGAACCTATAGGTTGGCCAACTTAGGTTGGTCCATCGCGAATTTTATAACCCCGTGTGCATGGGGCGCTGTACAGAAAGATAATGTGATGTTCTTTTACTTCCCAGTCACCGTATCATAACTTGTCACTTTGCACAAAATTTACAAAGGACATTGCAGCGAACATTTTGAAATTGTACTTTTGCATGAATATTTTACATGTACATGTAAATGTAGATGTCCAATTTCCCCTTTCCACTTCTGCTTCCCAACCTGTTGGCATGATTTAACTGAAAAATCGATGTTTCGTAAAGTTTAGGCTACTTGTATCTTTAAACGTAGTATGCAGTTGTAGTCTATTTCACGAGAATGAAATAAGCGCTCGGATTTTTGGTGAAGTCAGAAGTCAGAAGTATATTTTGCATGGATCGAACAAAGCTCGATCAAAACGGGCCAATTGAAACTTCATGACCTTACCCAACCATTTTAGGCTTTTTTGCCTACAGTCCGTTTTCTGATGAAATAGACGGCAATGTCAACGCTTTTACAGATAAAGTGAGAAAGGATAGGCTATGTCTGAGGCAAACATCTCGCCCAGTGCAACAGATGACCAGCTGGTCATGCAAGCTGCTACTATACGCATTGTTTCGCGAGCGCATTCATCACGCTCTGATAAGAGAACAAGACAGCAAGCAGCTTCTGATATTGATAATGCAACTTTCCATGATTATACATAAACATTACAATCAATCGATGACGAGTTCCAATGGTGTCAATGGTTTCTTGCTTCCACTGCGATAGTGCGAGCGGCTCTCCTTGTTTACGAACCCGACCATTGGCATTGTCCCGGGGCATTGTCACAAACTATTAGATAAAGTTAATCACCACTATTTCAACTTTTCGACAATGAGCAATCAGATCATACATGATTTCTACTCATTGTTCTCTATGTAGTTCAAGGTGTGGAAGCTACATGTATGACCACCTTTCTCCGGTTTGTCAACGCGCGTGCAAAAGCTCATTGTGATGTTACGCTGCATCCTAACTATACTTGTCGTGCGTTGACAAAACGGATAGCACGTGTAAAAGGTACATTACATGTACATGAATGCGCAGTAAAAGGTCTGGTTCTTTTTAGCATGCGTATGCTGACCCCCAAACGCTGACCTTATCAGAAAGCACCATTTATATCGTCCCAGGCCAACTCCATGCTGCATTACACATATTTCCACTGCCAAGCAGGATTCTTTGCGGAGTCGCGCTAGCGTTAGACATTCTTTCGACAGACATCCAGCAATCGTCCCAGGAACGTCTCTTCAGCGAAATCATCCTCGTCCTCGGCACAAGCCATCTTCTTTCCGATGATGCTGCTGCATGACTGCCACGACCATCCGCTTCGCCTGATCAGAGCCAGGAACCATGCGTGATAGCGGCCATTTTTTCTCCTGCACTTCTTGCCTGCATGGCTAGCCTCAGCTTCGATTCGTTTCTCGTTCCAGGTTTGGTCCTTCTTCAACCTGTTCCTCGTGCTTGCCTCGGTGTTGTCATTCTGCCTGCAAACGTGCCCAGAATTCCGCCAGCCAAGCCCTTTCAGCTCCTCCAGACAAGAAACACCCAAAGCATACCAGACATCATTCGACAAGGGCTACCTCCTGCGGACAACTGATGCTGCCGATTGGATTGTTTACTTTGACGTCCTCATTAATTCATTGTTCACCGTTGATTTGTTTATCTGCACTGCCCTTTCTCCAAACATCCGGTGTTTCCTTAAAGGTTTTTTAACTTGGATAGAAATCATCTGTCTCGCCACATTTTGGTCATACCAAGGTCTAACTTTCTATTCGCATGCCAATGGGAACTTCGCCACTGGGTCAATTGGTCAGCTCATGGCATTCTTTTTCATAGCTTTGCAACCTCTGAGAACATTACGCTTCCTGAAACTCTCTCATGTATTCGTAGACTACCGTGCCATTCTTCTCTCTATCCGATACAGTTTGAAGGAATTCTTTGTTCTGTGTATCTTCGTTGTGACGGCGATGTTCTTTTTCTCCATTACGATTTTTATTGCCGAGTTCAAAGTTCCGGGGAAGTTTAGCACCATCCCAGAAAGCTTCTGGTGGGCTGTGATTACAATGACGACAGTTGGTTATGGAGATGTAGTGCCCGAGACAAGTTGGGGATACGCCATCGCTTGTGTTTGTGCAATTTGTGGCATCATTATAACAGGGTTAGCTATATCTGTACTGAGTAATAAACTCAGTCTTTATCAAATCTATGCAAAGATTGAATGCACTGCATTAAAAAGGAAAGATCATCATAACATGAACACAAAAAGTCTATGCAAATAAATATAATGAGTGCGAGCCGGGTAATACTTCTTTTGCAAAGTTCTGAAAGCTGTTGGTGGAACAAATCTAACGGTACAAGCGTCGAAAGGAAATTACCTAAACGTCAATTGCTGCGTTAAAAACTGCATGGAGTGCTGGAGAAAAGCTTTTAAAACCTATTAACGACGGCTTCTAAGGCATCCTTCGCCGAGTACTGAAGGACACAAAGTGAGTTCTCGACAATACGCGCACGAGTGTCACCCTTGTTTTGTTGCTGTTGAATTTGACAAGTCTGGTATTAAGTGGCCACCTCCCAAAGCGCACATGCCAAAAACTACAAAATCTGCCGAAGATCTAAATAGTGTTTAACACAAGTGCCTTGCAAGTGCTTCCAGCTGCCAATATGTAGGTGTCGAGTGCAAGGGTACATCATTGATTCTGTGGGGTTTATTATCTGTTGATTCTACATATGACAAGAGGTTTTGAAGTAACTATTCATACAACTGTGTCGCTGCGGTGGTTTCTAAATTGGGTTGACGGTATGAGCAGATGGGATGAGGTGGCAGTTGCCTCGTATCTATATTTTGTAACATGCATAATATTATCAGTAAAAGCAGTGCAAGTTGGTAATAGGCAGTTTTCACGATCCTTACGAAGAGCTAAGAACGACCAAGTTCGAAGTATGTACTCTTGAAAACTTCTGGGATTCCTCGTTCTCTATATGTATGACCGCCTTACGAGTGTGGGATCAATAAATTAGCGCAGGGCTTTATGATACTACACTATACGGACCTTCGAAGGGCCTACGTCTACATCATCGTTCGCAAAAGGTGCGAAACTTGCCATTTATCAGATAGGTATAATTTTGAAGTGAACGACGACTGACATTTTGTCAGTATTCTAGGTTAAAAGTTTTTATATTGATACCCCTGTACTTGATTCGTTATTTTTCATTTTAGTGTTTTGAAGAACATTTTATAAGCTTTTAACAAACATTGATGGCAAGTTGACAACAATGTTATTGCATTTGTGCCATTAAGGATACGTAGATCTATGTGCATATGTTATATAAACGTTTATTCGAATATTGACTGCAAAATTGTGAGGACGCATAAAACACAGGAGGTGGTACCGTCATAGTAATGTGTATTTACAGTATTCTCAGCTGAGTAAAAGGAAGAGGGAGTATATGGAGAAGGAGATGGCGGGCGCGGTCTCTTATCATATCAGTAAAAAAGAAATGGCCATATATCAGGTGATGACATAACTTGAGTGCCATATAAGTCAGAAAGAAGAGAACATGTGTGCAGAATGAGGTGCCATTACATGGGTTTTATGCCATACAGTGGAAACTGGTAACGCGACCACCCCGCTATGACGACCAAGAATCGCCGGTCCCGAATGGTTTCCTCTCTAATCACCATGACAAGGCCCCCGGTAACACGACCACCTCGGTACCCAGACCACGACCACTGTGGATTGGGAGGTTCCAATGACCAAATTCACCTTTTTTTCTGCTCAAAATGAAGAAATATCATCAGCCCCAAAATCATGTTTTATACTTTCACAGTTGTATCCAGTGAAAAAATAAATTTATCTGCCGAAGTAAGGCGCTAAATGTCATTCATTGCGTTCATACGTTTTTTTAAAGTGAGAAATGTTGACTCGGATTCAAAGCCGGAAACATGTATGGGGAAGGAGATGGACTTGGTATAGCCTAGTATATGGTTGTGTGTAAAAAGTAGGTAACGTCGTATAGGGAGAGGTGGTGGTACATGATGGCTTGTACATCAATGAGTAAAACGAAAGGAACGTGTATAGAGAAGGAGGTGGCATTGGTTGTATCAAAAAGTATGTAAGCGAACCGCTCGCCTCATTTATTTTTAGTTTCATGCCATACACAGAAGTAAAAAGGGGACTGCTTATCAAGAGGTGGCGTGGGATATACTGACCATATGTACAAAGAAGGGAACATGTCTGGATAAGTTATTAGTATGGCGGCAGCTCGAAGGAGTTTTGAAATGCTCCTCGGTTGCAATGAGACTTTCGTCGACTTCTTTCCTAAGGTCATATCGTACGAGTGTTACTCTCATAATGGCAATAAGCTCTCTTCTTGCCACCACTCAACGGGTCATTCCAGCGGATGTCCGCCTGGTTTCGGAGCTGCTGCCGGATGAAGAGAACAGTAAGTGTATATATCATTGACCTGCAGATATAACAGCTTCCTAATGCTCGCTCTATTCTTTCTCTTTCCAGATCTGGTCTGTAGTCTACATCTTCCTGGTGTTCACCTCCCTGATGGCCTACTGTCTCCAGACGTGCCCGAGTTTGAGGATCGCCCGGCCAGCATCCAACCTGACCAGCATCCTGGCAGCAGCGAACTTGACGGTGCTGCCGAAAATGATGAGGATGAAGCATACGATCCCCATCAAAGCCTTGGTCGTGGTGGACCTCGTAGTGAACTGCATTATCACAGTTGACATCGCACTGCGGTTCCTACTTGCACCGTACAGATTACGGTTGTTGAAGACCTTCTATTTCGTTTTGGATTTGGTGTGCCTCGTCACCTATTGGCTGTATCAGATTTTACAAATCTACTGGATGAAATGGGGCCTTGCGCCTCAAGTTTATGTTGCTTTGATCATAGCAGTGTCCTTTCAACCACTCCGCGTGTTCCGGTTTTTCAAACTTTCCCGCAGCGTGACGGAACTCAATGCAATAATGCTGGCCATCAGACATAGCGCATCAGAATTTTTCGTTCTGGTTATATTTTTCATAAGTGGAGTCATATTCTTTTCAATCGTCATGTATTATGTCGAATTCTACGAATCTCACCAATTTCAAACTATCCCTGCAACATTCTGGTGGGCCGTTATAACAATGACAACCGTTGGCTACGGGGATGTCTACCCAACGAACACGGGTGGATACATTCTAGGTGGTATCTGCGCCATTGCAGGCATTGTTATAACTGGTCTGACTATATCAATCATCAGTAATAACCTCTCATTACATTATGGCTTCGCGAGATTACAGACCAAGTTAGACATGAACAGTTTGCGCACCATGAACAATTGCGACAAGGACAGTATTGTGAAACATTCGAATGCGAACTTGAACATCAGCATGAAAAGTATGAACACAGTTGAGCCCATTGCGGTAGACAACTCGTCTCAGATGACTAACAATACTAGTACCTAAAGACTGGCAATATATACATTACAAAGATAATATTTGACTCCGCTCTTCTGTGATGAAGAGCGGGGTTTTTTTCTTTTTGATCCAAACGCAACTAAATATTTAGTGATGATATATATATATATATACCCCCTCGAGGTCGTTGTGGTTTGGCCATTATTCTTGATTATTATGCATGTCATTGAAATATAACTGTTCACATTTTGACCTGAAGTCACTGCATAAATGTGTGAGATATAGGTCTGTTCCTCTCACTCAGTCATACATTCTCTTGGTAAATTCGTCATGGAATCGGATGAGCCAAGCACACGAGACCATGGTATTGACTCTAGATAAAGTATAATTTCCTGTCGTGTGTCAATAAATGTAATTTCCCATCAACATGGGCTTTTTGAACTTCAGGTATTTACACAATCTATCTTGCTATTCATTTAATGTAAATGATATGGAATAAAGTCTTAAACCTTTTATTATGTGTGTTTGTCTTAAGTCTGGTGATTGGAACTGATGAAGGTTTTACTCATTGCTACACTACATGTCCTCAAGTTGAATCACACAACCAAGTAGCTCGAAGTGGTCCACTATGCCAGCCTGTGCAGCTCGTAGTTGGTTTGGCTCCTGGCCGATTTTACAGCATTCAACCACTGAACACCGTTGCCAATCAGAAACTACTGAACGGGGAAGGAACATTTGGACTGTGATGACACAGTTCACCAAACAGCCTGAACCTAGATATGGTCTCTTCAGGATGGTGGCCTTCCCTGGCTCTGTACTATGGTCCTCAAGCAGACTTAGGTAGATGACGCACACCTCAGTCAGTCTTTGCCCCAACGCTATGTCCCAAGTCATGCACAACCTTGTTACCTCATAAGTCACAACAATTTAAACTGTCCCTGACAGTCACATCTCTGGAGGTGAGGCCACAAATCCACAGTAGACTGCCAAAAAAACAATGGGAAAACCATTTGAGACGAATATCATATGATAATGTGTCCTCACCAACTAAAAGGAGACGAACAAATCTTGATTGCATCAATTTTTATTTCAACAATTAATGAAATATCATTAGCTTTGTACATTTGTATAAAATAGTTGAGCCTGAAACAGGTGGCTTTTGTTATAATACAAATCTGAGGTATACAGCCACCTTCACGGCATATCAAATTGCCTCGATTCCCGCAAAAGATCCTCACCAACACCAGAAGCTTTAATTAGTGCTGCCATCTAAAAACACCATTCCTAACTGAATAATAGCTTCAATCATAACAAGAATAAATGATAGGCAATTGAATTATAGTTGAATACATTGATCCTTGTGTTGGCATTAGGACACCTTTTTTTATTCGGCCTTGGGCCTATTGTTATGTGACCATGGAGTCCACAAGAACAGACTATTCATTTGTAACATATGATGTCAGTTGAAAACTCACCTGCAGCTCGTTCCAGACCTGCTTCTACAATATTCTATCAAATACTTTACAGTATTATGATCACAGTTTAGGTTTTGAAACACCACATTCCACAGCACCCATTTCGATTAGCTTATCAATGTCCTCTTGACTATAGCCTATTTCAATTAATGTTTCCCTTGTATGTTCCCCAACCTTTGGTTCAGGCCCAGCCACCGTCCCAGGTGTCCGTGACAGCTTTGGTGCAGGCAAAACCTCCGTTTCACCATTTTCATCCACACCAAACGTTCCCATTGCTTTATTCTGTGGATGATTTGGTGCCTGGTCTCTGTCTAACACCGGCATTACACAGGCATCTAGTCCATTGAATATCTTACACCACTCGTCTTGCGTCTTTGTAAGGAAAATCTTTGAAAACTTTTGCTTTGATGCTTTTGGGTCATCCAACTGGCTCACTTCGTCCATAGTCAAACCAAGACCTGTAAAATATAAGGGAAAATTGAGGAGCATACATGAGCTGTGGATCAACATTATGTTCAATTGTGTCAGTCTTATTGTCCTCATGATGCAGAACAAGACTTTTGCATATTCCTACAGTGATGTGCGATACAGTTGAGTCCACGTTTACTTTGTGTGATACCTTTTGCTTGCCATTGCATAGACGTAGTCTTACATGGAAGTGGTTTCAGTTTCTTCATTCCTCAAAATCAAGAGACAGCCTGGTCTGACAAGGGACAACCTCTCCATCAATGCGCCAGACTCCTCACTTAACAGTCTTACCTTGGAGGACATCAGCATAGAACTTTGGTTCCAATGCACCAACAGACATGTACTTTCCATCTGACGTCTTATAAGTATCATAGAAGTGTTGGCCACCATCAAGTAGGTTAGTCCCACGCTTTTCACTGGTCCACACAAAATCGAGATTTCGTGATCTCCAAAGCCAAGAACCTAAGAAAGACGATGAAGAAATTTCAAATTAACTGGAAGTATATTTGATAGTTTTGGGATTACTTTAGATAGGGTTTGTTATGTACTCAACTGCTTTTTACTTCCTCTCCCCCTTGAATGACACACCTTGTATTTTTAGTCTCATCTGTCTGAATATACATGTAGTGCTTCTGTTCTACAACACAAGACAATGAATACTCCACAAACCACTATGTTTCAACCTACCAACATAAGCAGCTCCAGCAGTCATGCTGGCATCAATAACTTGGCCTTTACCAGAATGGCTTCTCTCATACAAAGCAGTCAGAATACCCATGGCACAGGCGAGGCCACCACCAGCAAAGTCAGCGACAAGATTGATTGGCGCATAGGGATTTTCTTCTTCCCTTCCCAGTGTTGACAAGACACCTGAAAGAAAATGGATACCTGGCTCATCAAATTAACCAATTGTCTACAATCCAAGCTTATAAAGCTTTTTTCGTCTTAACTGTCCCAAGGACGAGGGAAGGCTCTTGGGCTATCTCACAGGTCAATGTTTGCCCATGTATCTCAATGCTAATATGAGCCCAGGACGTTTCACAAGCACCTCCCCTGGTCTGTTGATCAAATATCTGTCTTGTCTCTGTATCTTGTCAAGAGACAGGATTGTGGGGAGATTGTACACCAAAGACAGTCACAACCCTAGACGAGACAACACAGATGAAGGTCTGCTTTGCAGTTTTGCGGACCATACAACAACCAGGACCTGCTGCATGACGTTAGTCTCTTACCTGAAGTTGCTATATAGTTAATGTCATGGCCTGCTTTGTCAGCAAATGGTCCAACCTGACCATAACCAGTTAATCGGGCATAAATCAGGCGTGGATTTACAGAGAGAAGTCGATCTGGTCCTAGGTTTAGTCTCTCCATCACACCTACAAAAATGAAAGAAAAGGATTCATAAGAATGAGGCCTAGTGACAATTGGCCCATGGCAATTGTCTCACAGATGGATCCTTGTTTGTACAACTTGTCTAAAACTGTTGATGATTGATGGAGAAAATGCAAATGAAGACATGTCTCATTTTGATGGACAAACTGGGTCATGGGTCATCATAATCAGCCAACTAAATGAGTCTCAAACACAGAAGTATTAAGTCACGTCCAGAGTGATCACCGCTCACCTGGTCTGAATGGCTCCACTAAGACATCAGCAGTCTGACACAGCTTAGCAACTACTTCTTGGCCTTTCTTCTGTTTCACGTCGACTTGGATAGACTTTTTTCCACGAGCCAGGCAGTCAATTGATTGGCGGCTGCGAGTCTGAAAATTAGAACGTTTATGTGGATATCAGTTCGTCCCTATAAGGGGCCTTTGGCCCCACATCCTCTTGGTGGGCTTTACAAAAATGTAACCTCCCAATACAACTTCCTGTGCTATGACAAACTCATATTTACCCTGTCTATTCTGATGACTTTCGCTCCAAAGTCTGAGAGGACCATCCCACAGAATGGTCCAGGGGCAAGGCCAGCAAACTCAATGACACGAAGTCCTGCTAGAGCCATCTTATCTTAGTTCTGCACCTAAAACATAAATAAGCTATTGTATTGGACTAATTGGAGGCTGTTCAGAAAGGGCCGGGGTGGGAATTTGTCTTCGGCCAGTTTTGCGCCCGAAGGTTGAAACTACCAATATATTCAGTTGTATTAGAGCCAAACAGCTATCAACAATATTCGCTGTCACTGTTTACAAACAAACCCGTATAGCAGGGTTATCAGAGTTTGAACTGGGAGGAGAGTGAAAGTTGACAAAGTCCACTTTCCTGTACATTGATGTACATTTTGTACGTGTCGTTGTTACGCCGATAAACTAGTCGATACCAATTTCGGAGTGGCCGGGTAATCAATGCTAACAAAGATGGCGACGGCTCCGACAGTTCCAGATTCGCCGGCTCCGGAAACAAAGCCTGGTGGAATCAAAACATACGGAGAAAAACCAAGAAGAATACAAATAGAGAAGGACAAGGAATGGTACTACATTGGATCAGAAGTATGTTGACCGATCGCAACTCTAAAGTGGTGAAAAATGCCAATGAAAATTTGTGTCCTGGACAATGCATTGTGACTGTCTCCACGACACGTACACTACAGTGTACGTACACTGTCGCTGCACTGCAATACACACGTTACTGCGTGTACCAGTGTGAACTATATAAGTACTAGCATTGTACCCGTGGCGCAGGCAGGTTCAAATGGGCTATACCTTGAATAGATTGAATTGCATCGAAAATCTAATGCAATATCAAAGGAGCAATATCGAAGAGACAAATTAAACCAACCATTTGTCCACAGACTCGGACCCTGTGGCGTGCTGTATGCGTGCATATAAAAGTAAATCAATTGGTCCGAATGAGATGATGAGGCAATGTGAATATACCTCGTTCCTTAGTCAGCAATGTGCCCCTTTTTATACGGAGATGAAGGAGAACCCAGATAGGCCTTCACATGTCGGCCTCCAAATGGCTCGGACCAATTGCACTATCACTACTAAAACTTTAAAATGCGTGCTCCTCCTTCATGTAGCATGATCTCGGGCAAGGCACTTAGTCGACAGGCAAGCTAGAATTTCAGCACCGTGAGCAGCTCCTTGATAAGGCCATGCCAAGTTCAGAGTGCCTCTTCAGATACATCAAGTTTTGAAAGCTGTGGTGAGCACATAAACATACCATTGAAACCTTAATTTGAAAATCCCTTCATAATCAAGGGCTAGCTCTGGCTAATACAGTACCAATATACGATAGACCATCAATTTGACCCCAGCTCCTTACTGCGGGAAAACCCAAGTCCAGCAACCAAAAGTATCAAAATACATTTTTGTTTACATTTGAACTGCACACATGCGTTTGTTTACAATTTCTTTCCCGCGAAATCTCGAAGATCAGGTGACCTACAATCGTGGATTGAAAATAACATTAACCTTGGTTCAGCAGGTCAACACGTGTACAGGCTGTTCCAATCATCCCCCTACAGCCAGCCGTTCAACAGGTAGTGTTAGTCACCCCACAGGGAGTGCAGGTGATTCATTAATCCCCTGCATAACTAAACAGCAATGGCTTGGCTTCCGTGAGTGATAAGGAGAATTGACCGTGTCCGATTAAAAATCCCTCATTACTGCTCCGCTGAAGTAAATTTCCGAAAATAAACATGACGTTGCATCAGGATAACATATCACCTGCAAACGTGCAAAATTTCGAGACGAAACACGACCCCCAAATGGCACTTTAGCGAGCCGCCTTATAGTATTATGATATAGATATTGACTGTACTGTACACCATTTTGACACATTTGAGATACAGAATACAGATCTCGGGGGGGGGGGGGGATCTCAGTATCTCCGAGCATGACAAGGACAAAGCCATGCAAAAGTCCTGTTGTCCAACATCTCAATCTGGATTTGGATATTGCAAGGCGATTATGGTGATTTTAGTGGTTTATTGACTTGTTATTGTTAATTTTGTTTCCAAAAGTAAATAACTTTTTTTCAGAAAGCAGGATCTTCGGAAGGAAGAAATGAGAACTCAAGTCTACTAGTTGCACCATTGTACTTCTTAGAATTGGTTTCATCTGTGATTTGGCTTACAATAACAATGTGTCAGACTGGGAGAGATGTTGTAGAATTGAAAGACAACAATTGATGTTTTTGGGTTTTTTTGGTTTCATACATTGTTATTGTATGTACTTTCCTTTATTAAATCATACTAAGTTATCAGTAGCCAAGCCCTATTGGTGTTGTTCCAGTGAAGTCACCCATAATCCGTCCCTTCCTGCGCCATGCATGGCAAGAATAAATCCAAGTGTTTCATTTGTTAGGTTGGCAGCTACCTCCGTATGTTTAGAGGTTCCTTATACAAAAGGTATCCATCGCTGTGGAGGCGGCTCGCCAGTGTGGAAGATCGGAAGAAAATAACTGACCTGGGTAAGTGAAGAACCCAGTCCAGTCGGTGGGTGACTGTTGATGAGTGGCCAGAGATCACCTAGGGAATTTTGTTGATAGTTTTATCATGTTTCTCCTTCCCTGTTTACCTTCTGCTTTGTTTCAGTTGTGTGTTGCGGATGTACGACTAACTACGTTTTATTGTACGACCTGTCGCATGGCTGGTTGGTCTCGTTGATGCAGTACTCGCTGTTAATGTCAAAGCCTGTCACATTTCAATGCTGACAATCATCACGTCCCAAATTTTAGGGCAGTTTCATAGTACATTGTACATTGCGATAACTTAAACTAAATTTTTTTTTTTTTTTTTTTTTATTTTTTTTATTTAATCGTACAT